>NC_060121.1:483256014-483571014 GCF_021461395.2 Schistocerca americana
AAGTAATGACCATTTTCAGGAAAATTGTATTCCTGAGAATGATGTTTTCCATGATGGCACTGTTGTATAAAATATTCTCAGACTTCCTCTTCCTGTTGAGTCAGTTCTGGATAAAACCTCATGCTTTCCAAGTTTACTTCCATCATCTTCGTCAGGAGCAACTGACTGGCAAAACTGCTGGTGCGGTGGCCTTATGTGGCCCAAAGACTGCTTCTGATTGGTCAGTGCTGGTGGTGTCACAACTCCTGCCATACCACAAACATTCCAATGAATATCTCTGGCTCTTCTCTGCATTGAGAGCTCACTTCCATGCACTAGTAAGATTATATCTGCTGTCACAGTTTAAGATTTTCTCAGCTACCTACTGGTATTCCATAATTAAAGAGGCTGTACAAATAAGACTGTGTGAGAAAATCTTCAACTGTTCCAGTGGATATAATCATAGCAGTGCATGGATGTGAGCTCTCAATTAAGAGAAGGGCCACAGATATTCGTTACAAATTATATGCTAGAGTGGAAGTAGTGGTGCCTTCAGTGAAGATATTGACGTCATCTGCAACAGCATGATGATTACCCATCAGAAATCATCTTTGGCTGTATAAGGCCACCACAGCAGTAGTTTTGACAGAAAGTTGCTCCTGATGAAGATGTTGGAGACAATCATTGAAAGTTGAAGTTTTACCCTGAACTGGCACAGCAAGAAGTCTGAGAATCTTGTATAAAAATTATATTCTAGTCTGCAAGGGTACCTAGCAGCTGACTGCCAAATGTTTATGCCTAAAGCTGAAAATATAATTTTCCCAGAACCAGTCACATTTACAATAAAACAGAAATCCTATGTTTAATAAATAAATGCAGTTAAAGAAGAAGCCAGTAAATTATAAATAGAGAGAAGGTAGGCCTGCTGTAATAGAGTAAACACTGATTCTCTAGAGAAATAAATGTGATACAAAATGCAAAATATGTACTGTAGCATTTCTGGACAAAGCTCATTGGAATTGCTGATATTTAAACACAATTTGACTCTGACACTAAGACCATATAGATGAACAAAGTAAGCTGTAGAATTCTTTAATTTCTTCCTGGCATCATACCCCCATCTGTTGTTCATAATGGTAAAATTAATTTCCATATAACAAGACTGGGCAGCATAATTTACTGTGATTGGTTAATAAGACCATTTTATTGGGCCATGAACAGGATTAGAATTTTTGTCATAACAACTATGCCCAAACTATCTACTGATTAATTTTGGAACTACACTATTTCTGTGGAAATAAATCTTAGATGGGTACTGACATTTACATGTGACGTGTTGTGATAACATTTCAGTTTCCTTGTGAATCAATGAAATTTTTGATGCACTAGAAAAATAAAATACCTGTGTCAGTTTTGTTGACAATCCTGTGTTTAACAATTTTCCTATTGGTGTAACTACAGTTCCAAAAGCCAGTCTCTTATGTTTGGGCTCTAGAATCAGCAGGCTGTTCTCTAACATGTATTTTCAACTGTGGTATTTGAAATAACAAATAATAATGCCAGTGCTCTTAAATTATAACTGTTTGGTATTAAGTAATAGCAGATCTAACAAGAAAATTTGTCACTCATTATACATTGAAGGTAATGACTCTGAGGAACTGAATACTGGAGCACAGTTTGAAAATTTAATATCTGTCCTCGGTTACTGTTTCAGTATTATCCAAAGCACCATAGCTTGAAAAAAAGAAACTATTCAATAATTTAATTTTGAAGGGAGGCTGTTGTTGCTGCTGTTCAAATTCACTGCTTATCTGAATTTTTCCTGTCCTATTTCACCATTAGATTGATAGAGTTCTGACTGTAACTCAGTTCCTCCAAATGCTTTATTTGATGTAAGTTTCATTTTGTTACTGGATGTTTACGTTTCATATATATTAGATAAAAGCTTACTTTCATGAAATATATATGAAGCCTGTGACATTTTAAACAGTCGCAGCAGTAATAAAGAGTTACATGCGCTTAATGTTTACCGTAAAAGTGGGCTTTTAAAGTAATTTCCTCAAAAAGGAAAACTGAGAAAGGAAGGATTTAATTTCCTATGAATAGCAAAGTCATTAGAGCTGAAACTAGAAATACACAGACCTCAGATAGAATGATTGACACTAGTGAATCTTTATTGTACCACAGGTGATTCAGCCAGCCAACAAAATTCTGCATCTAATGATCTCCTTGTCCAATGGGCATTAAACCCTATTCTTCCTCTCTTCCTTCCCTCCACAAGTACTAAATGGCATTCTAATTCTGAGGTACTGATTGGCATTCTGATTCTGATTTTTGAATACATCAAATAAAAATGAATGTCAGAAGATAAGTATACAAAACAGTCACGTACACCACTTCCTAAATATTTCCAAGTTTTGCTGAAATAGAAACTTAAGATGAAGAAGGACACCTAGGTCAGTTTTATAGTGAATAAATTTTTGTTGATTTAGTACAGTTGTCACATAAAGTCAAATAAAATAAAATGTATAATTAGACATTTAGTGAAGTGTATATATTTCTGTGTCCATAAAGAAGTGTCTTATAAAACACTTTTTTTTGTTTTTTGGTTATTTCTTGCTCTTTTGTTTTGTCCTTTTTTGTATGTTTTAATAGTACTGAAATTTTGTTAAAATGTAAACTGAATCCATTGATTTGGTCATAGCTGCAGTAAATTCAGATGTTTAACCAAAATACCATAGCCCATACTTCAGAAGAAAGTGTGAAAAATGTATATGTCAACTGGTAGTAGGAGTATTCACATAATTATCAGTATGTTGACAAATTGTAAAAAATATTAATTTTAGGTACCACCTGGCATATAAATTTTTGCAGTTACATATTAAAAGACTGGATAAATATTTCACTTGACAGAGAGATGGGAAAGTCATTTATTTTTGAATCAGTGCCAGTGTTCAACCACTGATGGTAACTCCAGCATGCCAAAACAATTTGAAACAGCTGCTAATATCAGTCACGGGTATTTAAATTGTATAGAGGCAATGAGGACAGTAATGGACTATCCTGATGATAATGGTTACAAAACCAGCATCTTATAGTTCACTGATGATGATAAATCTGTAGTGCTTGCAAATGAACAGGAATTGAGACAGATGATTAACGACTTGCATCATTTCTAGCTGATGGCTGTAACACATACACAAAAAAGATATTAATGTTAAAGCATGCTGATCAAGTGTGCTCTGGATGACTGAAAGTTAAATTTGGACAAAAGTCTCTTGTAGAGGTTAACAGATTTTGCTGTCTCAGCCACAGAACAGATAAAGAAGGTAGATGCATGAAAATCACAGCAACAAGGCTTACACATTGCACTACAGCTACCTATAAAGACTATCTAAAAATATAAATCATATGACCAGAAAGATTAGTTGAAGCCATTTAGGAGCATAATTCTTTATGGAAATAAATACAGATGGACAGTGGCAAAGACAGAAATGAAACTGTTAGAAACCTTTCGAATGTGTTACAGGAGACTGTTAAAGGATCAGGTGAATTGATCCAACAGTGCCTAATAAAATACATAATTAATTGAAGAGAAAGACAACTTGGATGTAGATTACAGCATGATTAACTGCTGAAAGCTGTAGTTAAAGAGATGTTGGAAGGAAAGAAGTTCAGTGACATGGGATGCAACACTTACACTGAGATGTTTAAGATATCTGGCAAGTGACAGGAATGCAGAATGGTATCAGATCAACCTCAAGCTAATAAAATCAACATCAGCTGATGTCACAAAGCAGTTTGAACAGTAACCCAATAATACAGCTGTGGAACAAATGAAATCTCTTAGACAGTTCAGGTTATGCACCATACCTAATCTACTCACAAATAGTAAAAATCTGGCCAATTGTACATTCTTATTTTTTTTCTTTTTCTTCAATGATCTGTGTCATACAAAACTTAATGTAAAAAGGAGTAACATATTGCCAAAATCTTGTATTTATACTCATATTGTTTAATTACCAACTGTTCATATTGTCAACTAGATCTTGTAAGGATTTTTTCCACTGGTTTATGATGACTTACAGCTCATTTTCTACATTCTACAACTGATGTTGTCTGTGGCATTTCTAAAACCATCAGCACACTTAAAACTTATGACTATGTTCAAATAAATAGAAATCATTTGTTTAAAATATTTCATCAATGTTGTATTTGTTGTAAAAAGCTTTTCAAATGTAGGTCCTACATTAATAAAACAATCAAAAGAATCTTTTTATGTGACATTCGTGTGTTTTATAAGTTGCATGGCTTGGATTCATACTTATTGTGTGAAATAACAAGTTTTCTCTTTTGTGAACAACGTGTCATTAATACATAGTCAATCATAGTCTAGCATTTACCAAAAAATAGTGTTTTCTCCAGATGAAAAATATTTCCTTAAACTGTGTAAGCTTTTCATTGATCAGTTTAGTTAAGAGCCTTGTATATTTTATATAGCTTATAAATACATGAAATACCATAACTTACTTGACAAAGCTATAGCTCAAACAAAGCTCCATATCAATGCAAAGAAAGCAACAATCTTAAACCCTGGAAAACCAAGTGATGTGGCACAGTGGTCAGCACACTAGACTCACATTCAGGAGGAGGACAGTTCAGTTCCTCATACAGCCATCTAAATTTTGGATTTCCATGATATTCCTAAATTGCTCTAGGTCCTTTTAAAGGGCATGGCCAATTTTCTTCCCCATCCTTTCGTAATCTGCGCTTGTATTTCCCTCTCTAATGATTTTGATGTTGCCAGGATGTAAAACACTAATCTTCCTTCCTGAAAGTCTCAAATGCTCTTTCACTAAAAAAATGATGGATGAAAATAAAAAAGGAATGTAGAAACATGAGTCCCTTTGATGACATTTTTCTGTAGTAGAAGATAACACTACACCATAGTAAGTGTGCGACTTAAGTTATGGAATGAAAGCACTCTGATCTATGAAATGGATAGGATCCAGAAATCATTTTAATCTGTTTTATCACAGAATGAAGTGTAATAAATATGTTGTTACAATAAGAACTGTTTTTCATAAGTGTCCACATGTATCTAAACAAAACATGCTTCACTGCAGAATTGATATTTGTGTGCAATTATTAACATGGAACAGTTTAGAAGCAGCTGGCTCATAGCTTGGTGAAATCTTTTTTCATTTGATGCCAATTTCATTTGTGACTCAGTTTCACCATTCCAGTCCTATCCACTATAGAACAATCAGAGTGGCCACTGGGAATGGAAAACGAGGCTTCCACATCTATAGATAATAATTCCAACTAGTAGACCATGGAGGCAGCATGTTGGTATTAGACAAAAGTTCTGCCCTACAAAATAAGACAGACCACTTTATGTACAGAGTTTCAACAAAAATATGCAAACATCATGAGAAATACATGATTTAACATTAAGCACAGTTAGAAGCTAAGCCTACAAGGTGCACTTTAATACTTCACAGTGAACACAACCTGTCCCATGTCCTCAACATATTGCAAGTGTTAGTTTGGTCAGAACATTGTCTTTTGTACATATGAGTGCATTATGTTAGAGTTAAGTGCATTGGAACAATGGCAAATTTTTGATGCTCATATGGTTGGTGCTTTCATAACCAAGAGAGCTGGAGTGTTTAATGAATCAAGAGGCAACATATTGGAGATGTATACCACAAACAGGGAAAGCAGAAAATCATCATCAGCTATGTCACAATGCAGATGAAGGTGTATGTTAAGTGATCATGGTTTATGATCATTGAGTAAGATTGTGACAAGAAAAAAGAGGACTATGGCTGCAAAAGTCACTGTACAACTGGATGCTGCACTCGTGAACCCTGTCAACACCAAAACAAAACAAAAAAAGGGGAGCTCCATAAGCTGTGAATGTAGTGTGAAAAAAATGGTGCTGATGCCATAAAATGCTAACTGTGGAGCACCAGAAAAAAGCCACTTGATCAGATGAACCTTGTTTTCCAACATTTTGAACTTATGACCATGTTTACATCCCAAGTGAAACATGGCTGAGATTCAATAATATTTTGGGCAGCCATGTCATAAAATTCCTTAGGCTCCATGGTTGCTTTGCAAGGTCACATTAGTGCCAAGGATCACATTACCATTTTGGCTGATCAGGTTAGTCCCATAGTACAGTGTTTGTTTCCCAATGGAGATGATGTGTTCCAAAATGACAGTGGTCCTGTTCACACAGCTTGCATCATCTAGGACTGAATTTGTGAGGATGAGGGTGCATTGTTGCATGTTTACTGCCCACCACTATCACCAGACCTCAATTCCAGTGATTCTTTGTGGTCAGTTTTGGAGAGAAGGTCGCATGATCGCTATCCACATCCACCATTGTTACCTGAACTTCTAACTACATTGCAGGAAGAATGGTATAAGGTTCCCTTGGTACTGTACAGGACCTTTATTTATCACTTATGAGATGACTGGAAGCTGTTTTGAATACCAATGGGTTTCATAAATCAACTAGGCATGGTAACAAATTGTGTTTGCTATGTTACCATATTTTTGTCTGCCCCTGTATGTACTTCACTTCAGTTTGTGCATCAGTCTGTAAATTATGGATATAACTGTGGTTATTACTTTTTAAATCCTAATACTTTATAGTAAATTATTGATAGGAAAGTTTCTTCAAATTCTGTATTTTTCGTAACAGGGGCGTCGCAGTGGACGACCAGGGTTACATCTTCGTGGCGGACTCAGGCAACAACCGCATCCAAATTTTCAACCCAGACGGCACATTCCTGAGAGCATTCGGCTGTTGGGGATCAGGGGACGGGGAGTTCAAAGGACTGGAGGGTATAGCAGTTACATCCAACGGCAACATCCTGGTGTGCGATCGAGAGAACCATCGCATACAGGTGTTCTAAGCTCAGCAGCTAATAAAAGGTAAATTTCAGTGAACTTAGGCATTGAGAAGTAATTCTAGCAGTTCACCTCATTAACTATTTTAATTTCATCTGTGGCTGAGTATTCCTGTTTTTCTTCAAAACACTGTAGATGTCATGTGTTTTCTACTCTCTGAAAACGTTAACAGACATTGGAAGGAGGTGCGCATGAGAAACAAGTAACCATGTGAATGCAGATATCACTAATAGGCTTATGGAAAAAAACTCATTAATAGGCATAGTTTCACCAGCTCCATTCACCACCATTTTAAATACTAAGAAAAAGCTGCTGTTGTCCATGAGAAATGTTCTAAAAAATTATTTATATATTACAAAGAATCTATACAAAGTAAGGTGATTTTTATTTCAATTTCCAGGCTGAATTTCAACACTGCAGGAAATATAAGAGAATATGGGCCAGTACGAAGAGCTTCCTTGCCAATCATCAAAGATAGATTTTTGGCTTCACCAGTGTCGCTAACATATGTATAATTTAAAATGCATTTTGTTGGTTTTTTAAGTAAAGCTAAAAAAATCACCATGTAATTTAATAGTACATGATTTCCAAAAATATGGATAAATGTTTTCAGTTGTAATGATTTGTTTTACCCCATAGAAAATGCATTGAATAAATGCATAAGTCCTCCATTTACTTTTACAAACTGCTTTGTAGAAGTACTGTGACATGGCCATTTTAAACGCTGCATTTTTGTTAGTGGACTATTAGTAATGTTATTCAAGCTAAACTAATGCATTACCTTCATTTTGATACAGCAAATGCTACTTAATTTTTCAAAGGATCCAAGAGTTAACATAACTGAATTTAGCACTTTTTCACATTGGAATTCATTAACAGAGGCAATTTAACGGCTATGTTACAATATAAGTTGATCAGATTTGCCATGCAAATTTGATTTAATCTCAGTTTCATATTGTAACACCTCCATTTGTTCCTTCCCTCAAAATATAGTTTATAAAATTGAGCAATTTTCCATTAATTATCAAAAATGTTGATATTTTGATGTCCAGATGTTTTTTTGTAGTCTCTTGCCTTTTAGTATCAGAAACTGCAGTTCCAGGGGAAAACTATAAAGTGTTTGTATTGAAAAATCTGTTGTTGTATGAAATAAATTATGATTTGTTTAAAAATCACATGTTTTTTTAATATCAGAGATAACTACAAACTTTTACAACTTTAAAATGTGATTACTATGTCTTCACAGTGACAGACATCATGTGGTTCCATTGCTTTAGTTAAAACTTATAGTCTTGCTCAAACTAAAATCTTTAAGCTATCAAGCCACAGAATAATGTACCTGGCTACAATTTCATAGATGTTTACTTATATCACCATTTTTCTGTTACTAGCTCCCTCGTTTCCATTTTGTTGGCTGTCATTTTTCTCTCATATGCAGAATCAGAAAGTTTTTAAGAGTTGTTACATTTTTGAGAAATAATTGTTTGCTCTTTCTGT
The DNA here is from genome assembly GCF_021461395.2 of Schistocerca americana. NCBI lineage: Eukaryota > Metazoa > Arthropoda > Insecta > Orthoptera > Acrididae > Schistocerca > Schistocerca americana. The sequence goes on from NC_060121.1 coordinate 483,264,415, forward strand.
GCTACATGGTATTATTTAAACAGGTACAATACTGAATGTGTCATTGGTGGGTAGTCAGTGTATTGTTTTCTCAAACTGTTTCAGGCATGGAATTAGGTTGTAGAGAAGACCCAGATGAACATGCTCCATATAAAATGACTGAGTCTGCATGTATGTAATTGTAGCCTCATTGCTTGGCAGCAGTGCACCAAATGAGTGTTCGTATTGTAGGAGCTCAGAATGAACTAACTCCAAAGACACTTTTGCAGCATCGCTTCACTGCTCACCACAGATTTATTCCCAAGTTAGTTGACGCCATCATTGCTGAGCCACTACAGAGCCCCCATGTATTAGTGCAGAGCACTGTCGGGGGAGAGGGAGGGTATGGACAGCTCTGCCATTTACATTCTCTTCACACAGGCATGCGCTACCAGCCATGCCATGGCTGGCTGCCTAAGAAAGGCACAGCTAGACCATTTCTCGGCACATCAAGTGGATGGACCTTGATGTGATTGCTATGGTCACCAGAGATGTTAGTGTGCAAAGCAAGGGGAATTCAGTGTGGTCATCCAAAATGGGATTGCTGATCAACATTGGAGAAGGGTGGAGCATTCACTGATGGAGGCACCAAAACCATGGTTACGAATACTGAGCCTGTGGTTATTTCTTAGCAGCTGTGACCATCAGGGTTCCATGTGTCAGCTGACAGCCAATAGGAGACAGTGTCTGGGTTGACATCCTGCGAATGCTGTAATGGGAAGGGTATAATCCTGGATGTATCCCTTCATTGCTCCCCCTTTCGCCATGCTGTCCTTCCACTATGAAAACGTCATCATTGAGTCTAACCACTCTCTCTTCAGGTTGAAATTGTCGCATGTCTACTCACACTACAACTATAACATCATTAGGATTGGTGTGAATACTGTTGTCCTTGAGTTTGGTGCTAATTATCATTGCACCGGAAGTATCCTGTAGGATCCATGCAGACTTGATCCTATTGACAGTAAAAGTCATCAGTTTCCCCTTCAGTAACATGTCAAATGTGTTATTGTCCCATCTAATCACTCTTTGTGGGTGAATACAGTGATTGCAATGCAAGGTGGACAGTATCGTCTTTCAGCCTTATGTAGTCGGAACCCTTTATGGCTCAATGGATGAAGATTTTGTGCGATTTTGGCAGAAGGCAGCTTGAAATGAGCTATGTGCCACTTCACCTTACGGATGAGCAGAAGAGGCTCCTTCCCACTTGGCAGTAGGGATGGCTCTGTGAAATTCACTGATGGAGTTGGTGTTTCTGCATAAAGGATTTCTGCAACTGATGCATGGAGATCTTGCTTATAGGCCAAATGCACACCTAAAAGCACCCGTGCAGGACTATTCCCTTCCAACAACATGAAAGCTGTTTTTAGTATACAGTGCCAGTGCCACTGTGGCTTGGAAGTGCTGAACATTGCACAAGTGACAGAGTTCAGTAAAAGGTGCTGATGCAAATTATCTACCTTGATCAGTCACAATCAAGATGGGACAACAGAAATGGGAAATCCATAAACTGACAAAAGCTTTTACCATACTTTCTCTGGCGATGCCAGATATTGGTATGATGTCAACCTTGCTGGTTACTTCTTCAATTGTTGAAAAGATATTATGAAAATTAACTGAAGCAAGGAGGAGCCTGATGAGGTATAGGTGGATGTGCTGAAAGCAGCCTTTAGGGATTTAATAATGGTCATAATGTGTTTGCACACATTATCCTATTTTACATCACTGGCAGGCGTCACATGCTTGCATCCATGTCTTACAATCCTTTATGAAACTTCCTATGAGCTACTGTGAAGTTTGGTAGATAGGAGATGAGGTACTGGCAGAAGTAAAGCTGTGGGGACAGGGCATGAGTCATGCTTGGGTAGCTCACATGGTAGAGCACTTGCCTGGGAAGGGCAAAGGTCCTGAGTTCAAGTCTGCAGGAGAGACGCTCTGTAGCTTGGTACAGGCTTTTGTTGAAGTTTCGAGAACATACCTTCACCGAAGAGTCAAGCAGTATATTGCTCCCTCCTACGTATATCTCACGAAGAGACCATGAGGATAAAATCAGAGAGATTAGACCCCACACAGAAGCATACTGACAATCCTTCTTTCCACGAACAATACGAGACTGGAATAGAAGGGAGAACCGATAGAGGTACTCAAGGTACCCTCCGCCACACACCGTCAGGTGGCTTGTGGAGTATGGATGTAGATGTAGATGTAAAAGTCTCGGTCTGGCACACAGTTTTAATCTGCCAGGAAGTTTCATATCAGAGCAAACTTCACTGCAGAGTGAAAATTTCACTCTGAATCCTTTATGACATTTGGCCACATGAAGTGGTGTGAGAAAGTGTCATTTTTGGGCAGATCTCTGGCTGGGGCAGCCAGTGTAGTTTATCAAAGATGAGTCTCCACATATTGAGAAGCACTAGTGATCAAGGACAATTTGTGAAACAACACACAGTACTCATTTTGAGGAGCCAGGACAGTGGAGCATTTGGTATTCTATGTGTGACTCAGTTGTGGTGTTGTGTAAGAGATCGCATATTTGTCTCTCCTGTAGTTGTGTTTCTGCTAGTTTGTCAGTCAGTATCAACTTAGAGTACATTGATCCTGGAGAGATAATCTGTGTCATGGAAACACATCTTGTTGTGAAATGTGCAGTATAATCTAAATGACACAAACACCATGGGCAGCAATCTTTTACAAGGTTGTGAATGGAATCTGCAAAATACCAATGATCAGTGTAGATGGTGAAATGCCTACCCTCCATATTGTCTATAAAGTGCTGTATTGCTTCATACACGACCAAAAATTTCCTGTTATAACCTGACCCTTCTGCTGGGAGTAAGTCAACTTTTTGGAAAAGAAGCTTAGTGATTGTTGTATTCCTAGTAACAACATTCAGAGAACTACTCCAATCATGGAATCACTCATGCCTTAGGTGATGGATGAGTTTGCAGCGGGTAGTGGGCATTCAAGCATCGTAGATTGAGAAAGGCACTGTTTAATTTGCTTGAATTCCCATTTCATCTACAGAGTCCATTGAATGTCACTTTTGATCACTGTGTGTTTGCCAGCAAATGCATTCCTTACTGGTTCCTTGATGGCTGCTGCATGAGGTAGGTGTTTGCAATAAAAATTTATCACACAAAGGAATCTGCATGATTCTTGAAAATGCTATGGCCATGGTAATTGACTAACGATGTCAGTCCACTGTAATGTGGGCCATATGCCTTCCACAAATTTATGCAAGGCTTCAGATACTAGTCTGAGATTCTCTTTGTGTTTGTGCTGAGAAGTAGGGAAGACTAAAACATCACCTAGAAAAAGGAAAACTTCAAGAGAACATTGTCTGTGAACCTTTGCCAAGTTTTTGCTGCATTTTTATCCATGTCTCATTTAAAGGAATTCATAAACTCCAAAAGGGATTATAATAGCCATCTTTGATATGGCCTATTGGTTCACCGGGACCTACAAATAAGTGTTTTTACAGTCCAACACACTGAATACAGAGGTGCCTGCTAACTGTAAGTAAAGTTCTGGATAACTGGTTTGGATGGTGCTGACATTGACAGCTCGATGGTCACCAAACAGTCTATATATACCATCCTTCTTAGATACAAGATGACTGTCTGATGATACCAGTCTGTAATAACTTCTCTGTGGCCAACTTGTCTGTGTGAAGTTTGTCTGGGACTAATCTATGTGCTTTATGCAAGACTAGATGGTTCAGTGTGGTGTTGATAACATCTTGCCTGAACCACATATGTGAATCTATCAGGCCTGGGAAATGGGAGGGGAGCACAGTAAGTACAATGGCACCTGAAGAAAAATAGATTAGACTGACCTCTGTCAGAGTTAATGTTAGTGTAGGTGTTTCAGGCAGGCAGTTCACTGACTTGTTCGTTGTGATAATATCAGAATGAAGAGATTACTCTCTAATGAGCCACTCTAAGTATGCTAGTGAAGCTGTGAGCTCATCTGTAGATATGCGAATTTCATCATGTATAGAGTTGTGCTCTTCATGCAGGCCAACTGTTGCTTATTTGATGTTGAAGTGGTGATAAGTGAGCTGTTGCAGTTTCAACATTCAAACCAGATAGGCTTGAAGTATTTGTTGATTCTGTTTGTGTGTGTTGGCAGAAAGAAGGGTTTATGTGCTGGAGTTTGTAGAACCTGGCTGTGTGGATGGGTGTGGAGTATCAGTGAATGACCCCAGTTACAGAGCATCTGCTAATGTTATGGGGAAGAGTTCCATGTGCCAAATCAGGAGATAGATGAAAATGTCTAAACACAGCCCCCCAGTGTGAGTCCTTGATGTCAGCCATTAAAAACTGTTATGAAAACTTGTCTAAGTCCATGTCTAAGGCTTGAGATGTGGTTCCATACACTGCAAGATGTGATTCATTCACTCCATGGAATTGAATTCAGGATACAGATTTTTCTGTTTGGGTAATCACAAGGTGTAATACATTTCTATGCTTTATCATTGAAATGTGGATGGAACTAACAAAGGTAAAACCATGTCTTCCTTTTTGGTGCCCAGATTGTTGCTGTCATCATGTCACCTGTTTGATGGGTGGACATCACTGCATGGGTGGCTGTTAGTGATGTCATCCCCAGCTTTGTCTGTGCACACTCAATTCCACTCAGTTGTGTGTTGCTACCCATCACGGCATGATGCCTGACTGAGGCAGAGCTGCTCATTCTTTTCCACTGAATTAATGCACTACTGATGTAACACAGCTAGAAGTGTGTCTGTCAAAATTAGTTTCCTTTCTAATGACTTGTGTTCATACAGTGTCATTGGTAATTTTAACTGAGGGTGTAATTTCACTATCTACAGTGTCCACAGGATGTGATCTGGCATGAGTGTGATGTCACGTAACATTCAAAGGCTTCTCCAGAGTTGGGAAGATGTTTTGATGACTAAACATTCACCATAAAGAACTTGGTATAACTTCTGTTCCAGCATTATGGCAAGGCATTGGATGATTGCTGTCTTTGCTATGTCATATTTGCTGGTAGCCAGGGGTGACAAAGCAGTGTCACTAATGATGCTGGTGTGCTTACCTAGAAGGCTCAGTAATGTGACAAACTTGGAGCTATAATCACAAATGTCCTGTTTGTACAGAATATACTTGGTGATAGCAAACCATCTTGCTGGTTGCTCAGGATGGGAGGATGGCAGTTAGCATTGTGGACGGACGTGAACAGTACTGCGGTAAAAATTCTGGTATGCACATGTTATCACAGCTGGTCAGGGAGAAATGAAAGATGAGCTGTCGATATGGCTGTGACACAGAAGGAAATCCCATGAAAGTGTTTTTGGGTGGCTCACCAGATATGCCCCACTCGGTGAAATTGTATGTGATGTGGTAAGCACAACAGAATCGAGCAAATTCCACTGTGTCCACCTGTGACAGTTTGTCAAACAGCATTTTTTTGGTATTGCATTCATTACCAAAGTCAACCAAATATCAGTGGTTGGTGCACATTATTCTGATACATTGAGGGGGGGGGGGGGCATTGTCAGCATCACCATCACTGCACTCTCACATTTCATAGGAGGTAAAAGTTGTTATTTTTGGTACAAAGCACTAAATTGAATATAAGTCAATACCTTGTATTCATACCTGTTTGGCACTAAAATTGCAAGATGGTTCCATTGTTGTCACATAGAAGATGTCACAGAGAATAGACAGAGATCCATAGTAGGTGCTTCCATTCTTCACATGGTCACCATTTGTAGAGAGGACCCAGGTAAGGATGATACGGAAAAAATGACTGACACTGCAAGTGTGTAATAGTAAAGTTTACTGCTTTGCAGTGATACAGAAAATGTGTGCACAAACTACAGGAGCTCCTAATGAACTGACTCCAAAGCTAGTCTGGTAGCACTAATGCAGTCCTTATTGATTCACTACAAATTGAAGATCAATATGTTGCATATGGTATCTGGTATAGATGATGGCAGAAGTTGTTCTCACTAATATCTGCATGAGAGGAGTAATAATATGTTGTGTTGGAGGGTATAACACACTTTGTGTCATCTCCGTCACTTTCCCTGGCAGAATTGAGGAAGTAGTTCATTCATGGTAAAAGTCCATCCATTAGTCATAACAAGTGAACAGAAACTGCTCTGAACTTAAATCATATTTCAAAGTGAATTTCATTGATCTAAAAATAGCTGGTCATGGTTACCACTTCGTCAGTCATTTTAACTACTTGTTGAAATTAGACAACATTTCAATAGTATTTAATCATACAGAGAGCAAATTAATTTCACTAATGTCTTTCTAATTACTAAATTAGACAATATATGTTTCATCCTTTGGTTTTGAAGCAGTGGCAGTGACCAAGTTCACAGATGAAATTACTAGATTTCAGGTCCACCTGTTATGCAACAATTGTCTTTTTTTTATAAATCCAAACATATTTCTTCCTTTATACATTTGGGGATCATCTTACAGTTATTTTGAATTTATCATCATAATATGATGAAAATTGACAGCTCAAAAAGATACATACACACTAGATATATAAGCATGCTTTCATTAGGATAGAACAGGAGGTGAGTCAGGGCCTTAATGAAGAAACGATCCTGGCATTTGTCGAAAATGAAATTAGGAAAATTGAAAGCAGGATGGCAGAACAGAGCAAATTCCATCCTCTTGATTATGAGGTTAAGAACAAAAATAATCAATTACTGATAATATAATGTAAATGGATTGATAAAAAATCTACTCACCAAGTGGCAGCAGAGGAACATTACATTTGATTACGAGGTTAGGGTCTTAACAGCTGTACTGCCTCATCTGCTTAGTCAGTGCTGGAAAATGTCCTTTCTTTGATATGCACACAATTCACTTCAGATAACTTATAACACAACAATAGTTATCGTCCTCATCTCTGGACACACTAAGCTCAGATGTTTCATCATCTTTGTGCCATTGTCAGTAGGTATTTATTATTCAGCTCTGTAAAACATAAACACTAATACTCAAATCATTCTAATAAAATTAGCTGTAGGATTTGCATAGATGATGTATGACAATTATTAGCAGCTGCTTAGGGCCCCAAAAGAGAGAGGGCATTCAAGTTTAAGATTTGTAAGCAATCTATATCAAAATTAGTAACAGAAATTGACACAGTGGTCACAGATGGTATGGAAATAGCAAACATACTGAATAATAACTATATCAGTGTAGCAGAAAACTTAAAATTGGAAAGAAATAGTCAAAAACAGAAGGGTATTAAGGTACCAAAAAGATCATGCAGTACTATGTTCTTAAGACCAGTCACGGAAGATGAATTGCGGAAAACTATACAGAAACTGAAGTCCAAGAAATCAGCTGGTGATGAGGAAATATCAAATCATGTAATAAAGCTGGTATGTGAGGAGATAATAACACCACTGCTGAACATAGCAAACTGTTCTTTCAGAGATGCAATTTTTCCAGAAAAACTGAAGATAACAAAAGTAGTGTCAGTGTACAAGAAAGGGTGTAAGAATGATCCCAACAACTACAAACCAGTTTCAGTGATATCAGGTTTTCAAAAATCCTAGAAATGCTTATGTATACCAGATTAGTTAACTATTTGGACAAACATAACATCCTCATACCCTCACAACATGGTTTCAGAAAGGGTAAATCTACAGAATCAGCAATTGCCAGTCTAACAGAATACATTTTACAGTCCTTAGATGAGAAAAAGGTTGTCTCTGCAATGTTTCTGGATCTTTCAAAGGCATTTGACACCATTGACCATGAAATGCTGATACAAAAATTAAGCAACTTTGGCATTCGGGGACAACCAGGTGAATGGATAAAATCATACTTGTGCAACCGCAAGCAATATGTATCATTAGGAAACTCGTACCAATCAGAAACCAAATCCATCAAATATGGAGTGCCGCAGGGTTCAGTAATGGGGCCATTGTTATTTAATGTGTTTGTTAATGATATAGGTGTTGAGGAGGAAGAAAAAAAAATTGTATGCTGATGACATGACAATACTAAATAGTGACCAAAATATGGAACAGCTTGAGAGAAGAGCATACATATCTGCAAATGTCACAGGTCAATGGCTGTTGGAAAATGAACTGGTTATAAACGTAAAAAAGACTACGTATGCAGTGTTTAAAAACAAGGAAAAGGCTGTAGACATGGATTTAGAGGTTGATGGAACAAGGCTGGAAGAAGTATAATCTGCTAGATTCTTAGGTGTTCTTGTGGATAAAGAACTGAAATGGAGAAAACATATTAATAATGTCTGTAAGAAACTGAGCTCGGTCATATTCTTAATGATGCAGCTATCACAGTATTCGGACAAGAACCTTCTGTGCACAGTGTATCATGGACTTTTTGAACCATACTGACAGTGTGGAGTGACTGTGTGGGGAAACTCAAACAAACAAGAGACAAAACGAGTGTTCACATTACAAAAAAAAAAAGCAATTAGGACCATTTTAAGAAGAAAGACCTCTGAAACATGCAGAAACTGTTTCAAGAATTTAGGTATTTTAACTTTTTCATCATTGTATGTATACAAAACAAAAGGTAGTGAGGACTGGATTACAAATGCTAGTGTACACACCCACAATACAAGAAGGAAGAATGAAGTACGGAGCATACCCCATCGACTGGCAATGCTAGAAAAAGGACCCCAGTACTCTGGTATCAGACTGCTAAGAAATCTGCCCAAAAACCTGCAAGATAGTGTACTTCACAATCACTTTACAGAGAAACTTAAAGACTATCTCATTGAAAAAGAGTTTTACAGTGTTGCAGAATACTTATGCCATTAAATTTGTATATATTGTTACTCATTATCAGTGATGTAGAAATGTAAGCTAAAGGTGTAGAAAAATAAGTGATAAAGAATGTTAATACTTCGACATGTCCTATATTACACGTACATTTACTTTACACAATGTAATCTTACAGGATCAAATAAAATTCAGTTCAATTCAAAGTGTGTGAGAGGTGGGATGGGGTGGGGTTGGGGTGGGGTGGGGGCACCAAATGGAAAGTCATTTGTGTCATAAAATGTTCTCAATCTGGAACTGAAAGGACCCTCTTAACATTACTGTATACTGGCAGCATGTCATCTGCAATTAAATGACATTACTGTGAGTTTCAATAATGATTTAACAACTCACATTATCTATAAACACAGTTTTGTTGTGCAAAAATATTTTAGGTCTATATTTTGTGATTATTGACAGTCAGTTTTGAAATATTAATTCACAACTGCTTTCTCATCTGTTATTGTAATCCACACACAATCACTGCACATTTTGTGGAACTTTGTTCAGTGTGTCAGTGTGTGATTTGCAATGGGGGTGTGGAGATTTCAGGGATTCCCCCCTCCCCCATTGTATCAAACCATCTCAACCTATGATTTATATTACACATTCCAACTAGGGATGTTTATTTCCTGCTCACAGGATACGTAAAAATTAAAATTTAAATAAAATTTATGGAGTCATACCAAAAGTATTAATATACAATTACTATTTTAACATTAACATGTTCACTCATTAATTATTGCAAAAGTATTATGAACTTAACATTTCTAATTGAATCATCGTTCTTATACTGTTAATTTTGCTTTAATCTAGGCTCTGACATTCATTAACTGTGGTGTTGCAAGACAACTAGCATTAGTAGTGAGCTGACTGTGTGCTGGCCTGAAGTAATTTCCGGATTTCTTTCAAACAAAGTTAAATTTCTTTAGTTCTTAATATCAGTGTGTTAATGGAAACATGTGCAAATATTAACAGTCAAGAAACTAACAGTGGAGGCAAATGAACTAAAACAGACAATCTAAAAGACAAAACAATAATGTTTGTGCTAACAAAGAGAAAGACAGCGAATCCTCAGGGACTGAAAAGTGTGAGAAATCCCACGGTAGTAATGGGAGTACCAGTAGGCTTGAAATTATAGTGGAAAATTATGTTGATTTATCATGTTTTCAAAACTGGCAAAAGACTAAGCTATGATTGTCCATAAACAAAAAAAAACTTGTGAAGATCACTTTCTGTTCAGAAGTTTGTGAACTTAAGATGGAAGGCACAGAAAGTGTGTGTGTTTATAATGTGTTTTTAGCTGATGCTTCTGCTAATAATCCCAAAAAGCTGAATTATAACACTGTTGAACATGCAAGGTGCATATCACATGTGAAATGGATAGGAATTGCATGCAACAAAGAACACAACACTTTCTATAGTGAACATTCACAGGAGCTACAGTAACCAGTCTGTTTACTTGGAGATAAACATTGCACTCACATAGGAAGCTCCTGAGCATATGAGGAATAATTTCCACCAAATACTTGACACCACCAGATTGGCTTGCCATATTTTTTAAAGTCCAATACAGGACATATTACCATATTTTTTTGTTTCAACCTAGAATATTTGTTTGAAATTACTAGTCTTTCATTGAATCATTAAGCTGTAATTATTCATTTCCATTTTTCAGTAAACATGACATATTTAAGGAATGGTTTGTCTGTTTTCATTACATAATAAAATAAACAACAAGGAAGTTCTGAATGAACAGTAGCATTTAGGAAATGTTTTAAAAAAAAAAAAAGGAACTGAACTTCTGCCCCTTCTAGCAGATCCAAATGTTTCCCATAATTTCTGTCACCAGTGTAACAAACAAACTTTTCTTCAAGTTTGTATTTTTTTTACAGGCTGGACATTATACTGACAGTGAGCTAAAATTTGAGTCATTCCTCCTGATACTTAGCCAAAATTTGAAACTTTAACTTGAATTTGCACCTCCAGACTGAAATATCTTACAACAACCAGAAAAAGTTCTACTTCGTATCCATTCGAGCTATCCATCATTAGCCTGTTACATCATTAATGTTTTTGAAAGGATACATTATCAAATGTAAGCTGTGAGCCAAAGTTAATAATATTTGCTTCACTTTTGGTTCTAGCAGATCAAAATTTTGGTTCATATAACCTTTTAACCAGTTTAGATGGGCAGTTTGATGTTTTGAAACTGGGTTCATGACTAACAGTGTGTCCTGAAAATGTAGCCTCTTTAGCAACACACTCAAGAGCAATGTTATTCCCACATTTGGTGGAAAACTATGTCTTATGTATGGTGAAGCAGTAGCATTAATAGCAATGCTTTGTTCAGGTGTTTTCATGTGGTCTTTAATATCACTCTTTCCACACCTGTTTTCCATGTGGTCTTTATTATCACCCTTCCTTTTATGTATAACAGAAATTCTTCAGTATATAGTGTGCAATAAACGAATTCGTTGTTAATCTCATCAGACACTTCAAGAAATTTGTTTCTTTTTGCATGTTAACATTAAATGTGCTATCTTTTGCCCACTGTTAAATGATGAGACAGAAAATTAATAAACATAAAATGATCAAGACCATGTAGATGAGTTATTTCACACACGAAAACAACATAATCAAATTTACCCTGTTGTGTTGCCAAATGACTGACTGTGGGAGAACTGCTAGCCACAGCTTCCCGTCAATGTCAGCACTTGCCCCAAGGTCAGCTGAGAGATGAACAGCCATTAGAGAATTTTTAAAACACCATGTCAAACAAATGGCTACAATTTTTTTTAAAAAAATCGTCACCAGTCATAAAACTCTCAAACCCTAGACATTTTTGCAGCCCTGGATGCTACCGTGGACATCACCAGAATACAATTACTGTCCGAGCTAATCCCAAACATATGCTAAGCCTACCAATAAGTCATGGTAATAGCTCTTCTATATTCGCAAGTTGATCCATTTGTGGGAGAATTATCCTGTTATTGCTCTGGCACCCAATACACATTGACAGTACCATCTTCCTTCATTACTGCATGTATGAGACTACAGTGCTCACTATCTGACTGCCAGATGATTCCCATACCCAACATGCTGTGACTCTCTTTGTGAATGACATCTTTCTTGGCTGAATGAACAGAGTACAATTTTATATGAAATGACTCATTAGGAATGAAATGATAATTAAATGGGCACCCTGGCTGCAAACAGGCGTTGATGTACTTCATTGGGGACATGTTGAAAATGTGTGCCCCGACTGGGACTCGAACCCGGGATCTCCTGCTTACATGGCAGACGCTCTATCCATCTGAGCCACCGCGGGCACAGAGGATTGTGCGTCTGCAGGGACTTATCCCTTGCACGCTTCCCGTGAGATCCACATTCCCAACATGTCCACACCACTACATTCATAGTGCGCCTAATAGATGTTTGCCCATCATACTCATTACTCGTGGCAGATTAATCTACCAAGTCCCGTATGAGTTCGGGCATAGCGTGTGCATTCGCACAAGAAGGTCAATGGCCGGGAAGCCATATTTTAACTATATATGATGGTAGTATCTGTTCCCAAAAGAACAGTTACCGTGGATGACCATGCAGCTTTGCTAGAAATGAAATGATAATTAAATGGACACCCTAGCTGCAAACAGGCGTTGATGTACATCATTGGGGACATGTTGAAAATGTGTGCCCCGACCGGGACTCAAAATGTAAGCAGGAGATCCCGGGTTTGAGTCCCGGTCGGGGTACACATTTTCAACATGTCCCCAATGAAGTACATCAACGCCTGTTTGCAGCTAGGGTGTCCATTTAATTATCATTTCATTTCTAGCAAAGCTGCATGGTCACCCACGGTAACTGTTCTTTCGGGAACAGATACTACCGTCATATATATATGACTCATTAGGCTTTATTTTTAATTTGCCAGCACCTCTTCTAATTATTCCAAAAACTACACTTCAATGTAACTGCAAAACCTCTTTCAGCTCTTTCATTTGACACTCAGTATATTCTGTTAAGCTATTTAATTTTGTTTGAATATTTTCAGCAGCATCATTTACTTCATTCCAAGACTTCATATAATTATTTTGTATAGTCAGAACACCCACATCTCCTTTCCCATTAACAAAATGAAGGTTCACATCTGCAGTGACTTCATGGTATCCATTTACAATTCCTTTAAAGCACATTGCCTCTACCACCTGATTCTTTATGTAAATATATCTTTCAACAAAATCTAGTTGGCAGCATCTTTCTGTCCCCTAATCTGTACTGAAAATGATTACAACATTCAAAAATTGATCAACAAAACAGGTCTGCTTAAAATCTTTTTGCAAAATTCTATATTTCAACAGAGCTTATTCTCTGATTGGCTTGCTTCAATTTACAACTGTGATTACAATTCTGAATCTATTTACCAGCAGAATAGGCATCTCTACATGATCAATGAGTTCATGAAATAACTTCTCTGTTATGGTGCTTATCTCTAAGCCAAAATCTAATAAGATCTCAACATCAAACTGCTCATCTGTGGCTGTTAAAATCAATTTGATGGCATCCTCAGTAAGTAGCTCATCTTTCGTGAATAAGACTTCCATAATGTTATGTATGTTGTCTGCTGGCATTGTTTCTTTTATGATAGATCACCACATGTCAGCATATTGATTTTTGGAGTGGGTCACATCTGAAACTAAATTCAGTTTCCCTGCAAATTTCGATGTGAAATAGCACCATAATTTCTTCACTGTTGTGGGAATCATTTCTAAGTCTTGTGATAATCATACTTCTGGAATTATTTCTGATACGCTACCATCTATCACATGGTTGTTTGTGGCTGTCATATCTTCATCATTAGATATGACCATTACACTGATTTGGTGTTGCAAAGTTCCATTCATAAGAATATGAACTGTTCTCATGACAACTTTTTTCAGTGTCCAGACTTTCAATTCAGTCTATATCGAATATGAGTTATCAAAGTCTTTGTATCTTGTAAGAACTATTCTCTCAAGAACATTCACTGGTAATAACTGTGTAAAGAACTCTGAGTTCCATGTCATATACACACTCACATAAAAATATATTATGGTCTCAATACTTCTGCAAAAATTCACAAATGGTACCAACACTGCTTCCATATGGTAGCAGCATCAATAATTTTGATTAGCCTGCACACTGTTGTTCGACAGATGATGGTTTATCCAAGAAGGCCAACTGAAATTCACAGCAATGACTGTAGTTATAGCAACTTTCACACCAAACATATATGCACTGTCTTTCAAATTGCACATATAAGTACCTATTTTTTATTTCCCAAAATGTGATGTTCAGAACGAGTGTTTAAACTTTCATGTTAAACTAATGAGTTGTAACCCTGGGTTATGCTGCATCTCTCTTGTATCATGTTATTGACTTTTATCTTCTAGTATACACTCATTTGAAGCGGGTTGCTGCATGTATTCCACTTGATTGACAGGCTTGCACATTGTTCCTATTCGCCAATGACCATTTTAAACATTGCCTGTTTGTGTTGTGAACAATCCTCCTTTACTCTTGTGATTTCCATATTGATTTTATTTTGCACCTAATCAAGTGCAAATTTAGTAGACACAATCTTTTTCATGCTTAAGTTTTAATTCTTGAGCCTCTAATATGAGCCTTCACTGTTCAGCAATAACTTTGCTACACAACTCATTGTGCTTTTCTGTGAACATATCGATGAGTTCTTTCTGCAACTTTTCTAATGTTTCCTGAAATTCTTATACACTCCCTTTGACCTGATCCTTCAAGGAATGATTCCTGGTGCATTGCATGGAACACCTTATGTATCACTTGTTTCACCCACAAGCTCTGCAGTTGAGGCACCCTCTATCATACCCAGTATGGTGGATCCGCAATCAGTGCAGGGTGATTAGTGGCTTGTCATGTGTTCATGTCACTCAAGACAGAGAGTCAGCGTGGAGGGTAGCCATCTGGGCTCACCCATTCACCCAGTGGGTGGACAAGTAGCCACTACTTAAGCAGGGTCTGAGCAGGTATATGGGGGAAGGGGTTTACTAGTCATCAGAGCTCCAATATTAAGCATGTTATGGAACTCCTTGGAGAAATAATTTCCAGGGCCAGAAATAATTACAATGTGCACTCATTGTGTCTGATGGGGAGTCTATCCAAGATGTGGAGGAGGCCCTACCTCTGGTTATCAAGAGTGCAAGATGCAATAGTCTGCAAGTTCTTGCTCATGTTGGCACTAGTGGCACATGTCACTTGGGTTCTGAGGACATCCTCAGTTTGTGAAGGCAGCTGGCAGAATTGGTGAGAGTGCTGGCCTCAATCAAGGCGTTCAAACAGAGATCAAAATTTGCACCAACATACGAAGAGTTGTTTGGGGTCTTTTGGTTTGGAGCAGAGTGAAGGGTTTCATACAAAGGCTCCATCAATTCTGTGATGGTCGGGGCTGAAGATTTCTGGACCTAATTTATAGGGGGCAGAGTTGTACAACTCCCCTTGATATGTCCAGGGTGCTCTACAGAAAGTAAGCAAATGTTTGGGCAGTGGAGTTCTTGTGGAGTGCACATGGGGTTCTCAGGCTAGGAGGTACTTTGAGGTCCTATGATGGGCAATCACCAGTCGATACACAAAGAGCAAAATTAGTTTGCATTCAGAGTAGAGACACTTTGACTGTCAAAATTTTAACAGTAAATTATTGAGGTATTCATAACAAGGTTCCTAAATTTACTGCCCTCCAGGATATTACTCATGCTCAAATAATTCTCAGCAGTGAGAGGTGGTAGAAACACAAAGCAGAAAGCTCTGAGATATTTTTCAATTCATGGAATGTATATTGGGAAGACAGTTTAGATGCCACTGTAGGGAAAGGGGGGTGCAGATGTTCATTGCTGTTGGCAAAAATATTGTCTCTACTTAGGTCAAATTTGACAGTGACGGTGATGTTACCTGGATGCATATATAACAGGTCTATGAGAAATCAAATTAATTGTATTATTTTTTTTACCAGCCACACAATTCTGCTCGGACAGTTATAGAGTCATTCAAGGGATGTCTATGATCAGTGTAACAGAAATATCTATATCATGCAGTGTTAGTTGGTGGTAACTTTAACCTACTGAGTGTAGACTGGAATGTCTATGGATTCACTTCATCTCATACTTGGGGATACGTTCTCCAAAAACTGCCTTGAACAATTAGTTAGGCAAGCCACATGCAATGGAAATATTTTAGACCTTGTAGTTACAAGCAGGCCTGACATTATTGACACAGACAGTGTAGAAACTGGGATTAGTGATCACAATGTCATCATAGTGGAGATGGTAAATAAAGTTGATAAACCCATCAAGAAAGTCAAGAGAGTGTTTATGCTATAAAAAGCAGAAAAGCACTCATTAACATCCCACTTAGATAATGAATGGACATCACTTAACTGCAGTATGGTAGATGTAGAATAATTGTTGTTGTTGTTGTGGTCTTCAGTCCTGAGACTGGTTTGATGCAGCTCTCGATGCTACTCTATCCTGTACAAGCTTCTTCATCTCCCAGTACCTACTGCAACCTACATCCTTCTGTATCTGTTTAGTGTATTCATCTCTTGGTCTCCCTCTACGACTTTTACTCTCCACACTGCCCTCCAATACCAAATTGGTGATCCCTTGATGGCTCAGAACATGTCCTACCAACCGATCCCTTCTTCTAGTCAAGTTGTGCCACAAACTTCTCTTCTCCCCAATCCTATTCAATACCTCCTCATTAGTTATATGATCTACCCATCTAATCTTCAGTAACTATGTAAATTTGTTCTGGAGACACAAGTGCCAAGTAAGTGGATTATGAATGGAAAGGAACCTCTGTGGTTTACTAAAATAATTTAAAAAATGGTGAAGAAACAGAGTCTGTTGCACTATTGGATCTTAAAAGAGCACACGAATGTTGACAGGCGAAAGTTAGTAGAACTTCAACCATCCATAAGAAGAGAAATGTGTGAAGCATACAGCAGAACTAGAGGAAATTCTAGTCATATGTAAAATCACTAATTGGGTTAAATGTTTCTATCCAGTCACCCGCTGATCAGTCTGGGGTTGCAACAGAAGGCAGCAAAAGGAAAGCTGAAGTTTTAAATATCATGTTTAAGAAATCATTTTTGCAAGAGGACTGTATAAACATACCATTGTTTGACTGTCATTCAGAATATCACATGGAGGACATAGAAATTGGCAGTCACAGCATAGAGAAGCAACCAAAAAGAGTTAAAAACAAGTAAGTCACCTTCTTAGATGGAATCCCAATTCAGTTTTACAGAGTTTAATGTGTGGCATTGCCCCCTTACCTAGCCTGCATTTATCACAAATCTTTTGTCCAGCAAAAAGTCACAAACAAATGGAAAAAGAGCAGATGACTCCTGTTTTCAAGAAAGGCAAAAGAATTGACCAGCACAAGTACAGACCAGTATCCTTAACACCAGTTTACTGCAGAATTCTTCAATATTTTCTGGGATAAAATATAATGAATGTCCTTGACGTAGAAAAACTGCTGTCCACAAATCAGAACAGATTTAGGAAGCATCGCTCATGCAAAATTCAGCTTGTCCTTTTCTCATATGGTATTCTACAGACAATGGATGGAGGGCAATCGGCAGAATGCAAATTCCTAGATTTCCATAAAGGAATTGCCACAGTGCCCAACTGCAGATTGTTGATGAAGATCTGAGCATACAGTTTAGGTTCCCAGATTTGTGAGTGGCTCAAAGACTTTTGAAGTAACAGAACCCAGTACATGGTCCTTGGTCATGAGAGTTTATGAAAGACAAGAGTATCATCAAGAGTGCTCCACACATTTGTGATAGGACTGCTTTCTTTCTCTATGCACACAAATGACTGGACAGACAAGGTGAGCAGCAATTTACAGCTGTTTGCTGATGACACTGCAGTGTACGGGAATGTGTCATCATTGAGTGACTGTAGGAATATACAAGATGTGTTAGACAAAATTCTAGTTGGTATGATGAATGGCAGCTTGCTCTACATGTAAAAAAGTGTAAGTTAATGTGAATGTGTTTGAGTGTTTTGGGTCCCCACCAGGTTGAGTTAAAGGATGACACTGAAGCAATTTAGAGCCAGACTTCTAGGTATTTTAATGATGGCTTTGACTAGTGCACAGATATTACAGAGATATTTCATGAACTCTAATGGGAATCTCTGGAGGGAAGACAATGCTCTTTCCACAAAACTCTATCACACAACTTTAGAGAACCAGCATTTGAGGCTGACTGCTGAACGATTCTGCTTCTGCCAATCTACATTTAGCATAAGAACCATGAAGATAAGCTGCAAGAAATTAGGGAGCCATTAGATAGTCATTTCTCTCTCTCTCTCTCTCTCTCTCTCTCTCTCTCTCTCTCTCTCTCTCTCTCTCTCTCTATTTGTGAGTGGAACAGGAGAGGAAATGACTAGCAGTGTTACAAGGTATCCTCCTCCACACACTACACGGTGGTTTGCAGAGTATTTATGTAGATGTAAATTAGTAATTTCAGCAGTTTTCTGATCATTTTGCTGCTCAAGATCATTACTCATTGTCTCAATCTGAACAAACAATTGTTGTAGTCCAACCATTTCTATCTGTGGCTAACTGCTGGCATTCTAACCTCAATTGTTGAGCTAGATACTGATTCCTCAAGTTCATTATTCTCACAGTTTAAGTTACTGTTACTTAACAAATTCCTAGTTCATTTTCAGAATTAATATTTGCAGCTAGACTGTCTGGCACATTGGTATTTCCTTCACTCCCAACAGTCTCATCACTTTTATCATCCATTTTTAAACACTATTTGCTGTGGTTCTGTTGCATTGTCCATCTCCAAAAACTACAATAAAATTACAATGGAAAATCTAGGATGGAATGTAACATATTGTGAAAAGGAAAGTTGCTGCTCCTCATGTAGTGGAGATGCTGAGTCAGAGACAGGCACAACAAAAAGATAGTCACAAATATAGCCTTCGACCAGTATGGCCTTCATCAGCCTGAGACTGCAGTAATGTGTGTGTGAGTTGCATTTGCGTGAGTGTGCATTTGTGTGTGCTGTCTAATTCTGATGAAGGCCTTACTGGCCAAAGGCTATATTAGTGACAGTCTTTTTGTTTTGCCTATCTGTGACTCAGCATTTCCACTATATGGTGAGTAGCAATTTTCCTTTTCACAATATTGCAATAAAATTACAGTCAGACACATGAATCATTAGTTGTGAGATTCCACTTGCCTCACTTTATTGAGATATACACTTTTCATTTGCAGTGATACATCATTTCTTAGCTTCTAATGACCAGTGGATGAAGTCATAAAGTACAAGAAAACAAGGATGCAACTACTGATTTATTATTTCCTTTATTTTTGCCACCTGTGTGATCAGACAAATGAAATTAATCACAAGCTGCGACATTGTCACGAATAAACAGTGACCCTTATATACAACAAGATTCCTCTAATTTACATCTATGGTCACAAACTTTTTGTTAACAGATTACCAGTTTTGGTCTTTAATGACCATTATCAGATCTGCAGCAAAAAATGGGGGAAAAAAACACAAATACACTCGCAGATTGTCTACAGCTTAAAAACAATAAATAGACCATAATGAAAAGTACTACTGACATATATATGCATTTGTGTGCTTCAAGTATGAAAAGGCATACCTGTTTTATAAAAGCAAAATATATATAAATAGCATCATATGCACGAGTCATGCTGTCAGTAGCACTACTATTCGAAACAAGCTGCTGTACAGTAGCCACAAGATGTTTGTGTTGTAAGTTCACCAGATGCTGCTAATGACTTTCCTGGAGACTACAAATCTACTCTGTAGGAATCAGCATGGGTTTTGAAAAAGATGATCGTGTGAAACCCAGCTCGTACTATTCATCCTCGAGACTCAGAGAGCCATAGACATGGGTTTCCAGGTAGATGCCATGTTTCTTGACTTCCGTGAGGTGTTTAATACAGTTTTCCACAGTTGTTTAATGAACAAAGTAAGAGCGTATCGACTATCAGACCAATTGTGTGATTGGATTGAAGAGTTCCTAGGTAACATAACGCAGCATGTCATTCTCAATGGAGAGAAGTCTTCCAAAGTAAGAGTGATTTCAGGTGTGCCACAGGGGAATGTTGTAGGACCATTGCTGTTCACAATATATAGTAATGACCTTGTGGATAACACTGGAAGTTCACTGAAGCTTTTTGCGGATGATGTTGTAGTATATCGAGAGGTTGTAACAACGGAAAATTGAACTGAAATGCAGGAGGATCTGCAATGATTTGACACATGGTGCAGGGAATGGCAACTGAATCTCAATGTAGACAAATGTAATGTGCTGTGAATACATAGAAAGAAAGATCCTTTATCATTTAGCTACAAAATAGCAGGTCATCAAATGAAAGCAGTAAATTCCATAAATTATCTGGGAGTAGGCATTAGGAGTGATTTAAAATGGAATGACCATATAAAATTAATCGCCGGTAAAGCAGATGCCAGACTGAAATTCATCAGAAGAATCCTAAGGAAATGCAGTCCGAAAACAAAGAAAGTAGGTTGCAGTGCACTTGTTTCCCCACTGCTTGAATACTGCTCACTGGTGTGGGATCCATACCAGATAGGGTTGATAGAAGAGATAGAGAAGATCCAACGGAGAGCAGCACACTTTGTTACAGGATCATTTAGTAATCATGAAAGCGTTATGGAGATGATAGATAAACTCCAGTGGAAGACTCTGCAAGAGAGACGCTCAGTAGCGCGGTACGGGCTTTTGTTGAAGTTTTGAGAATATACCTTCACCGAGGAGTCAAGCAGTATATTGCTCCCTCCTACATATATCTTGTGAAGAGACCATGAGGATAAAATCAGAGAGATTAGAGCCCACGCAGAGGCATACTGACAATCTTTTTTTCCACGAACAACACGAGACTGGAATAGAAGGGAGAACCAATAGAAGTACTCAAGGTACCCTCCACCACACACCATCAGGTGGATTGCGGAGTATGGATGTTGATGTAGGTGTAGATGTAGGCATACACTAGTTTTCAATAAAGGGGGGATACAATAGTTGAAGTCTGTAATGAGCTTACAACATATAAAACGCATTACAATAATAAAAAGCGATGAAACAGAACATGACAAAAGTCCGATTGTTAAAAAGAGGAAGAGTTAAGAGACAGTAGTTGACATATGCTCAGTCACCAATATTCTAGATAATGACATAAGTAAAAAACACCTTTCATAGTGCGCAGAATGACATTAAAAAACTATAAAACAAATCGCCAAAAAAGCCACAAAAAAAGAAAACATTGTGCTGCACGTAATCAGTGCCCTCTGTTAGTGCTAACACCAGAATTACACATGGGCGAGAAGTGGTTGGAGGAACGTGACCGCCAGAGGGCCCCTCATACCCTGCAGCACTCCGTTTCAAGAAAAGAATGATAAAATTCCGTAACAGTGCATGACCAACATTGTCTAGTTAATGCAGTATATGAAATGAACAGAGAATGAACAAGAAAATACTTAAGTCATGCATAAAACATTAAACTTTAATTTAAAAGAGCAGCCTGTTTGACTGATATAATATTTGTCACAGTTACTGTAGTCAATCCTGTATACTCCAGAGCCATCAAATTTGTCGTACTTCCCTTTCAGTTTATGTCTTATTTGCAGTTTTAGGATGTTGTCAACCTGAAAGCCACAACTGACATCAGACTTTTTAAAACATTTTTCTGTCTGCAGGGACATTTTGCCATCACAATTCCTAGGAATGGTTTTCATTCTATCTTTACCAGTACTATTTTGTGTGTGGGTGTCGGTGTGCCTGTTGTGCTTATTCTGTGCACTATCAAAGGTGTTTATTACTCATGTCATTATCTGGAATATTGGCACTTGAGCATATGACAACTACTGTCTCTTAACTCTTCCACTTTTTAACAATCTGACTTTTTTAGTGTTCTTTTTCATTACTTTTTCTTACTGTAAAGTATTTTATACATTATAAGCACATTACAGACTTCAACTATTGTATCCCCCTTTATTTTACGCTGTTCAATTAATCATTGAAAACTAGTGTATATCTACATTAGTGACATCTGGTGAACTTACAACACAAACATCTTGTGGCTACTGTATGGCACCATGTTTTGAACGGTAGTGCTACTGACAACAAGACTCCTGCATATGATGCTATTTACATATAGTTAATGATGTTTGTACTGATTTTGCATTTAACATTTGACCTTGCCACTATGGCTGTAGTACAGTAGGACTTTGTTTTTATAAAACAGGTGAGCCTCTTCATACTTAAACTGCACAAATGCATATATATGTCAGTAGTACTTTTTAACGTATAAAATTAATTGTTGGTAAGGCGGGTGCCAGGTTGAGATTCATTGGGAGAGTCCTTAGAAAATGTAGTCCATCAGTGGCTTACAAAACACTCGTTCAACCTATACTCGAGCTTTGCTCATCAGTGTGGGATCCATACCCGGTCGGGTTGACAGAGGAGATAGAGAAGATCCAAAGGAGAGCAATACGTTTCATCACAGGGTTATTTGGTAAGCGTGACAGCGTTACGGAGGTTTTTAGCAAACTCAAATGGCAGACCCTGCAAGAGAGGTGCTCTGCATTGCGGTGTAGCTTGCTGTCCAGGTTTCGAGAGGATGTGTTTCTGGATGAGGTATCAAATATATTGATTCCCCCACTTGTACCTCTGGAGGAGAACACAAATGTAAAATTAGAGAGATTTGAGTGTGGACGGAGGCTTTCTGGCAGTCGCTCTTCCCGCGAACCATACGCGACCGGAACAAGAAAGGGACGTAATGACAGTGGCACATAAAGTGCCCTCTGCCACACACCGTATGGTGGCTTGCAGAGTATAAATGTAGATGTAGATCTAGATGATGCATACATAGAAAAAAAAGGATGGTATCAGACATTTGATACGAATTTTGGGGAAGGCTGTATCATTATACAGTTTGAATAATGGTCTTTAGGCCCACACCACACCATCAGAACAGCAAATGGCATGGCTCAGCGTTTTCCTTTAATCCACTCGGTTAAGGTTGTAGTACAGCTTATGCAGGCAATATGAGGTGCAAAATTTTTATCTTGACCACCAACAGGACAATCAAAATACAATTCATATGCCTTTTTAACCAAATGAGTCATTGGTTTTCTTTGGGCTTTTGGAGTGAATTTCCCACACACATAACAAAAATTGTCAGGCTGGTTTGGACAGCAATGAGATTTACTAATTGCCATTTTTCTTAGTGTAAGTTTTAAACATCAAAATTTTGCACTATCTTTCACAGGGAACTCTCATGGAGCATCTCATTCACACCACTGGTGTACCGCATGAACCATTTACTGACGATTTGTAGATCTTCTAGCTGTCCTCTGCAAATAAAAAACAAACAATTAAATATCAAAACAGAAGAACAGCAAAAAGTGAAACACTGAATACCAAAAACAAAGAACCTTTAAAAACTCAAAAATGGTACATGCTAGAACATTTTGAAAGGTATATTCGGGTTCTACACACCAAAATACATATTAGTTGATGTATCAGTCACATCCCAAATGCAAAATGGCTGTTGGCTAGTATCATCAGTCACTAAACCAATAAGCTGAGTCATCTCTAGTACTACCTTTCTATGAACGGCAGTATAGTATCTTCATTATCTCCTGCATCCAATTTATGAAGTCTGATAAAATTTAAAAATTCTTCTATCATTCTACAGGTGACATCAGTGGCTACCTTAATATCTCTTATTCCAAGAAACATTTGCTCCTTTTCATTGATGTCACCAGCCTCTTCAGCTTGCAAACAACCATTTTCATTTTCATTGAGTATTTTACAATAATTTCTAACAATGGAAAATCCAAGATGGAATGTAACAATATTATGAAAAGGAAAGTTGCTACTCTCCATATAGCAGAGAGGCTGAATTGCAGACAGGCACA
Source organism: Schistocerca americana (assembly GCF_021461395.2). Taxonomy (NCBI): domain Eukaryota; kingdom Metazoa; phylum Arthropoda; class Insecta; order Orthoptera; family Acrididae; genus Schistocerca; species Schistocerca americana. The sequence goes on from NC_060121.1 coordinate 483,288,243, forward strand.
ACAAAAATTTGTCACAAATAAAGCTTTCAGTCAGTAAGGCCTTCGTCAGAAATACGCCCCCCCCTCCCCCCCCCCCCACACACACCCATGCAAATGCAACTCAAACACACATCACTGCAGTCTCAGGCAACTGAGGCCAAACTGCTTCAGTGTGGCCTCAGTTGCCTGAGACTGCAGTCATGTGTGTGTGTGTGTGTGTGTGTGTGTGTGTGTGTGTAGGTATTTTTGATGAAGTCCTTACTGGCTGAAAGCTATATTTGTGACAGTCTTTTTGTTGTGCCAATCTGCAGCTCAGCATCACTGCTATATGGTGAGTAGCAACTTTCCCTTTCATAATATTGTTGCAGTCATTTCTTGCATTGAAGATTCACAAATGTTGATTAAACGAATCTGGACTCTGTGATAGGTATACAAGAATTTAGATGTTCATGAGTATGGTCTTAGGCACCAATCAACAGTTTTATTGATGTGTAGTGCAGTGTAACCACTTTGCTGGGGATATTAATTGTCAAACAAAAGTAAATCAAAATAAAAGTCTTTAAAAATGTTGATCCTGAAGTTGGAAGGATGTAACTGAGACTGTTCAAAAGAAATATTGGTGTGAATTTAATTCCTTTTAATTGCTCTGCTGCAGTTGAATCTTGCTTTAAGGATATAGGGTACTTATAAATGGTGGAAAAATCGAATTTTTTATGACTTTAGTAAATTCTATAGTCTTTCCTGATCACATTGATATAAACATTATAGGGTTTCAAATGAAAAATGACCTATATATACCAAAATTTAAAGTTACGGTCATGTATGTCAGCACATCCCCTTTGTTTATGTTACAGAAACCAGTATTATTTCGAAAGAAATGTGAACTTTCTGTTTTCGGCAATTATACATACGATACGAGGGTGAGTCAAATGAAAACCTTAAATATTTTTTTAAATATTATTTATTGTGCAGCAGTGGTACAAAGCTGTATCACTTTTCAACATAATCTCCCCCACATTCAATGCAAGTCCTCCAGCACTTACAAAGCGTTTAAATTCCACTAGAAAAAAATGCCTTTTTTGTCCCAAAAGAGAGTCAGCATAACCTGCTGATTGTTCTGTTCAAAACTTCTTTGGTTTTGGTGATGAGGAATGGTGCCATTCCTTGCTCGCTCTCTTCATTTCTGGTTGGTGGAAGTGAACCCCAGTAATGATACTTGCAAGGAAGCCATCACCTTCTCGTTCAAAGGGCCGAAGAAGTTCTTCACAAGCATCAACACATTGTTCTCTCATTTCAGGAATCAGCTGCCATGCCACCCATCTTGTAGACAGTTTGTGAAACTAGAGCACAAATGCAGAATGTGGCGTGCTGACCCATGACTAATCTGCAAACATGTTGTAATGTCATTCAGTGTAACTCGGCAGTTTTCCTTCACTATGGCTTCAACTGCTGCAATGTTCTGTGGAGTCACAGCTTGTTGTGCCTGACCTGGACAAGGAGCATATTCCACTGAAGTCACACCATTTGCGAACTTCCTACTCCATTCATAGACTTGCTGCTGTAACAAACATGCATTACTGTACTGAACCTTCATTCGTTGATTAATTTCAATAGATTTCATACCTTCACTACACAAAAACTGAAAAAAAGAACACTGTTCTGCCCTGGTACAACTCGCAAGTGGGGCAGCCATCTTTATACTGATACTGCGATGGTATGTGTGCATCTGCACTGTGCTGCCACCTACAGGCCATTCTGCACCCAGTTTTTAGCACACTTACCAACTTACAGGATAATGGTGTGAAACTTTAATTTGTTATTACAAATTTATGGTTTCCATTTGACTCACCCTCATATATTGTATGTGTTGATAACAGTGCAGGTTTCTAGTGTCTGTAAACGGTTATCTTTGCTAGTATTTACTTTTGCTTCACTGAAGCAGTTTGTTCACATGTTACTAAATGTTTGTTGCCCAAGAACTATGACATGCATCAAGAAATTCAATAAAAAGAAATTCCATGGTAACCAAAGCACAAACAAAACAAGCCACAGTGTTGAAAGTAACCTATCAGTTCTTCAGGGAAGAAACTCCAACATGGCACGGCTCCTGGTGATTCAAATTTTTGTGTTAACAATGATGCTGTTTGTAGTGGATTTGTTGTTGTTGATGTGGACATCTTATTTTCTTTGATAAAGGGAGTGGCAAAATGTAAACAATGTGATGGTATATGCTGTCTGGAAATTACTGAACAACAAAGTAGCAGGAAGAGTTTAACATCAAAATTAGTAGTTCTGCATGGATCCTGCATAAATCCACCTAAAAAATGACTTCGAACATTGTGCATAATTCATATGATGTGAATTTGAAGTCATTGTATGCAATGTGTGCAATAGGAAAAGAAAGAAAGACTGCTCAAACGTTTTGTGGTTTGATGGACCTTCCTCCTTCTCCCAGTAAGTTCAGCAAGTACATAAAAATACTGGTGCCTTGACGGTTGTGTCTAAAGCATCTATGAAACATGCAGCAGGAGAAACTGTAAATATTTGTGGAGCCAGTGACATTGCTGTTGCACTTGATGGGCAGGGCAACGCCAAGGACATTGTTCCTTGAATGGTGTTGTAAGTGCTACTTCCCTGGAGAATGGAAAAGTTGTTATGTTGAGTGCTTATGTAAGTCCTGCCACACCTTCCATGGTAACACTGAAGGACATATTGAACATCAGTGTTCTAAGAATTTTAATGGTTACAGTGGAGGTTTGGAGTACGATGGAGGTCTAAAAATATTTTAGAGGTCAGTGTCCATTTACAACATCACATACAAAAAGTACCTAGGTGATGGGGACTCTAAAGGTATAAATAAAATTAATGAGTTCAATGCTTATGGTGATACCTTGGTAACAAAATGTGAGTGTTGTGGACATGTGCAAAAGAGGATGGGTGCTAGATTGAGGAAGCTATGAAAAGAAATGAAAGAAAAGTTCCTATCTGATGGTAAATCTCTATCTGGATGAGTCAGATTGACAGAAAGTGAAACAAACCTTCTTCAGAGTTATTATGGACTGGCCATTAGATGAACTGCACCTCTGAATGATGTTACAGCAATGAGACAAGCTGTATTGGTCACCTACTTTCATAAGTTGTCCACAGATGACCACCCTGTTCACGGACTTTGTCCTAAAGGAGCAGATTCTTGGTGTGGTTACCAAAAAGCAAAATAAAGTGGTCAAGTATATCATCATAAGCATTCTCTTCCTGAGCCTGTTATGAATGAAATGAAACCAATTTTTAGAGACCTGAGTGACTCTGTTTTGCTTATAAATGTTTTCACATGGCCACTCTGAATACAGATGAAAGTTTCAACCATTGCATATGGGAATCATTGCCCAAGAATGGTTTTGTAGGACTAAATAGATTAAAAGTTGGTGTACTAGATGCAGTGATATGTTTCAATGATGGAGTGATAGGAGGCTGGAAGTCCTGAGAAATTTAGGCATGAATGTGGCTCTAATATGGAAGATCAATCGCTTGTGTGTGACGGACAGTGGGTACATGAAGCTGAAAGATTTGCTCTTCAAGTTACTAAAAGAAATGCCAAGAGGAAGCTTGAAGATGAAGAAATGCTGCAGGATGAAGACTATGCTTCAGGAATGGTCTGAGGCACAGTTTAACTGGACTCATATCTTCATTAACCGTTTCCTCCAAGTTGTATTTTTCAGAATTTAGGCAAGGACATTTCCTAAAGTTCATAAAGCATTGCTCTAATTTTTTTCTGTAACTTGCAATAGTCAATACATATGTCTTAGACCTAAGCTTTATTGCAGAATTAACTAAATTGTAAAAACATACCTTTTTTAATATGAAAAAATAATAAAAATTAAAATGTAAGATGTGATAATTTTTTATCTTTGTAACATACATACTAGGTGGAATTAAATAGGTCTAGTACCTCAGCCATCGTGTCATGCATATCTGATAAAAATTTGGTCTCCCTCAAATGTATAACATTGGATTAAATCGTATCTCAGATTGAGGAAGCATTTTGAAAATGTTGCATCAATTTCTTTATAATTTTTTAATAACCCTAAGCAGGTTCAAAAATATACAAAATACTTCTAATTTGTTTAGAAAGTGTGCTGCATTACCTGATACCAACAAAAAATCTGTAAAACATATACACTATAAACAGTGCCTGAAAGTAATAGGTGTTGATTTTTACATAACATTGAGCTGGAAAAGTACTCTGTATCCTTAAGTTTTTAATGTGATAAAATGCCAGGTAGCACCATGGTCCTCTAATACAATGATACATCAAAGAAAGATTCAGGTGCACATAAATTTATTTGATGTTCTATTACACAGCACAGCTAAACTTCTCACACTCTGCTGGCTTTATTGTATGATTTTTCTTGGATCTTATATACTCCCACTAACAATTTGAACATTTTTGTATACAGTAATGTCATTAATTACAGTCACAGAAGTTGTTCAAACTTACAGAAAATGTTATTATTCAGAGATTACAAATAGAATACATGAAACACTGGCACCTACCTGTTTTATTTTTATTTTTTATGGAAACGTAAGTGAAATGGTTCAGATGAACAATGCAGGTAGCAAGAGGAGAACCACACTGGAAATGACCACAAAGAAGCCCTCGGATGTTGGCACGCCAGGTACATATAGTCTGCAGCCGCGATCTCAGCTCCAGTTCACCACCGGTAATGGAGGGTGAAGCTTTGACAATGCCAGCCACTCACGCAGGCGAAATGTCAGCAAAATCATGATATGAACATCAGCAAAAGAACCTCAGACAGAAGCCAATGGGCAGTTTGTCAACAAGTGACCATGAAAACATTAACAATTTTGTAATACTGATTATATTTTTGTTAATTAAACTCAAACTACATTATCCCAAATATTCACGCCACATTTTCTGCTGGCAATATGAGTACACTATTTTTTTAGTGTAGATGGAATACAGCAAGCAATAAAGAAATTAAAGAATAACAAGGTTTGTGGCAAAGACCAGATACACACTGAGTTATTAAAGAATGGTGGCGCACAACCAGAATTAGAAATCCAGGTATTAATAGAAACAAATTGGAAAACGGAAACCATTCTTGTAGATTGGAAAACTGCCATTGTGTGCCCCACATTTAAGAAGAATGATCCACTTGTTTGTGATAACTACAAAGGAATTGCCTTACTGGATGTCACCTATGAATTCTTATCAAGCTGCCTGTTATGCAGGCTGATTCCAATAACAGAAGAACTGATTGGGGACTACCAATGTGGTTTCCGCAGAAACAGATCCACATTAGATCACTTATTCACCCTTATACAAGTAACTGACAAGGCATTGGAATTCAATGTAGATGTCCACAAAGTATTTGTGGATTTTAAAAAGGCCTATGATAGCATACCCTGATAGACACTCCTAAATATAATGAAGGAATTTAAAACACCATCAAAATTAATCAGATTAGTTAAAATGTGTATAGATGAAACTTTATGTCGCATAAAGATACTGGCAGGAGAAACTGAAGATTTGAAGGTGTACACTGGACTGAGACAAGGGGATGCCATTTCACCTATTTTATTTAACCTTGTCCTAGAGAAGATTGATAAGGAATTTTCTAAAACCGGTCCACCAGGGATCCAGCTACAGGATGTGAACATTTCTAGACTTGCCTATCTAGATGATGCAGCACATTGTAGTGCATTGTAGCACATTGGACAGACAGAAGTGGAAGAGGCTCATAGAGTTGGCATATATTCAATAAGGCCCTTGCCACATTAAACCAAACTAAAAAAGATGGAATTCCAACATTCAATCCAGTAACCCAAATAATCTCTTTGTTTACATTGTCAATAGGTTTTGTATTGTGAATTATCATAATTATGAAGTAAGTAGGTGCCATTGTGTTAAACATTAGAATAGCAAGTTAACAATATGACAAACAGAGTTGTTACAGGTTTCTAACCTTATAAATTACTGAATATTTGGTGCCTCTTTTGTTATCCAATTGTTTGTAAATGAAAGGTCCTAATTTCTACTAAACAAATTAACAATACACATTCTTACCAATGAATGGGAGTAATACACTATACTTTGCAATGAAATTGAAAATCACATTGCAGAGTTCAGCAGGCAAAATTACATATACACGTCCTACATTATGCCTCAAAAATTAATCAAGAGATTCATATTAACTTCAGAATCTTATGGAAAATTACCTGTTACGCTTCAGTAAACCCTGCTCCCCCTCAAAAAAAGCATTATACAACCACATGTCAGACAAAACTTTTGCATACAATCCAAGAAACAGCCAACAAAGTACAATAATGTATGCACTCACACATATGACAGTAATTGCAGTACAAACAATACTCCCTCTAGAAGTGATCAGTCATGTGAAACAATAGAACTCATATACAACAAAACTTTTTCAACTTTTCCATACGTAATGCATAACCAGTCTGTAAGAACGTGGGTACAGATGAGCTCTATAAGATACGACACGATCCATACATTAGAGTTCACTACTTACACAATCCATGTACACTGTCATGGACTGTACTTCCTAATACAACACATGTCAAGTCCAGACTAAATTGGCAGGGAGTCTCTACTAACTGCTGCTTCATAGTGACAGATGTTGTTTTGGGAAGTCCCACTCATCAAGCCCACACAGAGCATCCCCCCCCTCTCCCCTCCGCCTTAGTGTGGATGATGGGATGAGGAGAAAGGAGAGGTGAAATGTTAGTGTGGTCATCTTCAGCCATCCACCACCCATGTCATGGCTGGCTGTGACGCAGGGCACAGGTGGACCATTTCTTGCAGGGTGGAGATGCAAATGCACATGCATGGTCAGGCAATAGCTATTGTTGGTGTGAAGTGTAATGGGACCAGTTCTTGCAAGGATATAGGGTATGTGTCACCAGCTCAAGAAATCACAACTGCAACAGGGATGGCACATCACATGCCCTGCACTACAGTTATCACCTGTTCTGAGAGGGATTTGTTTGATACTGGTGAATTGTATGCCACAACTTGGTCATGCAGTTGTTGCAGTCATTCAGGAGGGAACAGATGTTGTAGAGATGGCTTCTTGAGAGTAACAAAGTTGGCCACTAGATGCTGGTAGAATCATGGTATGCTATTGGAGCATCTTGTTCAGTGCAGTAACATTGTTCTTGAGGCAGCTCAAATGCTGCAGTATGATGCTGTTGAGGGTGTTGTTGTATGTGACAGGTGGGCATCTCAGGTAGGATCAGCAATTCAGCATGCATGAAGTGGGTCACACAGCACCGGTGAAGAAGTGTGCACAGCCATTAGCATTTGCATGTGGGACAACTGAAATGACAGAGAACCACCGTAGACATGTAGTGAGTGGCCAAAGATTTACTTCTACCACACAAGAAGATGTTGTGTTTTCAATTGGGGGTATGACATCATGGCTAACTGTCATGCTGGGGAGGGGCAGTGGCTTCATTGGCGATGGTCCAGTGAGGTCGTGATACCTCAGCCAGCTGGGATGGCATAGTAATGAGGGTGTCATGACTGGTGATGATCAGCTGAATTTATGTGAGTTTGGATTCATGCCATCATGAGGCAAGTGGTAGATTGAGTGAGGCAAGATAGCTGCCACTATCGACTGTACAAAATAGTAGGGTGAGAAACAATGTCCAAGATTGTTCAGCTGGTTGAAAGCAGCAATTAGCAATTGTGAAAATGTTTACTGTACAAACACAGCACAGTCAAAACAGTAGCACTGATAAGGGCATGCTATCTAACTAGCTGGATAGTGTGTGTCTGTCCAGAACTGTAATGATACTTCATACTTGAATTTAAGTCCCATGGATAGTGTTCAATGCACTATTGTGGAGTACAGAATATGTCAGTTATATATTTCATGTCTAAATGAGCCACTTATTGCACGCTGATGGAGGGCAAAATACTGTAGATGCACTATACAGTTGTGGTGTTGTTTTGGGTTTCAACACTGTTTGATGTACCACACATAAATGTTCTACGGACAGCATGGCACATAAAACGTGAATGCATGACAATCACTGTCAGTTCATCCAAAATGCATAGTGTTAGAGTGTGATAATGTTGTTGTTGTGGGGTGACCAGCTCAGTAGTAAAGTGAGACATTATGATGCGAAGCATTAGTCAGAGTCACCAGTGTAGGAACTTGGATACATGATAAGATATGACACAGATTCTTACATTAGAGTTCACTGCTTTATTTCCATAATGTATATAAGCAGTTGTGGACTATATGTCCTAACATAATATAGGTTGAGCGCAGACTAAACTGGCAGAGAGTATCTACGAAGTGCCACTCGATAGACTGAGAGGTTGTGTCGGGGAGTCTCGCTGGTCAAGTCCCCACAACTCTTTTTCTTTAACATAGCTCATTTTCAGTGGTAACTGAATGAGGGTGACATTCACATTGAGGCAGGCAAGCACAACTCAATCTTAATCTCTCACTTCAAACATAGTACATAGTGATATAGGAAGCACTACAGAACTTTCATAGTAAGTTATCAATACATTATTTCTCTTCATTTACTGTAATCTCAAACAGTCAAACATAAGTACAGGCTTTGAGGTTCTTTGAAAATTTAGTGTCATGTACAATGTCACACAGTATTTTAGGCAAAATTTTAAGTAATTTTATACCTGAGTACTGGGATCCTTTTCCAAGCATTGTGAGTGAGTGGGATGTGCTTCATATGACATTCTTTCTTTGTGTGTTGTGGGTGTGTAGTCCACTCTGCATTATCTTTTGCAGGTTTGTTTTGAAGACTCCATAGTTTACTGAGCACATATGATGCTTGTCTGCACACTGCGACAGCTGACTCATTAAGAATATGATGGAGCTGATTTTCTTACAGACAGAATTAATATGTTGCTTCCATTTCAGCTCACTATCCACAACAATACCTAAGAATCTAATGGGTTCTATTACTTCTAGTCTTTTTTCAAACACCTCTAAAACCATGAGCACAGTCTTCTCTTTATTTCTGAACTCTGCATACATATTCTTTTTTAGGTTTATAACCATTTTCCAGGAGCCACTAAGTGGTGATGTTTGCAGATATGTACGCTTTTCTCTCAAGTTGTTCAACCATTCTCATGTCAACTGTGTACAATATTATCTTCCCCTTCTCTTCAACGCCAGTATCATCAACAAAAAGCTTAAACAGCAATGGCCACATTACAAATCACTGTGGCTTTGGTTTCTGACTCAAAAGCATTTCCAATTGATACATATGTTTCCTGTTGCATGATTATGATTATATTCACTTGCCTGTTTGCCCTGGAATATCATAGTTCTCCAATTTCCTTATCAGTATGTCATGGTCTGTGGTGATGAATGCTTTGGAGGGATCCAGGAGCACTGTAGATACAACTTGTTTCACATCAAAGGACTGTATAACATATTCTGTCTGACTAGCATCACTGATTCCATAGATTTATTCTTTCTGAAACCATGCTGTGATGGCATAAGAATGTTGCATTTCTCCAGATACTCAACTAATCAATTGTACATAAGCATCAATTAAACTGACCTGTAGTTGTTGGGGATCATCCCTATCCCCTTTCTTGTACACTGATACCTAACCGCTTGTCCTCAGTTTTTCTGGAAAAATTCTATCCCTGAAAGAGCTATTTGGTATGTCCAGCAATGGTGAGATTATTTGATCACTTACTTGCTTTATGGTATGATTGGGTATTTCATGATCACCACTGATTTCTTGGACTTCAGTTTTTGTATAGTTTTCCTCAGTTCATCTTCTGTGACTGGTTTCAAGAACATATTTCTGCTCAATTAGTGTTTGTACCAGTTGTACTAGTGCATATTTCAATTATAATTGGAAACTCTGAATTCAACAAATCACATACCTAAATCCAAGTGTATGCACACAGTAATGTTGATGCATACTTCATGTGTCCAGCAACAAAAAAGCATTCACATACAAGGTGACAATTATTGAGCTATATGAAAAAAAGAAACATAAGTTAGTTACAGACTACTGCGTGCACACATTTTATTCAACATGTAAATGTCACTACAGATATCTGGATTTAGGTTATGACAGGCCATCATTGGCAGTGATGTAACACAGACAAATAGCAAAATTCTGGATGACCCACTGAAGTGTCGGAACATTGATGCTGTCGATGACTTCCTGAATTGCTGTTTCCAGGCCAGAAATGGTTTTGAGGTTATTGTTGTACACCTTGCCTTTCGTACAGCCCTACAAAAGGGAGTCCCATTGTTCAGATTCGGAGAATATGGCTGCCAGTTGAGGCCCATTCCAGTGGTCTCTGGGTACCACAGAGCCAGAATGCGGTCCCCACACTGCTCCTCCAGAACATCAAAGACTCTCTTCCTTTGGTAGGGTCAAGCTCCATCTTGTATGAAGCACATCTTGTTGAAATCAGGGTCACTTTGGAAAATGGGGATGAAATTATCTTTCTAAAACCTTCATGTACCATTTGGTAGTCATTGCACCATCAATGAATATCACATCGATTATTCTGTGACTGGTCATTGCACACCACACAGACACGAGCTGAGGGTGAAGAGACTTCTTGATCATGAAATGCAGATTCTCAGTCTCCCAAATGTACCAGTTTTGCTTACTGATGCATCCATCTAAATGGAAGTGGGCTTCATCACTAAACCAAACCATATTTGTATCAAAGTCCTGCCCTTCAATTCTGTGGACAATAGCGTTAGCAAAACATAACTACTGCTCCATGGCCCTGGGGCTTAATTGCTGATGGTTTTGAGCTTTGTATGGGTAGAGATGCATTTCTTCAACAACAATTTGTTGCAGTGTCTCCTAGTTGATTCCGACCTGTTGTGCAGCTAGTCTGATTGATTTCCAGTGGCTGGTTTGAAACACAGTGTGTGCCTTATCTGTGGTTTCAGACATTTTCACCCTTTTTGGATGACTGAGATTGCCATCACTGTCATCCCGAACATTACCCATTCTCTCAAACTTGCAAATCAAATTCTTGATTGCTGGCACATTTGGACCAGTTGTCTTCAGCTTGAACTCATTTGCAAACTTCCTTTGAGCGACAGTTGGGGTGTTATTGCTTGCTTGAGTCAGAAACCAAAGCCACAGTGATTTGTAATGTGGCCATTGCTGTTTAAGCTGTTTGTTGATGACACTGGTGTTGAAGAGAAGGGGAAGAAAATATTGTACACAGGTGACATGAGAATGGTTGAACAACCTGAGAGAAAAGCTTACAAATCAGCAAATATCACCACTTAGTGGCTTGTGGAAAATGGAATTATAAACCTAAAATAGAATATGTATGCAGAGTTCAGAAATAAAGAGAAGACTATGCTCATGGTTTTAGAGGTGTTTGAAACAAGACTAGAAGAAATAGAACCCATTAGATTATTAGGTATTGCTGTGGATAGTGAGCTGAAATGGAAGCAACATATTAATTCTGTCTGTAAGAAAATTAGCTCCATCATATTCTTAATGATTCAGCTGTCACAGTATGCAGACAAGCATCATATGTGCTCAGTAAACTATGGAGTCTTCAGAACAAACCTGCAAAAGATAATGCAGAGAGGACTACAAATGTTAGTGCACACAGCCAAAACACACAAAGAAAGAATGTCATATGAAGTATGTCCCACTCACTCACAATGCTTGGAATAGGATCCCAGTACTCAGGTATCAAATTACTGAGACATTTGCTTAATAAACTGTGTGACTTTGTACATGACACTAAATTTTCAAAGAACCTCAAAGACTGTCTGGTAGAAAAGGAACTTTATAGTGTTGAAGAGTACTTATTATATTATGTTTGTATAGATTGTTGTTTATAATCAATGATGTTAGAATATAAGAAAAAATGTTAAGAAGTATGTGACAATGTTTCCTATTTTTGACGTTTACTATATTATATGTTCATGCACTGTACACCATGTGACTCTACAGGATCAAATAAAATTTAATTCAGTTGAGCTACTAATTCATGTTACTTACGGTGTATATAAAATTGATATTTGACCTCTTATGTGGTGATGTAAACTGTGCAAACCTTTCTATTACACAAGTTTACTTACACACACTGTATGACTAACAAGGGTAGGCCGTCAATTGTGAAATTCAGATTCGATTCATACTGCACATAATAAAAGCTCATGGCCAGAGGTGTAATGTGGCAAAACACCAAGATGCACTTCTCAGCCGTTGTCGAGAAAATTGACAATTAAAAGAAACCGTTGTGATGAAATACTCTCTACGATTAATAATTTTGTACAGCGTCGTGGCGCAGCGGTAAGCGCTCGGGTTCGTAATCCGAAGGTCACCGGATCGAATCTCGCGCCATGCAACATTTATGTGTGGTACATCAAACAGTGTTAAAACTCAAAACAACACCACAACTGTATAGTGCATCTACAGTATTTTGCCCTCCAACAGCGTGCATTAAGTGGCTCATTTAGACATGAAATATATAACTGACATACTTTGTACTCCACAATAGTGCATTGAACACTATCCATGGGACTTAAATTCAAGTATGAAGTATCGTTACAGTTCTGGACAGACACACACTATCCAGATAGTTAGATAGCATGCCTTTATCAGTGCTACTGTTTTGACTCTGCTGTGTTTGCACAGTAAACATTTTCACAATTGCTAATTGCTGCTTTCAACCAGCTGAACAGTCTCGGACATTGTTTCTCACCCTACTATTTTGTACAGTCGATAGTGGCAGCCATCTTGCCTCACTCAATCTTCCACTTGCCTCATGACGGCGTGATTCCAAACTCACATAAATCCAACTGACCATCACCAGTCATGACACCCTCATTACTATGCCATCCCAGCTGGCTGAGGTATCACGACCTCACTGGACAATCGACAATGAGGCCACTGCCCCTCCCCACCATGACAGTTAGCCATGATGCCATACCCCCAATTGAAAACACAACATCTTCTTGTGTGGTAGAAGTAAATCTTCAGCCACTCACTACATGTCTACGCTGGTTCTCTGTCATATCAGTTGTCCCACATGCAAATGCTAATGGCTGTGCACACTTCTTCACCAGTGTTGCGTGACCCACTTCATGCATGCTGAATTGCTGATCCTACCTGAGATGCCCACCTGTCACATACGACAACACCCTCAACGGCATCATACTGCACCATTTGAGCTGCCTCAAGAACAATGTTACTGCACTGAACAAGATGCTCCAATAGCATACCATGATTCTACCAGCATCTAGTGGCCAACTTTGTTACTCTCAAGAAGCCATCTCTACAACATCTGTTCCCTCCTGAATGACTGCAACAACTGCATGACCAAGTTGTGGCATACAATTCACCAGTATCAAACAAATCCCTCTCAGAACAGGTGATAACTGTAGCGCAGGGCATGTGATGTGCCATCCCTGTTGCAGTTGTGATTTCTTGAGCTGGTGACACATACCCTATATCCCTGCAAGAACTGGTCCCATTACACTTCACACCAACAATAGCTATTGCATGACCATGGATGTGCATTTGCATCTCCACCCTGCAAGAAACGGTCCACCTGTGCCCTGTGTCAGAGCCAGCCATGACATGGGTAGTAGATGTGTGAAGATGACCACACTAACATTTCACCTCTCCTTTCTCCTCATCCCATCATCCACACTAAAAGGGAGGCGAGAGGGTGGGGGGTGCTCTGTGTGCGCTTGATGAGTGGGACTTACCAAAACTATGAAGCAGCAGTTAGTAGAGACTCCCTGCCAATTTAGTCTGGACTTGGCATGCGTTATATTAGGAAGAGCAATCCATGACAGTGTACATAGATTGTGTAAGTAAAAGAGTGAACTCTAATGTATGGATCATGTCATATCTCACAGAACTCATCTGTACCCACATTCTTACAGACTGGTTATGCATTATGTATGGAAAAGTTGAAAAAGTTTAGTTGTATATGTAGTTCTACTGTTTCACATGACTTATCACTTCTAGAGGGAGTATTGTTTGTACTGTCATATGTGTGAATGCACACATTATTGTACTTTGTTAGCTGTTTCTTGGATTGTATGCAAAAGTTTTGTTTGACCTGTGATTGTATAATGCTTTTATTGAGGGGGTAGGGGGGTTTACTGAAATGTAACAGATCATTTTTCATTAGAATTTGAAGTTAATTTGAATATCTTGATTAATTGTTGAGGCATTGGGTAGGACCTGTATATGTAATTTTGTCTGCTGAACTCTGCAATGTGATTTTCAATTTCATTGCAAAGTATAGGCTATTACTCCCATTCATTGGTAGGAATGGCAAAGTTAGTTCTCTTTGCTGATGATACAAGTATAGTAATCACACCTGACAAACAAGAATTAAGTGATGAAATTGTCAATAATGTCTTTCACAAAATTACTAAGTGGTTCCTTGTAAACGGACTCTCACTGAATTTTGATAAGACACAGTACATACAGTTCCATACAGTAAATGGTATGATGCCATTAATAAATATAGACCTTAATCAGAAGCATATAGCTAAGGTAGAATATTCAAAATTTTTAGGTGTGTCCATTGATGAGAGATTAAATTGGAAGAAACACATTGATGATCTGCTGAAACGTTTGAGTTCAGCTACTTATGCAATAAGGGTCATTGCAAGTTTTGGTGATAAACATCTAAGTAAATTAGCCTACTACGCCTATTTTCACTCATTGCTTGCATATGGCATCATATTTTGGGGTAATTCATCACTGAGGAATAAAGTATTTATTGCACAAAAGCATGTAATCAGAATAACAGCTAGAGTCCATCCAAGATCATCCTGCAGACATTTATTTAAGGATCTAGGGAGATTCACAGTAGCTTCTCAGTATGTATACTCTCTTATGAAATTTGTTATTAACAACCAAACCCAATTCAAAAGTAATAACAGTGTGCATAACTACAATACTAGGAGAAAGGATGATCTTCACTATTCAAGATTAAATCTAACTTTGGCACAGAAAGAGGTGAATTATACTGCCATTAAAGTCTTTGGTCACTTACCAAATAGTATCAAATGTCTGACTGATAACCAACAAGTATTTAAGAAGAAATTAAAAGAATTTCTGAATGACAACTCCTTCTACTGCATAGAGGAACTTTTAGATATAAATTAAGAAAAAAAAGAAAGAAACCAAACAAAAATTATAAAAAAAATTTAAAAAAATAAAAATAAAAAAGTTGTTATATTAACTTAATTATGTTGTTAAATTAACTTAATTATGTCATGTATTGGAAAATTTGACTCGTTCCACATCAGTATGAGATATCGTATTCATGATCCATGGAAGTAGTATTATTCTAATCTAATCTAATCTAATGTGTATTGTTAATTTGTTTAGTAGAAATTAGGACTTTTCATTTACAAACAATTGGATAACAAAAGAGGCACCAAATATTCTGTATTTTATAATGTTAGAAACCTGTAACAACTCTGTTTGTCATATTGTCAACTTGCTATACTATTGTTTAACATAATGGCACCTACTTACTTCATAATTACCATAATTCACAATACAAAACCTATTGACAATATAAACAAAGAATTTATTTAGGTTACTGGATTGTATGTTGAAATTCCATCTTTTTTAGTTTTGTTTAATGTGGCAAGGGCCTTATTGACCATACGCCTACTCTGTGGGCCTCTTCCACTTCTGTCTGTCCAATGTGCTAGAATACACTACAATGTGCTACATCATCTAGATAGGCAAGTCTAGAAATGTTCACATCCTGTAGCTGGATCCCTGGTGGACCGGTTTTAGAAAATTCACTGTCAGTTTTCTCTAGGACAAGGTTAATCAAAATAGGTGCAATGGCATCCCCTTGTCTCAGTCCAGTGTACACCTTCAAATCTTCAGTTTCTCCTGCCAGTGTCTTTATGTGACATAAAGTTTCATCAATAAACATTTTAACTAATCTGATTAATTTTGATGGTATTATAAATTCCTTCATTATATTTAGGAATGTCTGTCAGGGTATGCTATCATAGGCCTTTTTAAAATCCACAAATACTTTGTGGACATCTATGTTGAATTCCAACGCCTTGTCAGTTACTTGTATAAGGGTGAATAAGTGATCTAATGTGGATCTGTTTCTGCGGAAACCACATTGGTAGTCCCCAATCAGTTCTTCTGTTATTGGAATCAGCCTGCATAACAGGCAGCTTGATAAGAATTCATAGGTGACATCCAGTAAGGCAATTCCTCTGTAGTTATCACAAACAAGTGGATCATTCTTCTTAAATGTGGGGCACATAATGGCAGTTTTCCAATCTACAGGAATGGTTTCCGTTTTCCAATTTGTTTCTATTAATACCTGGATTTCTAATTCTGGTTGTGGGCCACCATTCCTTAATAACTCAGTGTGTATCTGATCTTTGCCACAAGCCTTGTTATTCTTTAATTTCTTTATTGCTTGCTGTATTCCATCTACACAAAAAAAATAGTGTACTCATATTGCAAGCAGAAAATGTGGCGTGAATATTTGGGATAATGTAATTTGAGTTTAATTAACAAAAATATAATCAGCATTACAAAATTGTTAATGTTTTTGTGGTCACTTGTTGACAGACCTACCCATTGGCTTCTGTCTGAGGTTCTTCTGCCGATGTTCATCTGATGATTTTACTGACATTTCGCCAGCATGAGTGGCTGGCATTGTCAAAGCTTCACCCTCCATTGCTGGTGGTGAACTGGAGCTGAGATCGCGGCCGCAGACTATATGTACCTGGCGTGCCAACATCCGAGGGCTTCTTTGTGGTCATTTCCAGTGTAGTTCTCCTCTTGCTACCTGCATTGTTTATCTGAACCATTTCACTTACGTTTCCATAAAAAATAAAAAAATAAAGGTAGGTACCAGTGTTTCATGTATTCTATTTGTAATCTCTGAATAATAACATTTTCTGTAAGTTTGAACAACATCTGTGACTGTAATTAATGACATTACTGTATGCAAAAATGTTCAAATTGTTAGTGGGAGTATATAAGATCCAAGAAAAATCATACAATGAAGCCAGCTGAGTGTGAGAATTTAAGCTGTGCTGTGTAATATAACATCAAATAAATTTATGTGCACCTGAATCTTTCTTCAATGTATCATTGTATTAGAGGACCATGGTGTTACCTGGCATTTTATCACTTTAAAAACTTAAGGATACAGAGTACTTTTCCAGCTTAATATTATGTAAAAATCAACACCTATTACTTTCAGGCACTGTTTATAATGTATATGTTTTACAGATTTTTTTGTTGGTATCAGGTAATGCAGCACACTTTCTAAACAAATTAGAAGTATTTTGAATATTTTTGAACCTGCTATAGGATTATTAAAAAAAATTATAAAGAAATTGATGCAACTTTTTTCCAAAATGCTTCCTCAAACTGAGATATGATTTAATCCAATGTTATACATTTGAGGGAGACCAAATTTTTACCAGATATGCATGACATGATGGCTGAGGTACTATACTTCTTTAATTTCACCTAGTATGTATATTACAAAGATAAAAAATTATCACGTCTTACATTTTAATTTTTATTACTTTTTCCTATTAAAAAAGGTATGTTTTTACAATTTAGTTGCTTCTGCAATAAAGCTTAGGTCTACTACATATGTATTGACTATTGCAAGTTACAGAAAAAAATTAGAGCAATGCTTTATAAACTGTAGGAAATATCCGTACCTAAATTCTGAAAAGTACAACTTGGAGGAAATAGTGAATGAAGTTATGAGTCCAGTTACACTGTGCCTCAGACCATTCCCGAAGCATAGTCTTCATCCTGCAGCATTTCTTCATCTTCAAGCTTCCTTTTGGCATTTCTTTTAGTAACTTGAAGAGCAAATCTTTCAGCTTCATGCACCCACTGTCCGTCACACGCAAGCAATTGATCTTCCATATTAGAGCCACATTTTATGCCTAAATTTCTCAGGACTTCCAACCTTCTATCACTCCATCATTGAAACATATCACTACATCTAGTACACCAACTTTTAATCTATTTAGTCCTACAAAACCATTCTTGGGTAATGTTTCCCATACGCAATGGTTGAAACTTTCATATGTATTCAGAGTGGCCATGTGAAGGCATTTATAAGCAAAACAGAGTCACTCAGGTGTCTAAAATTTGGTTTTATTTCATTCATAACAGATTCAGGAAGAGAATGCTTATGATGATACATTTGACCACTTTTTTTTTGCTTTTTGGTAATTTAACAAATAAAAAACAAAATAATGAAATATAAATAAAGAGTAATAATAATAATAATAATAATAATTGTTGTTGTTTGGATAAATAATTGAGAGATTAAAGTTTGTTTTACATTTAAATTTCTTAATGTTTCATAAAATCTTACATAGCATTGTGCATTGAGGTCACACAATAAAGTAAATGCAATTTACGCCGTGAATTTATCGAGCTTCGCATGTTTGAAGATGTATGGAATGTAGCCAGGGCTCATTATATATTTTTTGTAGACAAAGTCTGATATCTGACCTCAGCTTCAATCATAACAATTGGGTGACTAAAACTACTAAAACAGAGAAAAGCATATGATTAAATAAAACATGTATTCATTTCAACATATACATTATGATGTGAATGACACGTAAAATTCTAGGTAAATAATTGCAGATAATTCACAAATGAGAGCAACTTATTAATTCTGCACCTCTTTTCTACAAATAAGTATCAATATGGCTAACTGTGGAGCCACGCAAAATATTACGTCCTTCTAGGACAACGAATGACATAAGAGTGCTGATGCCTACTGGCTGCGACAAGAGAGCGGTGTTAATTCCTCTGTTTTGCTTTCTCTTGTCTTAAAAAAAATCGATACATATAATCTAAGTCCAGTAAATTAAATATTGTCTGTGCTTGAGTGCAAATGGTTCCTTAAAGTAACCACATCAAAAGTCTGCTCCTTTAAGACAAAGTCCATGAACAGGGAGGTCATCTGTGGACAACTTATGAAAGTAGGTGGCCCATACAGCTTTTTTCATTGCTGTAACATCATTCAGAGGAGCAGTTCATCTAATGATCAGTCCAATTTAATTCGAAGAAGGTGTGTTTCAGTTTCTGTCAGTCTGCCTCAACCAGACAAGTTATCACCATAAGCATTGAACTTATTAATTTTGTTGAAACCTTTAAGTCCCCATCACCTAGGTACTTTGTCTATGTAATGTTATAAATAGGCACTGACCTCTAAAATATTTTTAGAGCTCCATCACACTCCATACCTCCACTGTAACAATCAAAATTCTTAGAACACTGATATTCAATTTGTTCTTCAGTGTTACCATGGCAGGTGTGGCAGGACTTACATAAGCACTCAACATAACAACTTTTCCATTCTCCAGAGAAGTAGCACTTACAACACCATTCAAGGAACAATGTCATTGACGTTGCCCTGTCCCATCGAGTGCAACAGCAATGTCACTGGAGCCACTAATATTTACAGTTTCTTCTGCTGCATGTTTCATAGATGCTTTAGACATAGCCATCAAGGCACTTAATAGTATTTTTATATACTTGCTGAACTTACTGAGAGAAGGAGGAAGGTCCATCAAACCACAAAACGTTTGAGCAGTCTTTCTTTCTTTTCCTATTGCACACATTGCATACACTGACTTCAAATTCACATCATATGAATTATGCAAAATGTTCGAAGTCATTTTTTAGGTGGATTTATGCAGGATCCATGCACAACTACTAATTTTGATGTTAAACTCTTCCTGCTACTTTGTTGTTCAGTAATTTCCAGACAGCATACACCATCACATTGTTTATATTTTGCCACTTCCTTTATCAAAGAAGATAAGATGTCCACATCAACAACAACAAATCCACTACAAACAGTGTCATTGTTAACACAAAAACTAGAATCACCAGTAGGCGTGCCATGTTGGAGTTTCTTCCCTGAAGAACTGATACGTAGGTTACTTTCAACAGTGTGGCTTGTTTTGTTTGTTAACTGTTTACCACGGAATTTCCTTTTATTGAATTTCTTGATGCAGGGCATAGTTCTTGGGCATCAAACATTTAGTAACACACGAACAAACTGCTTCAGTGAAGCAAAAGTGAATACTAGCAAAGATAATCATTTACAGACACTAGAAACCTGCACTGTTACCAACATATACAATGTATGAGGGTGAGTCAAATGAAAACCTTAAATTTGTAATAACAAATTGAAATTTCGTGCCGTTAAATTGTAAGTTGGTAAGCGTGCTACAAACAGCACACAGAATGGCCTGTAGGTGGCAGCATAGTGTAGATGCACACATACCATCGCAGTATCAGTATTAAGATGGCCGCCCCACTTGCGACTTGCACCAGGGAAGAACAGCATTCTGTTATTCGGTTTTTGTGTAGTGAAGGTATGAAACCTATTGAAATTAATTGATGAATGAAGGTTCAGTATAGTGACGCATGTTTGTCACAGCAGCAAGCCTATGAATGGAGTAGGAAGTTCGCAAATGGTGTGACTTCAGTGGAAGATGCTCCTTGTCCAGGTCAGGCACAACAAGTTGTGACTCCACAGAACATTGCAGCAGTTGAAGCCATAGTGAAGGAAAGCTGCCAAGTGACACTGAATGACATTGCAACATGTTTGAAGATTAGTCATGGGTCAGCATGCCACATTCTGCAAGATGTGCTCCAGTTTCACAAACTGTCTGCAAGATGGGTGCCATGGCAGCTGACTCCTGAAATGAGAGAACAACGTGTTGATGCTTGTGAAGAACTTCTTCGGCACTTTGAACGAGAAGGTGATGGATTCCTTGCAAGAATCACTACTGGGGATGAAACCTGGGTTCACTTCCACCAACTGGAAATGAAGAGAGCGAGCAAGGAATGGTACCATTCCTCATCACCAAAACCAAAGAAGTTTTGCACAGAACCAACAGCAGGTTATGCTGACTCTCCTTTGGGATGAAAAAGGCATCATTCTGGAGCATTAGATGCCTAGAGGGACCACTGACGCCAGTGCATCATACACAGATCTCCTAAAAAATCATCTGTGGCCCTCAATGAAATCAAAGCAACGTGGATTGCTGTCAGCAGGTGTCCTTTTTTCAACATGACAATGCAAGGCCACACACTGCCCATACAACAGTTGCAACAAACACAGACCTGCAGTTTTAGTGTCTTCCTCTTCCACCATACTCACCAGACCTTGCCCCAAGAGATGTTTGGACCAATCAAAGATGCAATGGGAGGAAAAAAGTTACATCTGATGAAGAGGTGCACCACGCGGTGCATGAGTGGTTGTGAGAACAACAAAAATAATTTTTTTCTAATGGAATTTATACACTTTGTAAGTTCTAGAGGACTTGTATTGAATGTGGGGGGAGATTATTTTGAAAAGTAATACACCTTTGTACAACTTCTGCTCAACAAATAATATTTAAAAAATATTCATGGTTTTCATTTTACTCACCCCCGTATCATATGTATAATCGCTGGAAACAGAAAGTTCATAGTTCTTTCGAAACAATACTGGTTTCTGTAACAGTAATAAAGGGGGTGTGGTGGCATACATGATCGTAACTTTAAAATTTGGCATATGTAGGTCATTTTTAATTTGAAACCCTATAATGTATATACGAGGGCTATCGACAAAGTACATTACATTTTGGAATTAAAAATAAATAAAGTATTGGAAAACTTTTTTATTATATACAGATGAAAGGCACACTTAAATACTACTTTTCTACATAGTTGCCATTTAAATTAAGGCACTTATCATAGTGATGGACGAGCTTGGAAATACCTTCGTCATAAAATTCAGCCGCCTGCGCCTTCAACCACGTGGTTACCTCTTCCTGAAGCTGTGCATTGTCATCAAAATGCTGCATAGCCAAGCACTTCTTCATTGCTGGGAATAAGTGAAAGTCGCTTGGTGCCAGGTCGGGACTGTACGGTGGATATGGAAACATCTCCCACTTAAAAGATTTGACAACTTCACGAGTGGCATTTGCCGTGTGGGCCCAGGCATTGTCGTGAATCAGCAAGATCTTTGAGCCCAACTTTCCCCTGTGCTTGTTTTGTATTGCTCTTCTGAGGTTGTGCAGAGTTTGGCAAGACCTTTGAGAGTTTATTGTAGTGCCTCTCTCCAGGAAATACACAAAAATCACACCTTTTCTGTCCCAAAAGGCAGTCATTACATGGTTGAAGGCGCAGGCAGATGAATTTTACAACGAAGGGATTTCCAAGCTCGTCCTTCGCTACGATAAGTGCCTTAATTTAAATGGCAACTATTTAGAAAAGTAGTATTTAAGTGTGGCTTTCATCTGTATATAATAAAAACATTTCCAATACTTTATTTATTTTTAATTCCAAAATGTAATGTACTTTGTGGATAGCCCTTGTATCAATGTAATCAAGAAAGACTATAGAATTTACTGAAGTCATAAAAAAATTCGATTTTTCCACCATTTATAAGTGCTCTATATCCTTAAAGCAAGACTCAACTGCAGCAGAGCAATTAAAAGGAATTAAATTCACACCAATATTCTTTTTGAACAGTCTCAGTTACATCCTTCCAACTTCTAGATCAACAATCGTAAAGACTTTTACTTTGATTTACTTTTGTTTGACAATTATTATCCCCAGAAAAGTGGTTACACTGCACTACTCATCAATAAAACTTTTGATTGGTGCCTAATACCATACTCACGAACATCTAAATTCTTGTATACCTATCACAAAGTCCAGACTGATTTAATCAACATTTGTGAACCTTCAACGCAAGAAATGACTGTAACAATATTATGAAAAGGAAAGTTGCTACTCACCATGTAGCAGTGATGCTGAGTTGCAGATTGGCACAACAAAAAGACTGTCACAAATATAGCTTTCAGCCAGTAAGGACTTCATCAAAAGTAGACACACACACACACACACACACACACACACACACACACACACACACACAAACACACACAGACCCATGACTGCAGTTTCAGGCAACTGAGGCAGTTTGGCCTCAGTTGCCTGAGACTACAGTGATGTGTGTTTGAGTTGCATTTGCATGTCTGTGTGTGTGTGTGGGAGGGGGGGGGGGGGGGGGTTATTTCTGACGAAGGCCTCACTGACTGACAGCTTTATTTGTGACAGTTTTTTGTTGTGCCTGTCTGCAATTCAGCATCTCCGCTATATGGAGCATAGCAGCTTTCCTTTTCGTAATATTGTTACATTCTGTCTTGAATTTTCCATCGTTAGAAATTATTGTAAAATACTCAATGAAAAAGAAAATTGTTGTTTGATGAGGCTGGTGACATCAATGAAAAGGAGCAAATGTTCCTTGGAATAAGAGATATTATGGTAGACACTGATGTCACCTGTACAATGAAAGAAGAATTTTTAGATTTTCTCAGACTTCATAATTTGGATGCAGCAGATAATGAAGATACTATATTGCCATTCACAAAAAAGTAGGACTAGAGATGACTCAGCTTATTGGTTTAGTGTCTCATGATACTAGTCAACAGCCATTTTGCATTTGGGATGTGACTGATGCATCAACTAGTATGTATTTTTGTGTGTAGAACCCGAATATACCTTTCAAAATTTTCTAGCATGTACCACTTTTAAGTTTTTGAAAGTTCTTTATTTTTGGTATTCAGTATTTCACTTTTTGCTGTTCTTCTGTTTTGATATTTAATTGTTTGTTTTTTATTTGAAGAGGAGGGCTAGAAGATCTACAAATCATCAGTAAATGGTTCATGTGCTACACCAGTGGTGTGAATGAGATGCTCCATGAGAGTTCCCTGTGAAAGATAGTGCAAAATTTTGATGTTTAAAACTTACACTAAGAAAAATAGCAACTAGTAAATCTCATTTCTGTCTAAACCAGCCCAAGAATTTTTGTTATGTGTGTGGGAAATTCACTCCAAAAGCCCAAAGAAAACCAATGACTGATTTGGTTAAGAAGGCATATAAATTGTATTTTGGTTGTCCTGTTGGTGATCAAGATAAAAATTTTGCACCTCATATTGCCTGCATAAGCTGTCCTACAACCTTAACCGACTGCATGAAAGGAAAACGCTGAGCCATGCCATTTGCTGTTCTGATGGTGTGGTGTGGGCCTAAAGACCATTATTCAGACTGTATAGCGATGCAGCCTTCCCCAAAATTCATATGAAATATCTGATACCACCCTTTTTTTCTATATATGTATCATCTAGATCTACATCTACATTTATACTCTGCAAGCCACCCAGCGGTGTGTGGCAGAGGGCACTTTACGTGCCACTGTCGTTACCTCCGTTTCCTGTTCCAGTTGCATATGGTTTGCGGGAAGAACGACTGCAGGAAAGCCTCCGTTAGTGCTCAAATCACTCTAATTTTACATTTGTGATCTCCTCGGGGGGTATAAGTAGGAGGAAGCAATATATTCGATACCTCATCCAGAAACGCATCCTCTCGAAACCTGGACAGCAAGCTATAGCACGACGCAGACTGCCTCTCTTGCAAAGTCTGCCACTTGAGTTTGCTAAACATCTCCATATCACTGTCACACTTGCCAAATAACCCTGTGATGAAATGTGCTGCTCTTCTTTGGATCTTCTCTATCTCCCCTGTCAACCCTACCTGGTACGGATCCCACACTCACGAGCAAAACTCAAGTATAATTCGAACGAGTGTTTTGTAAGCCACTTCCTTTGCTGATGGACTACATTTTCTAAGGACTCTCCCATTGAATCTCAACCTGACACCCGCCTTACCAACAATTAATTTTATATGATCATTCCATAGGAACATAAAAAAGGGAGGAAGGTTTATCTGTTTAGTAAGAGTAATAGAAGGCAAATTTCAGATTGAAGTGGAATGATCATAGAAAATTAATTGTTGGTAAGGCGAGTGCCAGGTTAAGATTCACTGGGAGCGTCCATAGAAAATGTAGTATACAAACAAAGAGGTGGTTTACAAAACACTTGTTCAATCTATACTTGAGTATTGCTCATCAGTGTGGGATCCGTACCAGGTCGGGTTGTCAGAGGAGATAGAGAAGATCCAAAGAAGAGTGGCACGTTTGGTCACAGGGTTATTTGGTAAGTGTCATGGCATTACAGAGATGTGTAGCAAACTCAAGTGGCAGACTCTGCAAGAGAGGCACTCTGCATCGCAGTGTAGCTTGCTGTCCAGGTTTTGAGAAGGTGCATTTCTGGATCAAATATCGAATATATTGCTTCCCCCTACTTATACCTCCCGAGGAGATGACGAATGTAAAATTAGAGAGATTTGAGCATGCACAGAGGCCTTCCAGCAGTCGTTCTTCCTACGAACCATACGCAACTGGAACAGGAAAGGGAGGTAATGCAGTGGCACGTAAAGTGCCCTCCACCACACACCATTGTGTGGCTTGCGGAGTATAAATATAGATGTAGATGTAGATGCAAATCGTTCCATATGCATACTGCCAGATATTTTACGAAAGTAACTGCTACCAGTGTTTGTTCCGCTATCATATAATCATACAATAAAGGATCCTTCTTTCTGTGTATTTGCAACACATTACATTTGTCTATGTTAAGGGTCAGTTGCCACTTCCTGCACCAAGCGCCTATCCGCTGCAGATCTTCCTGCATTTTGCTGCAATTTTCTAATGCTGCAACTTCTCTGTATACTACAGCATCATCCGCGAAAAGCCGCATGGAACCACCGACACTATCTGCTAGGTCATTTATATATATTGTGAAAAGCAATGGTCCCATAACACTCCCCTGTGGCACACTAGAGGTTACTTTAACATCTGTAGATGTCTCCCCATTGAGAACAACATGCTGTGTTCTGTTTGCTAAAAAATCTTCAATCCAGCCACACAGCTGGTCTGATATTCTGTAGGCTCTTACTTTGTTTATCAGGTGACAGCGTGGAACTGTTCGAATGCCTTCCGGAAGTCAAGGAAAATGGCATCTACCTGGGAGCCTGTATCTAATATTTTCTGGGTCCCATTAACAAATAAAGTGAGTTTTAGTCTCACACTATCGCTGTTTCTGGAATCCATGTTGATTCCTACAGAGTAGATTCTGGGTTTCCAGAAATGACATGATATGCGAGCAAAAAACATGTTCTAAAATTCTACAACAGATTGATGTCAGAAATATAGGCCTATAGTTTTGCGCATCTGCTCGATGACCCTTCTTGAAAACTGGAACTACTTGTGCTCTTTTCCAATCATTTGGAACTTTCCATTCCTCTAGAGACTTGCGGTACGTGGCTGTTAGAAGGGGGGGAAGTTCTTCCGCGTATTCTGTGTAGAATCAAACTGGCGTGCCATCAGGTCCAGTGGACTTTCCTCTGTTGAGTGATTTCAGTTACTTTTCTGTTCCGTGGACACTTATTTCGATGTCAGCCATTTTTTTGTCCATGTGAGGATTTAGAGAAGGAACTGCAGTGCAGTCTTCCTCTGTGAAACAGCTTTGTAAAAAGGTGTTTAGTATTTCAGCTTTACGCATGTCATCCTCTGTTTCAATGCCATTTTCATCCCAGCGTGTCTGGATATGCTGTTTCAATTCACTTACTCATGAATGACACATTGCTCTCTTGACAGACATTTTACATTCAGCATCTCTCTATCTATGGCCCTATGTTTTGTCTTACACCTATTACTCAGTACTGGTAGTCTCTGTTTCTTTAGAAGTTTCTTTACAGTGACTGCATACCATGAAGGATCCCTCCCATTATGACCCATTCTATAAGGTACATATCTATCAAGTGCATGTCAAATTATTCTTTTAAACTTAAGCCACAGCTCCTCTATGTGGTCATGCCCTGTGCCAAAAGTTGCAAGTTCCTCATTGAGATAAGACACTACTGATTTTCTATCTAGTTTGCATAACATATACATCTTTCTACTTGTTTTAGTTGTCCTTTGTACTTTAGTAATCATTGTTGTCACAATTGCATCATGATCACTGACACCAGTTTCGATGTGGACATACTCAAAGAGGTCAGATCTGTTTGTTGCCATTAGATCCACCACATTTCCATCATGAGTGGGGTTCAAAACTAACTGTTCTAGGTACTTTTCAGCAAAGGATTTATTAATGTTTCACAGGACCTATTATTACAATCACTACTAACAAAACTAGTTTTCCCAGTTGATTGTTGAATGATTAACATCTCCACCAATGATAACAGTATGTCTGGGGAACTTACGTACATTTGAACTGACATTTTCTCTAAGTTTTCAATTACATCAGGAGATGCATTTTGTGAGCAATAGAAGGATCCACTCATCATTTTATGGCCAGCTCTGATACTGGACATCTTGCCCAAACCATCTCACGTGCAGCTTTGATTTCTATCTTTGTGGATTTGAGTTACTTGTCTGCTGCAACAAATACATAACCTCCATTTCCCACTTGCCTATCTTTTTGATTTACACTTATATTTCCCCCCAAACACCACTGTTATCAATTTAAGGTTTCAAGAAGCTTTCTATACCTAGTACTCTGTGAACTTCACTGCTTTTTTAAGAGTGCTTCTAACTCTGGCACTTTGTTGCAAAGCTTTGGAGTTAACCGTTAGGATTTTAATACTCTCACCTATGGGAGGCCTTTTGTTTGATCTTACACTGATACTTCTGGGTTTCCTACAACTATCACTATCTGGAATAGATGGAGGGTTGCATAATCTAAAAAAAACCTTGTGTGCAACCCACAAAGAGTCAGATACCTGAGTACCAGCCTCTAATATGTAGTGTGCACCTGACCCATTTAAGGAAATCCTAAAGATCTCAACCCTATGGCGCAAGTCCAGGAAGTGGTAGCCTAGCTTGTCACAGAAACTTTGAAGTCTCTGGTTCAGACCTTCCAATCAACTCAGAACTGAATGTCCACAATCAGTTCTGGGAACAATACTGCAAATTGTGAGCTTTGTTGAAACTCCAAGCACAAGGCAGGTCTTCTCAACCTTCTCTCCCAATCACTGGAATGACTCATGTATGACCTCAGAGCCCGGATGACAGGCATCATTTGTTCCAATATGCACCACAATCTGCAGTTGGTTGCACCCTGTTCCCTCAATGGCTGACAGAATAGACTCTTCAACATGTTGAATAAGGCTCCCAGACATACACACTGAGTGCATATGAACCATTTAGGATTAAAGAAATGTAACTCCGAAAACAGTGTTTTGAGATAATTCGATTTAAAGGTTTTGTCCAAAAGACTGGGTACTTCCTAATAGTTTTTCACAAACCTTTCTATGGTAAATAAAAAGTATACTTCATTGATTGTTGTTTTCTACTAGGTGTTACATATTCTAGTCAGTCGGTGGACACTAATGAAATATTTTATGAAATTATGCACGTAGTTACGTGCTGCTGCTGTATAACATATGAGTGTCAAACAAATAATATGCAGCTTTAAGCAATATTATCACATTAAAGATTACTGCAGTTGTGTTAATAATGTTTTTATAAATATATATTACATGAAAAAAGCTATGGGAATGCATGTAAGTGCTATTCAAAGAGTACTATAAGCAAGAGAACTGTTTCTCAGGAAGTTCACTATCAATGTATGATGGAGAATATATAAAAGGTTTTTTTTTATCCAATTGTATTGACCAGCTAGGATCACGTTAACAACTTCAGTTCCTCTTCTTCCTTTGTTGTTGTTTCCTATTTTTCCAGTATTCCCTCATTTTCTCCCCATGAAGTCTCTTCCTTTCTTCTGTCCATGTTGTTCCTGATTTTTTATTTCTTCTGCCTTGAAAGCCTTCCAAATTTAGCATTTTGCTTTTAAAACGGTTTCTTTCTGCTATTTATGATTCTCTGATATTGTTTCTTTCAAGATCTTTTCTTACTTCTGTAAGCCATGCTATTGTTGATATTTTCTTCAAGAAATATAGGAGTATTTGTTTTGTTAGTCTATTTCCATCCACTCGGTAGAGATGTCCAAAAAAGGTTCTCCTCATTACTTCTTATTTTCCAACCATCTGCAGTTTTCATTATACCCATTATTTTTCTAATAATCCTTCTTTCCAGTACCTCTAGTTTGTCCATCTTATAGTTCATCGTTAGGCATTCAGATCCATATAAACATTCTGGTTGTACCACTGTGGTGTAGTGTTTTAGTTTTGTTTTTCTAGATATACGTTTCTTGTTGTAAATATTTATGGTCAAACCATATGCTCTTTCCATTTTGTTAATTCTTACATCTATTGCAGATTTTTCTAGTCCATTCTGTTGTATAGTTTCTCCAAGATATTTAAATTTATTTACTCACTCTATTTTACCTATTTGTGTTTCTATGTATTTTGGTGCATTTTTTATATTTGTCATGAATTTTGTTTTTTCAGCTGAAATTTTGACACCAGTTCTGTTTGCTAATTTTTCCAGAATGTTTATTTGAGTAACTCCTTCTGTCAGGTTTTCTGAAAGTATTGCGAAATCATCCGCAAAAGCCAAGCAGTTTACCTTAATTCCATTTGTTTTCCTTCCCAGAGTTATTGGTTCAATTTTGTGATTTTTTAGCTCCGAATTCCAGATCCTTACAATTTTTTCTAGAACACAGTTAAACAGTTAAGGTGATAAACCATCACCTTGCCTAACACTAGTTTTTATTTCAAAAGGCTGAGATACTTCTCCCATAAATTTGACTTCAGATACTGTACCTGTTAGTGTTTCACAAATTATGTTTGTTAGTTTTGATTTAACACCTAATTCTCTAATGACCTTATCTATTGTTTCTCTGTCCATACAATCAAATGGTTTCTTGAAATTTATAAATGACACTAGTATTGGTTTGCTGGTTAACATTTTATGGCAAATTATTGACTTTAAGTTAAAAATTTGTTCTGCACAGGATCTTCCCTTTTGAAAACCACCCTGATATTCTCCTAGTTGTTTGCCTAAAGTATCTACCACACTGTTGAGGAGAATTTTTGATAATATTTTGTATGCCACTGGCAGAAGTGACACTCCTCTGTAATTACTGACATTTTGTTTGTCTCCCTTTTTATGTAGCGCGTGGATTAATGGATTAAAAGCTATTATTATTTTCACTTTGCATTATTTGTCTGCAGTGACATTGAATTTACAATAAATAATTTACAAGTAACAGAAATAATATTCTTGCTTTTTAATCTTCACATAAGGAACTTAGGAAAAGTAATTTTAACAAAACGTAGTGGTCCCTCACACCTGTTTTTCTGTTTGTGGGTCACTGTTTCAAAAATAATACAACATAGACATTTAAATGAGCAAAAATTAGTGGTTTACACGAAATAGCTAAGGTAATGAACTAGCAACAATAATAAAGGAGACCAAAAACAGAAAATAAACAAGAAGTCTAGTCCTGTGATTCTTCCATGCTTTCCTCATTTTATAAATTGTTAGCAGCATTGATTCCTTGATATAATGTGTGACACCTAGGAGGTATAATACCCCAATTACATAAATCTGTAAGATCTTTTTTCTTTTCTTTACTTATGCAGAGAGGACTGTCATATGCTGGGCACAGAGCATTGTCTTCAGCTCCTGAATTCAAATAATTTTTTAGGCCGGGTCTTTTCTTGGTGTGAAAACTTTAAAGTCATGATCGTTATAGGAATACTTTAAGAAAATCATGTCAGGCTGGTCTTTCCTGTATTGCATCCTAACAATCTTAAGCCATTTCACAGTTTCTCCAGCAGTTTTCCTATTCTGAATTATTTTCTTCTGAAGCTGGTTGAAATCTAACATTTGAATGTTATCCATTTCTGTCACTCTGTACTTGTTGGAGGTCATTATTACAATTGTATAGCAGCCAATGATATAAAAAACATCCGCATGTTTACTTTTTCTTTCGATGGTTGCATGCACTGAGTCTACTTCCATTTTTTAATGCCCAGGCTCAAAAAAGCATTGGTCGATAGTTGGAATGCCCAGTGTATTCACTGCATGTAAATACACAGTGCTCATATTGGCATTCCTGTTCTGGCCCCCACATGTATCAGAAAACAAGGTTATCGGTTTTCCTTGTGCAAGGTTTTTCAAAAAACCCCACGAGCATTGAGCTACCTCTATGGACCCCTGTTTTTGCTGCTGTCTCATCCCACATGTAGCAATTGGGTTTGTTTTCTCCTACATTAAGAATTGTGAGAGCATACACAGAGAGCATTCTTTTATAGAATACTTCCTTTGCGTTCACTTTAGGGCAGTAGAGCACAGCTTCTAAGTCAAACTCAGCTAGCAAAGATTCACCTTTTCTTGCTCTTTCTTGCTTAATGTTCTTAAATTCACTTGCCATTTATTTCTTTTTCAAATGCTCTTCCTGTTCCCTTTCAAAATCTTTGGCTTCCTTCTCTTCAGCCAAAAGAAGTGAAAATTTTTAACATTTATCATACTTATCTTTTCGTGGCCTGTGGAATTTCATATTAAATTCCTTAGTGAATATCTCCCTATACAGCCATAATTTCTTGACTGTCTTTTGTTCCTCATAGAATTGTTCCCAATATAACACATACATTATCGTAATACTCATTTCAGCAGGTAAATAATCTGCTGCACATTCTTTCCTCTTGTAATGAGAAGGAAGGGTAGGGAAACTCTTAATGTGTTTCCTTACAGCCTCTCTACTTTCTTCTGGTCTTTCTACCTGTCTCATGGCATCCTCTTCACTCTTTCTCAAGTACATCATGTTCATTTCTTTTTGTAAAAGTGTTTCTTATAAAGATTTCAGAAAAGTCAAACGTTTTGAGAAAAAACTGCTTACACACTTGAATCTTATCAGATTCCTTTATTAGATAGAATTTCTTGGTCCTCTTCATTTATGAGTTATTTGATTTTGTCCTCACACATTGTTTCTCTTTTTCTTCCACTAACTTTTTAGGTACTGTGTTTGCAGCTCAACTGATCCAAGATCCCAGTAAGCTCTTTGGGTATTTTGTCTGTCTTGCTCAGTAAACTTACTGCTGCACTCTCGTGAACATTTAGAGCAATCTTTTGGCTCCACATCTCTTGCGGGGACATTGGAATTCTTTGTAGAAATATATGCCCTACATGCTGTTGATTGATTTTTCTTTGATTTCTTTTCCATTCCTCTTTAACTGCTACCCTTTATCATTTTCTTGTTTGTTACTATTCTCAATACCAGCATTGTCATCTGCAATTTCCTTGTTCTGATTGTGTGATTTACTTGTGCACTAGTTGCATCCTCAGTAGTTTTTGTGACATTCTTTACAAGGGACTTCTCATGTTCAACACTGCTGTCTGTATCAATAACATGACAGGTACTCAGAGTAAGGGAAAAGAAAATTAACTGGAACTACTATAGTGTCTAGTAACTGTCTGGATTCTCACCAGAATATGTAGTGTTGTCCGGTTCATAGGAAGAATCATCATCTGTATCTGAACCAATGAATGTCCTGAGCATCTCCACATCACAGTCTTCCTCATCTGTGAATATAAACAATAATACTAATAATAATAATAACAATGACAACAGCAGTAATTGCAATAATAATAATTATTACTATTATAGTGCTTACTAATGAAATATATACACTAAGGAACAGGTTCCAATACTTACAAGATTCTTCTCCAGGCATATTTTCACCATCCTTCTTCATCTGGACTCCACAGCCATCTGACTCACTTGTAAACAACTAAAACAATGTTTATGTTCCTTGCCAGGAAGTTGCATTTCATTGCTGTCACAGAGCAACGGTGACCATACGTCTAAAGAGAAGTAGCGGGAAAAGCAACTTCTAACAGTTCTGTTAGGATCAGAGAAATGTAAGAGCTGTTCTGTTTCAAAAATTAACACTGTGTCATGTGGTCTAAAAATGGATCAGCTCTTCCGTCTGTCTGGTCCTTACTATTTTTTGTAAAATGTAGATATGTTGACAACTAAAAAGGAAACCACGTAAGACAGAGTTACACTTGTTTGATTGTAAGGTAGGTCTTGATTCTGTGTACCTTATGGTAGCAACAACTCAAAAGCAGCAAAAATGTAGTTACATCCATCTGATCCTAAATGGGCAATATGGTGTCCTTTCCTGTCCCTTGCTGCCATTTCTCTAAGGAGTACCATCATTTGCCTTACATTAGAACTGCCAATCATTAATAGATCCCTACTCTTTTGTGTTGTCCTCCTCCTGACACTGGACAAAATAGGTTTCCCAAAACAGGTGAAATGAGTGCCACTGGCTCAGTTTCACTTTCAGTGAAAGAAAGAACCTCAAACTTGTTGATTATGGTGATGACATCCTGAGTCCCCCCTGGTCCCCATCGACCATATACAGTACTCTTAGCTCTACCAGTGAAGTGGATGAGTAATGATAGATCCCAAACTTTCTACAGAGGAGCTAGGATCCACAGAAGTGGACAGCACTGTAGGTACCATTGGTACTAGTACCACAGGTACATGACTCCTGGTATCCCTTCCAACACAATGATTTGCAGCAGCTGCCAATTGTTCGACAGTAGTGAGAGCAATTTCCAGCTGCTTATGAATGTCAACCAACTCATTCTATGTCTGAGAGCACCATTCACAGTGGGGTTGCATTTTGGGTAGTGCAATGTACTACCAGGCAGTGAACAAATAACTTTGAATGAAGCCTGCTGATAATATGTTTAGCTAAAAAGTTGCTAATTCCCTTTCAGAATTGAAGCAAATATGCAAAACAAAATTTCTATTGAGGAAACAGGAAAACCTGTGGTAAAAATTACTAGTTCCCTAAAACTTTCTGAGGTTGATTATAGTTATTAGCAATCTCAAAAATAGAGTTAATTTATGATAAATGTAGATAATATATAGGACTACTTCTCCTTAAGGAAAACTAGATGCAACACAATATGTTAGTTAGAATATCTGCTACAGTAACTAAATCACAAATGCTGCACACAAAACAACAATAACTTCTGAAAATTCTCAAAAACACATGTTTTTTGCATTTATATGCTATGAAATTCAGGGTTGATCTATTCTTTGGCAGTAACTGTGAACCACAAACACTGATTTGCTACAAAATGAATTAGATATCCAAAACACTCGCCCCAGTAACTTATTAAAATATAGTTTTATAAGTGACCAGAAATTCTCATAAATAACCTATTTCTCATATAATTATTTAATGAAATTAGAGAATGACTGTTTTGAATGAGGACAGGCCTACTTTTCTCAAAACCTTTAAAGGAGTACAAATAAGTTTGCAGATTATATCCCCATACAGACAGATATGACACATTCAATGAAAGATTATGCATAAGCAACACAAATGGTATAATATGCAAATCAACACACAAATCTTGCACATGTGGTGTCACACAAATGAAAATTCCAAAGTTGGTTGCTATATATCAATAAATGTGTGAATTGCACAGATTTTTCCCATAGCTGTTTCTGTAGCAGGTTCTACACTTATGTACCAAAGAAGAACACTGCAGCGTTAGTTTATCTCAGTCAGACACACCCCATCTCAGCTCAGTAGTGTGTCTCATATGTCTATTATTTCAGTAATAATGACAATAAAATACTGTATATAAAATTTGTTAATATAATAATAATAATAGAAAACAAGAATGGGAAGTCTAGAATGGAATAGCAATAATAATTTGTTAAATCATTACTTAGTACACCACTTTGGCATAACATCAAAGAAATTACTGTCATTATTGCAGTTATTGTACCATTTGAAAAGCATTTGTCCAAAAATTTGGGAAAAACATGTGTCATGCAATTTATTTATGAACAATAGCATTATCAAATGTTCACAGTTTTGTTGACATTATAATTTACACAATACAAAATCAAAGAGTGCACTCACCAGTATCAGTATTTCACTTACAACTGCTACTGTGGAAACTGGTGTGAATATGGTGGCTGCATCAACAAGACAAAGAAAAAATGATTTATAAGTAAAGCAAAAATAAATTGCCCCTTCTATTGCAATTTCAGCGTAATCCTATAACTCATTTTATTTTTGACAATAAATGGTTGACTTGTCAAATTATTGTTCATCGTGGCATAACCTTCTAATATGCT
The DNA here is from genome assembly GCF_021461395.2 of Schistocerca americana. NCBI lineage: Eukaryota > Metazoa > Arthropoda > Insecta > Orthoptera > Acrididae > Schistocerca > Schistocerca americana. Next base: position 483,323,252 of record NC_060121.1, read on the forward strand.
TATTTGCAGACTCGCTAGCTGTACCTTAGAAACTCTATGAAACAGTCGTTTATGTGAAGGCTTAAGCTGTCGAACTACACCTCCCGTACTGCACTGTCCTGTTGACAAAGGAGCCCTCACCACTACCCTTCTCTCTTCTGCTACCACGCCATCTGTGCAGCTAGGGGTCAAGTAATACTATGTGAAGTCTTTAAGTGATCTCTCCAGAAATTAAATCACTGTGAAGCATGATGCAGCCAAAATAACAGATCACAGAGTGATCAGTATCAGTTTTTAATGAAGACTTAGTCTCCTGTATAGTAAGTGAACACAATCATCAAAAAGCTCTGTCAGTCCAACACAAACACTTTGTTTCTCATCACAGAGGGGATGGAGAGATGGCACTACACAAAGCAGGGAATGCATTTCAATGAAGTAAGCAATCACCAATGAGCTAGTGGATCCACACTGTTCTGAAAAATATACACAGAAATAGCAAAATCTTTGATCTAGTTCCTATAACATCAGCAGAGTAAATGTCAATGAGTGAAATGCTCAATCCAGTTCCTCTTCCATCAGTAGAATCAGAAGCAATAGTGCCACAGAAGCAGCCAGCAAGAACATCACCATCAACTACTCCTCAAAGAAATAAAAACAAGAGCCCAAACTAAAAGAGTTGCCCAACAAACCTGCGATCAAGAAAAACTCTCATGATAAGCAAGGTAGTTTGCTGTCAACAATCAATCACAGTTTGAAATCAAAAGTAACATTCATAGACACAATCCTAGAAGGGGAAATGATTTACACTATCCATCTTTCACAATGTGATGTGGGGACATAGACTGGGAGGTGACAACAAAGACTCCACCATAATCGTGACAAACTGCAGTGACTATCTAGCAAAAGGCATCCACCACTGTGTGACTCCTCCATCTACAAGCTCTGCCACTCTGATCCCACCCCAGAAGCTCAACATAACCTCTAGTTCCTAGGCCCTTCCCATAATCACCCTGCTAAACATATCTCCCACCTCATCCCAACACTCTGCACACCCAGCTCCAAAATGCTCCCCAAAATCCTCAAACCCGACAATCCTTGATGCCCCACTGTATCTTGCTATTGAGCTTCCACTAAAAAAATTTCCTCTCTCATTGAGCAACACCTCTATCAAATTGCCCAAAACCTAGTCTCCTGCATTGAAGTCACTACCCATTTCTTTCACCAAGTCTCCACATCCCCATCCATTTATTTTCTGGATCCCTACTCATCACTGTTGATGACACCTCCCTACATTCCAACATTCCTCATGCCCATGGGCTTGCAGCTATCACACTATCTCATCCATTGTCCTTCAGACTCCAAAACCCACTACCTCATGCACCTTACTAATTATACCCTGACACACAGCTACTTTTCATTTGAAGGGAATGAGTGAAAACAAATCTGCAACACAGTCATGGCCACTAAGATGGCACCTGTCTATGGCCCATCTAGACAAAACCTATCTAGCCTTCCAAAACTAACAACCCCTTGTCTGTTACAGGTTCATTGGTGATGTCTTCATAATCTGGACTCAGGGCGAAGATACCATATCATAATTCCTTCACAACCTCAACACCTTCCCTCCCATCCACTTTGTTGTATGCAATGATTCAGCATAATTTTGGAAATGGCTCTAAACAGCATAGGGAGTATCTCTTGTAAACATTTAACCTAAAAATAACATTTTAGACAGAAACATCCATCAGAAAATTTACAGTACTCCCAGTGATAAGATTTTTACAAATACAGCCAAGAGATCAATATCAGAAGTCTTGAACATTGCTTTAGTGGTCCAAAAATCTCATCATTTCAGTCTCATATTAGGAAATCAACAATACTGAAATGTGGTTTGGATGATATCTAAGCATCTGGAAACATAAATGAGAAATATCAAAACTTCATCTCTGTACTTTTTTGAAAAATAGTAAATTAAAAAGTAAATGGGTCATTACAGGTATACAGTTAACTCCACAGAGGAAAATATTGCTTCATGTGATATGTAGTAAAAATTCTTCACCAGAATTTGTTGTTGAGTTACTTGGTTAACATAAATGAGAAATATCAAAACTTCATCTCTGTACTTTTTTGAAAAATAGTAAATTAAAAAGTAAATGGGTCATTACAGGTATACAGTTAACTCCACAGAGGAAAATATTGCTTCATGTGATATGTAGTAAAAATTCTTCACCAGAATTTGTTGTTGAGTTACTTGGTTAACTGTTCCAATGTCAAGATGTGGAACATGTAAACAGAAAAAGAGTCACACAAATATCTACACAAAATTTTAAGAAAAATATATATATGACTACATACTGGTTATTTACAGAATTTTTCCTGCAAACTATATGTGTTCTGAATTCCTCTATGATATAAAAGGAGTTGTTGAGGAGGAACATCTTTAATCTACATTTTAAAATATTTCTGCTATTTGTCACACATTTTACTTCCATGGGTAGAGTGTTAAGGAGTTTTACAGCCGCATATTTTACTCATTTCCATATCAAAGTTAGATTCACTAAAGGGTAATGCAGAACATTTCTCCTTCTAGTGGTGTTCTTGTGAGTATCTCTGTTACAGTCAAACTGAGATGGATTGTTGATAACAAATTTCATAACTGAATAAATGAACTATGTGGCTGTGAGGTAAAACAGATAATGTTTCCTTCTGATGTAGAAATCGTGAATATCTCTGTTACTCTCAGACTCAGATGGATTATTGATAACAAATTAACAACTGTATAAATGTGCTATACTAATATTCTCATCAGCTTAAAGAGACGCCCAAACGAAGTATGTGTGTGAACTCCACACATATGTATCAACACTTTCTTTATTCAATAAATACTTCTTCGTAAGTGATGACTTACCCTAGAATATTATCCCATAACACATCCCCCCCCTCCTTGAACCACTTGAACCATGGACATTGCCGTTGGTGTGGAGGCTTGTGTGCCTCAGTGATACAGATAGCTGTACTGTAGGTGCAACCACAACAAATGGGTATCTGTTGAGAGGCCAGACAAACGTGTGGTTCCTGAAGAGGGGCAGCAGCCTTTTCAGTAGTTGCCGGGGCAATCTGGATGATTGACTGATCTGGCATTGTAAAACTAAACAAAACGGTCTTGCTGTGCTGGTACTGTGAATGGCTGAAAGCAGGGGGAAACTACAGCTGTAATTTTTCCCGAGGGCATGCAGCTTTACTGTATGGTTAAATGATAACGGTTCCCTCTTGGGTAAAATATTCCGGAGGTAAAATAGTCCTACATTTGGATCCCCGGGCGGGGACTCCTCAGGAGGACATTGTTATCAGGAGAAAGGAAATTGGCGTTCTACTGATCGGAGCATGGAATGTCAGATCCCTTAATTGGGTAGGTAGGTTAGAAAATTTAAAAAGGGAAATGGATAGGTTAAAGTTAGTTATAATGGGAATTAGTGAAGTTCGGTGGCAGGAGGAACAAGACTTCTGGTCAGGTGAATACAGGTTTATAAATACAAAATCAAATAGGGTTAATGCAGGAGTAGGTTTCACAATGAACAGGAAAATAGGAATGTGGGTAAGCTACTACAAACAGCATAGTGAATGCATTATTGTGGCCAAGATAGATACAAAGCCCACGCTTACCACAGTAGTACAAGTTTATATGCTAATTAGCTCTGCAGATGTTGAAGAGAGTGATGAAACATATGATGAGATAAAAGAAATTATTCAGATAGTGAAGGGAGACGAAAATTTAATAGTCATGGGTGACAGGAACTTGTTAGTAGAAAAAGGAAGAGAATAAATCGTAGTAGGTGAATATGGAATGGGAGTAAGGAATGAAAGAGTAAGCTGCCTGGGAGACTTTTGCACAGAGCATAACTTAATCATAGCTAACACTTGGTTCAAGAATCATAAAAGAAGGTTGCATACATTGAAGAAGCCTGGAGACACTAAAAGGTCTCAGATAGACAGATGGTAAGACAGAGATTGAGGAACCAGGTTTTAAATTGTAAGACATTTCCAGGGGCACATGTGGACTCTGACCACAATCTATTGGTGATGAACTGTAGATTAAAACTGAAGAAACTGCAAAAAGATGGGAATTTGAGGAGATGGGACCTGGATAAACTGGAAGAACCAGAGGTTGTAGAGAGCTTCAGGGAGAGCATTAGGGAATGATTGACAAGAATGGGGGAAAGAAATACAACAGAAGAAGAATGGGTAGCTTTGAAAGATGAGATAGTGAAAGTAGCAGAGGATGAAGTAGGTAAAAAGACGAGGGCTAGTAGAAATCCTTGGATACCAGAAGAGATACTGAATTTAATTGATGAAAGCAGAAAATATAAAAATGCACTAAATGAAGGAGGCAAAAAGGAATACAAACGTCTCAAAAATGAGATCAACAGGAAGTGCAAAATGGCTAAGCAGGGATGGCTGCAGGACAAGTGTAAGGATGTAGAGGCACATATCACTAGGGGTAAGATAGATACTGCCTACAGGAAAATTAAAAAGACCTTAGGAGAAAAGAGAAGCACTTGCATGAATATCAAGAGCTTAGATGGAAACCCAGTTCTAAGCAAAGCATTGAAAGCAGAAATGTGGAAGGAGTATATAGAGGGTCTATACAAATGCGATGTTCTTGTGGACAATATTATAGAAATGGAAGAGAATGTAGATGAAGATGAAATAGGAGATATGATACTGCATGAAGAGTTTGACAGAGTACTGAAAGACCTAAGTCAAAACAAGGCCCCGGGAGTAGACAACATTCCATTAGAACTACTGACAGCCTTGGGAGAGCCAGGCCTAACAAAACTCTACCATCTAGTGAGCAAGATGTATGAGACAGGGGAAATACCCTAAGATTTCAAGAAGAATATAATAATTCCAATCCCAAAGAAATCAGGTGTTGACATATGTGAAAATTAACGAACTATCAGTTTAATAAGCCACGGCTGCAAAATACTAACAGGAATTCTTTACAGACAAATGGAAAAACTGGTGGAAGCCAACCTCAGGGAAGATCAGTTTGGATTCCATAGAAATGTTAGAACACTTGCGGCAATAATGACCCTATGACTTATCATAGAAAATAGATTAAGGGAAGGCAAACCTACGTTTCTAGCATTTGTAGACTTAGAGAAAGCTTTTGACAATGTTGACTGGAACACTCTCTTTCAAATTCTGAGGGTGGCAGGGGTAAAATACAGGGAGTGAAAGGCTATTTACAATTTACACAGAAACCAGATGACAGTTATAAGAATCAAGGGGCATGAAAAGGAAGCAGTGGTTGGGAAGGGAGTGAGACAGGTTTATAGCCTACCCCGATGTTATTCAATCTGTATATTGAGCAAGCAGTAAAGGAAACAAAAGAAAAACTTGGAATAGGAATTAAAATACAAGGAGAAGAAATAAAAACTTTGAGGTTTGCTGATGACATTGTAATTCTGTCAAAGACAGCAAAGGACCTGGAAGTGCAGCTGAATGGAATGGACAGTGTCTTGAAAGGAGGATATAAGATAAACATCAACAAAAGCAAAATGAGGATAATGGAATGTAGTCGAATTGAATCGGGTTATGCTGTGGGAGTTAGATTAGGAAATGAGATGCTTAAAGTAGTAAATTAGTTTTGCTATTTGGGGAGCAAAATAACTGATGATGGTTGAAGTAGAGAGGATATAAAATGTAAACCAGCAATGGCAAGGAAAGCGTTTCTGAAGAAGAGAAATTTTTTAATATTGAGTATAGTTTTAAGTGTCAGGAAGTCTTTTCTGAAAGTATTTGTATGGAGTGTAGCCATGTATGGAAGTGAAATGTGGATGTTAAATAGTTTAGACAAGAAGAGAATAGAAGCTTTCGAAATGTGGTGCTACAGTAGAATGCTGAAGATTAGATGGGTAGATCACATGACTAATGAGGAGGTATTGAATAGAATTGGAGAGAGGAGAAATTTGTGGCACAACTTGATTAGAAGAAAGAATCAGTTGGTAGGGCATATTCTGAGGCATCAAGGGATCACCAATTTAGTATTGGAGGGCAGCATGAAGGGTAAAAATCGTAGAGGGAGACCAAGAGATGAATACATTAAACAGATCCAAAAGGATGTAGGTACCATTAGGTACTGGGAGATGAAGAACCTTGTACAGGATAGAGTAGCATGGAGAGCTGCATCAAACCAGTCTCTGGACTGAAGACCACAACAACAACAACAACAACAACACATCATAGAATTAAAAATGAAAAATATATTAGGTTAGTGACTACTATATCCCCAAAGTTGACAATTATTCTTGCTCCAAATGTAGCCAAACCTAAATATGTAAGCAAGTCTACAATATGGTTTTTCAGTTTTAAGTTGTTAGCATTATGCACATCTAGGAACTTCCAATTTTATACCATGTTTGCTATTTGTTGTTGATATATTAGGTTAATTGGATGATGATGATGATGATGTTTGGTTTGTGGGACACTCAACTGCATGGTTATCAGTGCCCATACAAATTCCTTTTCTCAGTCCAGTCTCACCATATGCATTATTGATCATGAAATGATGAGGACAACACAAACACCCAGTCATCTTGAGGCAGGTGAAAATCCCTGACTCCACTGGGAATTGAACCTGGGACCCCATGCTCGGAAAGCGAGAATGTGACCGTCAGACCACTAGCTGCAGACAGGTTACTTGGATGTGGGGTAATTTTGACAGAGTAAAACTGACTAAACTGTGGTTTTTCAAAGTTTGAAACTAGGCCATTTGTGGAAAACTATTCAGTAACTTTCACAAATATATAATTTACCATTTTTTCTGTCAATGCTTCTGTGCTCAGCGCCACAACAATGCTTCTGTCATCTGCTAACAGGACTATTTCTGCCTCCTGATTTAAATAAAACAGTAGAGTATATTAATAAAACAACGGAAATAATCAATCATTGACAATATAATATAAATGGATAGATAAAAAAACTACTCGGCAAGAGGCAGCAGGGTAAAACACACATGAAAGGGTTGAACTCTTACAAGATTTCAAAGCCAGTGGTTCCTTCTTATGGCACAAGAGTTGAAGGAGAAAGAAGAGGGGTGAAGGTAAAAGGCTGGAGAGGTTTTAGGAAAGGGATGCAGTTCAGAAAAGTCACTCAGAACCCCAGGTCATGGGAGACTTATTGGACAGGATGAGAAGGAAAGACTGATGATTGGAGACTGCACCAGATGAGATCTGAAAACCTGAGAGCTTAAAGATGGAAGACAGGATAATATGCAAGACAGAGATTACTACTAGAACATAGTACATGAGTTAATAAGAGTGAAAAACTAAGTGCATTGTATGTAAAACAGGTGGGAGGGGGCATGGCCAAAAATATACAGAAAATTAAAATGGAGTGAAGAAAGGAGTAGTTACTGTGAAGATAAGCAGAGATGGAAGGAATTAATGTAAATTAAGGCCAAGTGGGTGGCAAGAACCAAGGACATGTTGTAATGACAGTTCCTCTCAGAACTCTAAAGTTGGGAACTAGCATAGAGCATGTTCTTGGTTCTTGCCACCCACATGGCCTTAATTTACATTAATCCCTTCTGTCTCAGCTTTTCTTCACAGCAACCGCTCTTTTTTCACTCCATTTCACCTGGTGTAGAAGTATGAAACCAGAATTTCATTGCTATAACTACACATCTGTTGTTTGAAACTGATAAACAACATTTTATTCAAAATAATCTCCACTGCTATTTAAAAAATTTCTCCCATCTCTAGCAGGCTGTACATGCCATGTCAAAAAAACTGTTCTTCTTTTGAAGTGAACCAGTCAGCGAGCGATTTTCATACAATTTCTTATGAATTGAAGTGTTGTTCAATGAGAGTGTGTCCTAGTGATGCAAATAGATGATAATCAGATGGAGCCAAGTCTGGAGAATAAGTTGCATGCCCCAGTATTTCCAAACTGAATGCCATGATCATTTTCCTGACCCATTTTATTGCTTGTGATGGGGTGTTATCATGGAAAAAATGACTTTCTGTTGCCTTTTTCCATATTCCAGTCATTTTTCATGTAATACTCAATTTAAATTGATCATTTGCTTTTGGTAGTGATCAGTGTTAACTGTTTCACCAGATTTTAGCAGCTAATAACAGATGACACCCTTCTGATCCCATCAAAAACAGAGCATTGTCATCTTTCCAAAGTGATGTGGATGTCAATCATTTTCCTACATTCACCTATGATTCACGACACTTAGGATTCTCAAAATATAACCATTTTTTATCACCTGTCACTATTCGATGGAGAAACAACTTTCTTTTGTGTCTGGCAAGCAGCATTTCACAAGTGGTCTTTCGACTTGCTTGTTGCCTTTCATTCATTTCATGTGGAGCCAATTTTCCCACTTTCTGCACCTTTCCCATAGCTTTCAGCAGAAGAGAAATGGCTTTCTGCATCACATTCAGTTGTTCCATGAGTTCCTGTTGAGTTTGGTATCATCTTCATCCAAGGAGGCCTGCAATTCATTGTCTTTGATCTTTGAACTTTTTAGATGGTTTCCCACACTCGTCACTTCTCATGTCAAAATCAGCACTTTTGAATTTTTTGAACCTCTCAAAACATTGTGTTTTCCCAAGAGCACGTTCACCAAAAGCTTCTACAAGCATTCAGTGCAATTCTGCAGCAGTTTGCTTCAAATAATAACAGAAAACAAATGCTGTCGACAAATCGTAGTTCGTAGTCACAAAACTCCACATGTTTACCGATTTGAAACAGATACCAGTGGATGAGACTTGGGATACTGTGTGTTGACGATCACTGTCAGCCATTACAGGTTGCAGACAGCACTGCTGATGTGGTCTCGTGGGCCCTACACTGATGGCTAGCACCATCTATAAGGAAATTTCAGTTTCATACTTCTACATCTGGTAACTTTCTACATCTTTTATTTTCTGACCTGTCTTCTTACTGCCACCCCCCTCTCCTCCCTCTGTTACATACAGCCCCCTTATCTTCTCATTCATATAAACTCATGCATGATGTTTTAATAGTAATCTCTGTCTTGCATATTACCCTGTTTTCCATCTTTAAGCTTCCAAGTTTTCAAATCTCATCTGGTGCAGTCCCCAACAATCAGTCTTTCCTTCTCATCCCATCCTGTAAGTCTCCCCTGACCCAGGGTTATCAGTGACTTCTAAACTATATGCCTTTCCCTAAACTTCTCCAGCCCTTTTTCTTCGCCCCTCTTTCTTCTCCTTCAACTCTTGTGCCAGAAGAAGGAGCCACTGGCTCCGGAAGCATGTAAAAGTTAAATCCTTGTGTGTGTGTGTGTGTATGTGAGTGTGTGTGTGTGTGTGTGTGTGTGTGTGTGTGTGTGTGTGTGTGGTTTTTATTACTTGAACAACCTAAAGAAGCAACATTGTGAATTCTGATTCTCAACAGAAGCTAAACCAGGCATGTGCTGAGCTACATATTCAATAAGAACTTACCTTCTCACACAGAATATTGTGACTGACACAATCAAACCCTCCTGATAAGCCACACAAGATCCCAACTGGTAATATTTTACCATTTAAAGAATTTGTTATTTTCTCAGTAAAGATATTAGTAGTTGAGTCAGTAGAATGGCTCTTTTGAAATCCAAACTGCGATTAGATTAATATACCTTTACTGTAAAGGGAATGATAACCCTGTAGTACATTACCTTCTCTATAATTTTAGAAAATGATATAAACTATGGAGCCATCCTTCTTATAGAGAAGCCTAACAATGGCATATTTCACTCTGGCTGGGAAACATCCTGAATTAATTAAGTGTGGGAAGTCTACGACAAGAAACAATATCACTGGCAGTCAACACCACACGAATGACCCCGATGGCCAGTGGTTTCTACCAATGCACACATAGCTCTGTTGCACTGACTTTGTAATAATAAAGTGTCCACCTATTCAGTTGCAGGTTGTGTTATTGTTCACTCTGCATCCCATCTATAGTGGAGCACTACATTGTCGATCTACAGCGACCATGTTTGTGGTCATTTCCGGACATCTACGGTTACCGTGGAGCTACAATGCTGGCATTGTGTCCCCATTGTGTTGCCCATTTCATGCATCTGGATAACAATCCTCATGCTACAACATCCAGTTTTATTGGATAACATCCTCCACGCACATCAGGTTATTAAAAGTAACAGTGATACTCTTCATGACAGTACTCCGACAGTGAACAATGGCATGGAACAATGAAGTACATCTGAAAAACTATCCTGCAATTTTGCAATGGACTCTGCTCCACCTGCAAACCAGGCTACTTTCAGGCTACATCAATCTGACCAGTTGGATTTAGTTCCATTCGCTTTGGCTGAGGGGTCATTCACACCACGTGTGAATCTTTGGCTCCAGTTCTTATCAGACAGCTGCATTGTCTTCTGACTCATCTAATGTGCATCGAGTTGTGCCACGTATGGAGTCAAATTGTACAGCTCTTCTTCCTCCACAGATGTTGCTGTGGCAGCCTACTGGACTCAGAACTAATCATCTGCCATATTTCTGGCCAGATCAATCAAGCCTGTGGGTCACCAACAAGGGAAGCATTTTTGCTTCAAACGATGTCATCAGTGACAGCACAAAATTTGTCACACTGCTTCATCACTTGGGTTAACATGTGGATGCAATCAACATCATCCTCAACCCACCTTCAGCCAATAAATATGACGCTGCTAAAACAACTCTCCTCCATGCCTCTCCCACTCCCCAGAAGAACAGTTACACCACATCATCTACAATGGAGATTTAAAGGACAGGAATCTGTCACGACTACAGCATTTGTTATGCACTAAAATGGATTTGCACCTGTTGTCTGACTATGCATTAGAGACATTATGGTTCATCTAGCTTCCCCTAACCTCTGCTGACAATGATGTCATTGCCACAAACCACAGTGATGACCTTCATGTTGTCACAAAAAACTCCTGCCCACTCACCAACTGCACTATACATGCTCCTGCACAGAACCACTTCTGATGGTAACGCATGTGATTCCCTGACATATGCCATCCACCATCAGACTATTCAAACTCAATGCACAGTTTCCAGGAGGTACAACAAACCACGCAGGATACTTAAGGTGCGTAGGTACTCTCCTGCCTCACTCTCACAACAACAAAAGGCTCTCCATTCTCAACCACATCAGCCACCAACACTTTATTGTCAACTCTGGCTTGCAAATCAGTATTCACTGCCTTCCTTCCCATCTCTGATGCCAGTATGCTCAGCTTGCAGCTTTGCTCAGCAAATGACTTGGCAGTCTGCATCTATGGATCTTAGGCCTGCACACTGGACTTGTGTTTCGATGACATGTTTGTCTGGACAATCACTGTTGCAGATGTTAGTGAGTCAGTACTCAACAAGGCTTCCTCCGAAACTTCTGCATGATTCCTGATCTGTACAGTCGTCTTTCAACTCACGATTCTAGCAGCTGCTCTGCCACAGGTGTCATCAGCCATGCCTCCTCAGTGACCCAGTACAATGGAGCCAACCACCACTTACCTGAACGCCCAATGGCCACCAGTTCCAAAAACGTCAGGTATTGTGGTGTTTATAGAGCTGTTGATGCTTGTATTATACTGGACAGTGACCCAGTCCTGAACATCCAGGACATCATTTACTATGTGGTGAATGTCTCTGTGTTTAGAGTCAGTGAATGCAATAAAACATACCTGCAAACCCCAATGTGTCCAGACAACATCCACAAAGCAGCTTTTATCACAGCATCTGGCTTGTCTGAGTTTATCTTTATCCCATATAGGCTTAAAGAACGCTGCTCTAACTTTGCAGCACATTACTGATCATGTATTATTCATATTCCCATTCTGTTAGACTTAGCTTAATGCCATTCTTCAAGTGCACCCATATATTGGGGTGCGGAGGGACCACGACCCCCATAGCTCTCAATTAAAGGCAAAAATATAGTGCAGTGAAATGTTTTTCTTTCAAGAAAATAATTTAAAAGTCGGTATTAACAGTTTTTAGCAGTGTCAGGATTGGAACATTTTATGACTACTTACAGGTTGCCATACATATTCAAAAATATTAAAAATACTCCTTACCCTCACGTCTAGCTCCCTCCTTTTCCCCACAAACTCTTTTATGGGTATCCTTGCCATTCTTATTTTCTCACTGGTTGAGGTCTCCCATGGCATGCATCTCAAACAAGTTTTCTACATGCTGTCTGACATCAGAGATGTGATTAATGAAGAAAAACTTTGGTAAATGGGTCACATAGTAAACATCCAGCATCTGCCCTTTGTCACAATGCATAGGGATCATTCAACAATTGCTCCCCTTAGTAGGACTACCATGAACTGCAAGGGGGTGCTGAATAGCTCCCAGCTTTGCCTAGAAAGAATAAAGCTCGATTTTGAAATGACACATTTATTAGATATATTCTTCCCTGAGACTGATACGTTTGGTACATCACTGTTGTGGTTTCTCTAGTCTGTGCAAATAAACGTCATGTGGCTGGTTACAAAAACAGCTGTCCACAGCCTCTTTGATACCTTCAGTGTCTTCAAAATTGTTACCCCCTCATGTTTTTCTTCAAGTCTGAAAACAAATAATAATCTGAAGAGGCTAGCTAGATCTGGTGAGCAGGGAGAAAGGCTGATGAGTTGGAAACCCAAGCTCATCAGTTTTGGCAGCCACAATATTTGACATGCACGCATGTTCATTGTCATATAATAAAAGAATCTCTTTGGTCAGCTTTCCTTGGCATTTATTCTTAATTGCTTCTTTCAATTGGTCTAGCATATTATCATAATATTGTACAGTTTTAGTAGATTTCTGAGGTAAATATTCCACCAACAGAACGCTGTCTTTGTCTCAGAAAATTGATGCTGTCATTTTTTTAGCCAGTTTCTGGGTGCAGAACTTCTTTGACCAAGGGGATCCACTGTGGTGCCATTCTTTTGATTGTCCCTTGGTTTCAGAGTCATAAATGTGAAGCCAAGTTTCATCCTCAATCACTAACCCTAACAAAAAGGTCTCTGGAGCTACAAAATGATGCAAAATGGCTTGCAATGTCTCACCATGTTCCTTTCACTGATCACAATTCAAACATTTTGGCAACCATTTTGCTGAAAGCTTGTGCATATCTAGAACTGTGGTGAAAATGAAATCAACATGCTCCTGTGAGATGTCCAGTATCCAAGTTAACTTTTTGGTGGATTTTTGTTGTCCTGAACAAGTATCTCATTGACAGCATCTGGTGCTGCAATGTCTGTTGCAGTTAGAGGGCAACCACTGCAGAACTCATCTTCAATAGTGAAATGGCCAGTCCTAAAATAAGATATCCAAGTTTTCACAATGTAGTGGGAAGAACACTTCTCTCCAGTGTTTGTGACATCTCAGTGTGCATATCCTTTGCAGAGTTTCCCTGGAGAAACAAAAACTTCAAGACATGCTGTAACTCCAATGATGAGAAACTTACTCATGACCCTGCTATCCCAAATATTGCCCACAGTAACACAAATTCTATGAAAAGTAAACACTTGATATTTACACAGCTACATACTAAGATTTCAAACTTTCAAATGAGCATCAATCTGGTTTTTTATTTCAACTATAAGGCAACAAAGCCAGGAATTTTTCAGTATGCTCTTGTATGCCATTTTTTGGGGTGGATAATTTTTACTGCTGGCCCTTCTGCACGCAGCTTCTCGTCAGACCCCACACACTCAAACCCTGATCAGCAAGAACACTACCATCAAACGTTAACTCATGTGTACTTCAGATATGCAATCTGCTCTCCAACATATCAAAGGCTGTCTCATCTGAGCCATTACTTGGCACAGCCTATCCCTGATGCTCAGCATGTCATAACAGCAGACAAAAGCAACTCTGCTATTAGCACTGTCCTGCAACAGGCAGTGGGAGGGGGAGGGGGTGGAAGTGTGTTCAACAGCCACTTAATTTTTTCTCATGCAAACCTCTTGCCTTTGCAGTGCAAGTGGTCAGTGTATGATCATGAGCTACTAGCAGTTTACAAAGCACTATGTGACTTCTACTAGACATGCCCTCTGATTATTTACACAGACCCCTGACCACTCACAGTCTCTATTCAAAATCCTTCCAAGGACATATGCCTCCAACAATTTCAGTACAGTTCACCACTGACATCCATCATATAAAAGGCATGGGAAATGTCATGGCAGACTGCCCACTGCACATCAGTGCTGTATCATCTCACTTTGTTTATGGCCAGCTCATGGAAGTTCAACAGTAAGACCAGCAGTTACTGGCTGTTCTTCATGATTCATCCCTGAATCTCTGGATTGAACTTCAGCCTATTCTGGACATGACCCATCTGATCCTCCATGACACTTCACAAAAACAGACATGCCTCCTCGTTCCTCAACAATTTTCTCTCATCGTATTTGACCAGTTATAACGTGCCCATTCCAGTGTACATCCAACTACATGCCTGGCAATGGACCTCTTTGTATGGCCTATTGTCAAGAAGGATTGTAAGCTGTGGAGGTGTGCATGCATTCTTTCCAAAGGAGTAAGTATCACTCCATGCTCAATCACATCTCAGTCACTTTTAAGACCCAAAAAGACATTTTCAGTATGTGCAAGATGATCTCATGGGCCTACTAACCATCTATAATTGCTATTGGTGCATCCTGTCAGTGATCGACCACCTCGCATGATTGGTAGAAGATCTACTGCTTAAGAAAATTGTGACCAAATCACCACCAATGGTTAAGTCAACATGTGTATTTCACACTTTTGGTGTCCCTTATCCTTGATGGCTGACCAAAGTTGGCAATTTCAAAAGGATACAAACTATTAAGAAATATAGTGAATTTAGAACTTGCAACATATGTGGCACCTGTTTGTTTAGAATGACATCATATCATCCACAGGGGAATGGGCTCATCAAGCAGTGGGATCATAAAGCTGCTATCACATGCCACAGTGGATTCTGGACAGAGGTACTACTGTGGGTACTCCTGTGAGTTTGCGTGGCCCATGAACACAACCTTGAAGCTTTACTCATTAACATTTTCAGCAATAATGTGCTCTTCTTGCTCACTGAATTTGTGTTCCAACAACCATCGGCTATACCTCCTGACCCATCCAACCTGGTTTCATGAGTAAATTACCACTTTGCACATCTTTGTGTACCTCTCCTCTTACTCACTCTGTGACTAAGGTATTCCTCCACAAGGTTCTAAAGATTGAGAGTTTGTGATGTTACACAATGACACAATCTGACCAGTCTTGGAACCCCAATACTTGGGTCGAAACAAAGTACTTCAACAGGACAACCATACCTCTGACATACAGTTACATGGGTAACCTATGACAGTGTCTGTCAATAATCTTAAGACAGCATGGACTCTGCCAGAAGCCTTACTGCACAATGACTCCCTCCAACTACCCTCCACTACTCAACTGAATGACTCATCCCCTCCTGGTGTCATACCCCTGGTTTTTTAGGTGCACTGACGTTCATGATTTCTTCCTGAAGATCTTGACATCAAGTTAATCAACAACAACATTCTCATCAAGGGGCAGCTTTCAGATTGCTACTCTGTGGACATCTCTATTGTCCATCACTTCTCGGGAATCTTCAAGATACTGCACAGTGTCAGTACCACTGCTCTCACCTCCTGCTTCTCCACTGATCATCTCCTCACCATCATTGCTCCCCACCTAACCTCTTCAGATCACACACCTATACCAGCATCATATGGCCCTGGTGATTACTCTGCCACCCCTCTGACTTCTGATACCACCACACAGTCACACATCATTCTCTCTGCCTCTGCACTGTCTAATCACCTTCCATACTCTGCTCACCTGCCCTCACAATACTCTGCAATACTGGGGCTGGGGGCTGGGGGGCCTGCTCTGTGGCAACTCCGTGACAATAAATAATATTGCTAGCAGTTGACTAGGACTATGCATGAGTGACCACTGACAGACAGTCTAGTTAATGGCTTCAGCCAATGCATTTGTAGTTGTGTTGCACCGAAATTGTTACAATAAAGGGAGCACTTATTCAGATACTGGTTGTGTTATTGTGCATTCCACATCCTGTCCATAGTAGAGCACTACATTTGCACAACATAAGTGATTAAGAACATTACATATCACTAGGAATCATGTTTTTTGTGCCTTAGTGTAGACATTATCCACCTAACATAAAATTTTTCTTTTTAGATCCATGATGATCTTCCTTATTTCAATGTGGAAAAGAGATTAATTGTTATTCTACTAAATGGCTCCACTCAATCTGTTTTCCTGAATTTGTTAGAATAAAGTGTGTGCTTATTCAGTTATGGATTGTATTATTGTATATTCAGCATCCCATCAATAGTAGAGCACTACATGTGCATAACATAAGCAATTAAGAACATTGCATATTACTGGTGCAACAAATTTTAGATGTTATTCACCTCATATGACATTTTACATTTTAGAGCCATGACGATCTTTCTTATTGCATATGCAGAAGTGAGATTAATTTTCATTCCACTAAATAACTTCTGCAATCCTTTTTCAGCATCTGTCTTGCTTTCTCTGCTGTGCTACTTAGAGCAATTTTCTCATTTATTTTTAAAAATTAATTCCAAAAATATCTGCTACACATGAAATGTCAGTGTCGTTGTAACTGCCATCTGTGTCATGTTTGCTGTGCAGCGAGCTAAGTTAATATAGGTATTAACTGTATTTTTCTTACTTGTCACTTCTTCCATGTGTTTTTGCTTTTAGGAATCTTTAATTGTCGAGTGCTAGTAATAGTGTTCCATAGATTTCGTGTTTGTTTTGAATACAGTCAGAGAGAGTCCCTTTAGTCAGCCATAGTGCCAGTAGTGCTAGGGTTTGTTTCGAATACAGTCCAGAGACAGGTAGTGCTATATTAATTGTTTTCTACAAGAAGTGTCTAGTAACCACAGTTTAGTCAACTATCAGCCGCCTTTAGTGAATTAGCAGTCTAGTTAAAAGTTGATTAACTCTCTACTGTAAATTGATTTCTTAGGATGGATAGGATGTGTGACTGCTGTGTACGGACGCAGGAGGAACTGGCCACTGTTTGTGAACAGCTGAACATGTTGATGCCCGCAGTCAGCCATCTTCAGGCTGCTGCCTCGGAGTGTAGCGGCAGTGGGAAGTCTGGTGCATCGCATGGTACACCCCAGGTGTTACATGCTTCACCCACTGTCCCGGCTGTCGAGACATCTACATCTACATCTACATCTACATCTACATTGATACTCCGCAAGCCACCCAACGGTGTGTGGCGGAGGGCACTTTACGTGCCACTGTCATTACCTCCCTTTCCTGTTCCAGTCGCGTATGGTTCGCGGGAAGAACAACTGTCTGAAAGCCTCCGTGCGCGCTCTAATTTTACATTCGTGATCTCCTCGGGAGGTATAAGTAGGGGGAAGCAATATATTCGATACCTCATCCAGAAACGCACCCTCTCGAAACCTGGCGAGCAAGCTACACCGCGATGCAGAGCGCCTCTCTTGCAGAGTCTGCCACTTGAGTTTATTAAACATCTCCGTAACGCTATCACGGTTACCAAATAACCCTGTGACGAAACGCGCCGCTCTTCTTTGGATCTTCTCTATCTCCTCCGTCAGACCGATCTGGTACGGATCCCACACTGATGAGCAATACTCAAGTATAGGTCGAACGAGTGTTTTGTAAGCCACCTACTTTGTTGATGGACTACATTTTCTAAGCACTCTCCCAATGAATCTCAACCTGGTACCCGCCTTACCAACAATTAATTTTATATGATCATTCCACTTCAAATCGTTCCGCACGCATACTCCCAGATATTTTACAGAAGTAACTGCTACCAGTGTTTGTTCCGCTATCATATAATCATACAATAAAGGATCCTTCTTTCTATGTATTCGCAATACATTACATTTGTCTATGTTAAGGGTCAGTTGCCACTCCCTGCACCAAGTACCTATCCGCTGCAGATCTTCCTGCATTTCGCTACAATTTTCTAATGTTGCAACTTCCCTGTATACTACAGCATCATCCGCGAAAAGCCGCATGGAACTTCCAACACTATCTACTAAGTCATTTATATATATTGTGAAAAGCAATGGTCCCATAACACTCCCCTGTGGCACGCCAGAGGTTACTTTAACGTCTGTAGACGTCTCTCCATTGATAACAACATGCTGTGTTCTGTTTGCTAAAAACTCTTCAATCCAGCCACACAGCTGGTCTGATATTCCGTAGGCTCTTACTTTGTTTATCAGGCGACAGTGCAGAACTGTATCGAACGCCTTCCGGAAGTCAAGAAAAATAGCATCTACCTGGGAGCCTGTATCTAATATTTTCTGGGTCTCATGAACAAATAAGACGAGTTGGGTCTCACACGATCGCTGTTTCCGGAATCCATGTTGATTCCTACATAGTAGATTCTGGGTTTCCAGAAATGACATGATACGCGAGCAAAAAACATGTTCTAAAATTCTACAAGAGATCGACGTAAGAGATATAGGTCTATAGTTTTGCGCATCTGCTCGACGACCCTTCTTGAAGACTGGGACTATCTGTGCTCTTTTCCAATCATTTGGAACCCTCCGTTCCTCTAGAGACTTGCGGTACATGGCTGTTAGAAGGGGGGCAAGTTCTTTCGCGTACTCTGTGTAGAATCGAATTGGTATCCCGTCAGGTCCAGTGGACTTTCCTCTATTGAGTGATTCCAGTTGCTTTTCTATTCCTTGGACACTTATTTCGATGTCAGCCATTTTTTCGTTTGTGCGAGGATTTAGAGAAGGAAGTGCAGTGCGGTCTTCCTCTGTGAAACAGCCTTGGAAAAAGGTGTTTAGTATTTCAGCTTTACGCGTGTCATCCTCTGTTTCAATGCCATTATCATCCCGTAGTGTCTGGATATGCTGTTTCGAGCCACTTACTGATTTAACGTAAGACCAGAACTTCCTAGGATTTTCTGTCAAGTCGGTACATAGAATTTCACTTTCGAATTCAATGAACGCTTCACGCATAGCCCTCCTTACGCTAACTTTGACATCGTTTAGCTTCTGTTTGTCTGAGAGGTTTTGGCTGCGTTTAAACTTGGAGTGGAGTTCTCTTTGCTTTCGCAGTAGTTTCCTAACTTTGTTGTTGTACCACGGTGGGTTTTTCCCATCCCTCACAGTTTTACTCAGCACGTACCTGTCTAAAACGCATTTTACGATTGCCTTGAACTTTTTCCATAAACACTCAACATTGTCAGTGTCGGAACAGAAATTTTCGTTTTGATCTGTTAGGTAGTCTGAAATCTGCCTTCTATTACTCTTGCTAAACAGATAAACCTTCCTCCCTTTTTTTATATTCCTATTAACTTCCATATTCAGGGATGCTGCAATGGCCTTATGATCACTGATTCCCTGTTCTGTACATACAGAGTCGAAAAGTTCGGGTCTGTTTGTTATCAGTAGGTCCAAGATGTTATCTCCACGAGTCGGTTCTCCGTTTAATTGCTCGAGGTAATTTTCGGATAGTGCACTCAATATAATGTCACTCGATGCTCTGTCCCTACCACCCGTCCTAAACATCTGAGTGTCCCAGTCTATATCTGGTAAATTGAAATCTCCACCTAAGACTATAACATGCTGAGAAAATTTATGTGAAATGTATTCCAAATTTTCTCTCAGTTGTTCTGCCACTAATGCTGCTGAGTCGGGAGGTCGGTAAAAGGAGCCAATTATTAACCTAGTTCGGTTGTTTAGTGTAACCTCCACCCATAATAATTCACAGGAACTATCCACTTCTACTTCACTACAGGATAAACTACTACTAACAGCGACGAACACTCCACCACCGGTTGCATGCAATCTATCCTTTCTAAACACCGTCTGTACCTTTGTAAAAATTTCGGCAGAATTTATCTCTGGCTTAAGCCAGCTTTCTGTACCTATAACGATTTCAGCTTCGGTGCTTTCTATCAGCGCTTGAAGTTCCGGTACTTTACCAACGCAGCTTCGACAGTTGACAATTACAATACCGATTGCTGCTTGGTCCCCGCATGTCCTGACTTTGCCCCGCACCCGTTGAGGCTGTTGCCCTTTCTGTACTTGCCCAAGGCCATCTAACCTAAAAAACCGCCCAGCCCACGCCACACAACCCCTGCTACCCGTGTAGCCACATGTTGCGTGTAGTGGACTCCTGACCTATCCAGGGGAACCCGAAACCCCACCACCCTATGGCGCAAGTCGAGGAATCTGCAGCCCACACGGTCGCAGAACCGTCTCAGCCTCTGATTCAGACCCTCCACTCGGCTCTGTACCAAAGGTCCGCAGTCAGTCCTGTCGACGATGCTGCAGATGGTGAGCTCTGCTTTCATCCCGCTAGCGAGACTGGCAGTCTTCACCAAATCAGATAGCCGCCGGAAGCCAGAGAGGATTTCCTCTGATCCATAGCGACACACATCATTGGTGCCGACATGAGTGACCACCTGCAGATGGGTGCACCCTGTACCCTTCATGGCATCCGGAAGGACCCTTTCCACATCTGGAATGACTCCCCCCCCGGTATGCACACGGAGTGCACATTGGTTTTCTTCCCCTCTCTTGCTGCCATTTCCCTAAGGGGCCCCATTACGCGCCTGACGTTGGAGCTCCCAACTACCAGTAAGCCCACCCTCTGCAACTGCCCGGATCTTGCAGACTGAGGGGCAACCTCTGGAACAGGACAAGCAGCCATGTCAGGCCGAAGATCAGTATCAGCCTGAGACAGAGCCTGAAACCGGTTCGTCAGACAAACTGGAGAGGCTTTCCGTTCAGCCCTCCGGAATGTCTTTCGCACCCTGCCACACCTTGAAACGACCTCCCACTCTACCACAGGTGAGGGATCAGCCTCAATGCGGGCAGTATCCCGGGCAACCACAGTCGTAGTCCGATCAGGGGATGTGTGGGACGAGCTGGCCGTCCCCGACAAACCCCCATCCGGACCCCCACAGTGATGCCCATTGGCAACAGCCTCAAGCTGTGTGACCGAAGCCAACACTGCCTGAAGCTGGGAGCGAAGGGATGCCAACTCAGCCTGCATCCGAACACAGCAGTTGCAGTCCCTATCCATGCTAAAAACTGTTTTGCAAAGAACGTCTGAACTAATCTACAGAGAGCGCAAACAAATCGACAAAATTTAAACGGTTATTAAAATACAAGATTGCCTAGTAAATGCAGTAATGCTGCTACTTGCGCACTGCTGACACTGCTCGGCGGCGGAAGGAGACTAAGCGAAATTACACTATTCAGGTACTAAAACGCGATGCTGCACTCTCAAATACTATAATACGCCCGAAATTTATGAATTAAACAATGCAAGTACCAAAAACACGCACAGAAATTAAGAATTAAACTATGTAACAAATGAGTGAGCTAGGAGTATACGACTTGCTGCTCAGCTGCTTATCCAACGGCGGCAGGGAGTACTGGGCGCGGTTGGGCCACCCTCTCCCCAAGGGGAGTGGCGGGCTCAGCGGTGTTCGCAGCGCACGAGGCGGAGCGTTAATGTGGAGGCTGGCCATGTGGTATCGCCCGCTTTACCTGTGAGTGGACATGTGGCCGCTCCTTCAGCAAAGTCCGAGCAGGCACACGGGGTTTATTAGTGATTGGGAGCTCCAACGTTAGGCGGGTGATGGAGCCCCTTAGGGAAATAGCGGAAAGGTCAGGGAAGAAGGCCAGTGTTCACTCTGTCTGCTTGCCAGAGGATCTCATCTGAGATGTGGAGGAGGCCCTGCCGGCGGCGATAGGAAGCACTGGGTGTACCCGACTGCAAATTGTTGCTCATGTAGGCACCAATGACTTCTGCCGTCTGGCTTCAGAGGTCACCCTCAGTTCATACAGGTGGTTGGCAGAGTTGGTGAAGGCAGAAAGCCTCACTTGCGGGGTGGAATCTGAGCTAACTATTTGTAGTATCGTTCCCAGAACCAATCGCGGTCCTCTGGTTTGGAGTTGAGTTGAAGGCTTAAACAAGAGGCTCAGACGATTCTGCAGAGATCTGGGGTGCAAATTTCTTGACCTCCGCTATTGGGTGGAGAAATGTAGGGTCCCCCTGAATAGTTCAGGCATGCACTACACGCAGGAAGTGGCTACAAGGGTAGCGGAGTATGTGTGGAGTGCATATGTGGGATTTTTAGGTTGGACAATTCCCTCCCTAGGCCCGACAAGACAGCTCCTGAGACACAGCAAGGTAGGAGTAGGGAAAATGCAACAGGGAATAACAATATTAATGTGCTAAAAGTAAACTGCAGAGGTCCCAGAACTGCTCTCATTAATAAACGGTCACAATGCCCACACTGTAATAGGGACAGAAAGTTGGCTGAAACCAGATGTAAAAAGTAATGAAATTCTAAACTCAGATTGGAATGTATACCACAGAAACAGGCTGGACAGTGAAGGGGGAGGTGTGTTTATAGTGGTAAGAAGTGGAATAGTATTGAAGGAAATTGACGAATATCGGAAATGTGAAATAATTTGGGTGAAGGTCACGGTTAAAGCAGGCTCAGACATGGTACTTGGATATCTCTATAGGCCCCCTGGCTCAGCAGCTGTTGTGGCTGAGCACTTGAAGGATAATTTGGAAAATATTTCGAGTAGATTTCCCCACCATGTTATAGTTCTGGGTGGAGATTTTAATTTGCCGGATATAGACTGGGAGACTCAAACGTTCATAACGGGTGGCAGGGACAAAGAATCCAGTGAAATTTTTTTTAAGTGCCTTATCTGAAAACTACCTTGAGCAGTTAAGCAGAGAATCAACTCATGGCGATAACATATTAGACCTTCTGGTGACAAACAGACCCGAACTATTTGAAACAGTTAACACAGAACAGGGAATCAGCGATCATAAAGCGGTTACTGCATCAATGATTTCAGCTGTAAATAGATATATTAAAAATGGTAGGAAGGTTTTTCTGTTTAGGAAAAGTGACAAAAAGCAATTTTCAGAGTACCTGATGGCTCAACACAAAAGTTTTGTCTCAAGTACAGATAGCGTTGAGGATCAGTGGACAAAGTTCAAAACCATCATACAACACACATTAGATGAGTATGTGCCAAGCAAGATCATAAGAGATGGAAAAGAGCCACCATGGTACAACAACCGAGTTAGATAACTGCTGTGGAAGCAAAGGGAACTTCACAGCAAACATAAACATAGCCAAAGCCTTGCGGACAAACAAAAATTATGCGAAGCGAAATGTAGTGTGAAGAGGGCTATGTGAGAGGTGTTCGGTTAATTCGAAAGTAAAGTTCTATGTACTGACATGGCAGAAAATCCTAAGAAATTTTGGTCTTATGTCAAAGTGGTAGGTGGATCAAACCAAAATGTCCAGACACTCTGTGACCAAAATGGTACTGAAACACAGGATGACAGACTAAAGGCCAAAATACTAAATGTCTTTTTCAAAAGCTGTTTCACAGAGGAAGACTGCACTGTTGTTCCTTTTCTAGATTGTCACACAGATGACAAAATGGTAGATATCGAAATAGATGACAGAGGGATTGAGAAACAATTAAAATCACGCAGAAGAGGAAAGGCCGCTGGACCTGATGGGATACCAGTTCAATTTTACACAGAGTACACGAAGAAACTTGCCCCCCTTTTTGCAGCAGTGTACCATAGGTCTCTAGAAGAACGTAGCATTCCAAAGGATTGGAAAAGGGCACAGGTCATCCCTGTTTTCAAGAAGGGATGTCGAACAGATGTGCAGAACTATAGACCTATATCTCTAACGTCGATCAGTTGTAGAATTTTGGAACATGTATTATGTTCGAGTATAATGACTTTTCTGGAGACTAGAAATCTACTCTGTAGGAATCAGCGTGGGTTTCGAAAAAGACGATCGTGTGAAACCCAGATCGCGCTATTCGTCCATGAGACTCAGAGGGCCACAGACACAGGTTCCCCGGTAGATGCTGTGTTTCTTGACTTCCGTAAGGCATTTGATACAGTTCCCCACAGTTGTTTAATGAACAAAGTAAGAGCATATGGACTATCAGACCAACTGTGCGATTGGATTGAAGAGTTCGTAGGTAACAGAACGCAGCATGTCATTCTCAATGGAGAGAAGTCTTCCGAAGTAAGAGTGATTTCAGGTGTGCCACAGGGGAGTGTTGTAGGACCATTGCTATTCACAATATACATAAATGACCTTGTGGATGACATCATAAGTTCACTGAGGCTTTTTGCGGATGATGCTGTGGTATATCGAGAGGGTGTGACAATGGAAAATTGTACTGAAACGCAGGAGGATCTGCAGTAAATTGATGCATGGTGCAGGGAATGGCAATTGAATCTCAATGTAAACAAGTGTAATGTGATGCGAATACATAGGAAGAAAGGTCCCTTATCATTTAGCTACAATATAGCAGGTCAGCAACTGGAAGTAGTTAATTCCATAAATTATCTGGGAGTACGCATTAGGAGTGATTTAAAATGGAATGATCATATTAAGTTGATTGTCGGTAAAGCAGATGCCAGACTGAGATTCATTGGAATAATCCTAAGGAAATGCAATCTGAAAACAAAGGAAGTAGGTTACAGTATGCTTGTTCGCCCACTGCTTGAATACTGCTCAGCAGTGTGGGATCCGTACCAGATAGGGTTGATAGAAGAGATAGAGAAGATCCAATGGAGAGCAGTGCACTTCATTACAGGATCATTTAGTAATTGTGAAAGCGTTACGGAGATGATAGATAAACTCCAGTGGAAGACTCTGCAGGAGAGACGCTCAGTAGCTCGGTACGGGCTTTTGTTGAAGTTTCGAGAACATACCTTCACAGAGGAGTGAAGCAGTATATTGCTCACTCCTACGTATATCTCGCAAAGAGACCATTAGGATAAAATCAGAGAGATTAGAGCCCACACAGAGGCATACCGACAATCTTTCTTTCCACGAACAATACAAGACTGGAATAGAAGGGAGAACCGATAGAGGTACTCAAAGTACCCTCCGCCACACACCATCAGGTGGCTTGCGGAGTATGGATGTAGATGTAGATGTAGACTTATAATGCTACCATTCTCAGTAACAGAAATAATGTCGTCTTCTATGGCTTCTTCCCCTGTCTCTCTAAAAATATGCCACATTGATCTGATTTTATTGTCTGATACGTCAGTTTCAGATAATGCTTTTTAATAGATTTTCTGAATCTGCTACAGTAGTTTGAGAGTATTTACAAGTCCTTTTTTGGTGAATAGCAATTGTAAACGTTTGCAATGACACAAGGCTTCTCTAATAAATATGTATTATTATGTTTAATTTTTTTGGGAAAACTACTTTAAAAAAGGATATAAACTCATTAAGAAATATATTGAATTTCGAGTTAGCATTATGTTCATAGTGAACTTCACCCCAGTCGACATTTTTAAGCTTTTTCTAAAATATTTAGTAGTTGTGTCATTAAACAGTCTTATTGTTTTATTAGACTGTTTCTGAACTTTAAACGAAGCTACGTTATGTAATGTAACTAACTGTGCATTTTTGTCTGGACTCTGACAGTCAATTTACAACATCATAGACATGCATCTCTTTTACTTCAGTTTGCCATATCAATGCGCTATCCGTAAGTGTAGTACCCTCTTGAGCAACTATGATAAGGAAGTTTGTGATCAGTGCTAAATTACAGTAAGTGGCTACAGCCAACACCTTTAGATATTTTTTCCTGACAGATTCCTTCAAGAAATTTACATTAAAATCACCACAAACTAATAATCCCTTCCACCTGTCTGACAGGGAGCACAATAATCCATCAAAATTTTCAAGCAAATTTCCAAATTACCCACTGGATTCCTGTAAACCACAAAATCATAAGTATTACCATTTCCAATATTAATTCACAAGCACATGCTTTTAAATCCTGATCTATACAGAATTTACTGTCTCTAAGTTTTTGTATTTACTTTCCTTTTTTATGAAAGTTACAGCTTTTACATGAAAATGAAACTAATCTATTGCTAATCACATTGAGATATTCTAGCACTGTGGTTACCATACATTGTGTGCGGACAGACATATTAAATCAATTTCTTTCTAACTGGTAGATCTTATATACAAATTAACAAGTCATTTTCTTTATTGTTGATTCTCCCCCCCCCCCCCCCCCCTCTCTCCACCTCCACCCTCCTGTAAGAGTACAATGAAGATTGTTGATTACACTTTTTCCTCTATTGCTATAATATGAACTGAGTGTTTCTATCAGTTTAATTTCCCATTACATTGTGTGTCTGAATTCTGGATCTGATCTGATGTTGGTTTCTCACCAGACCAAAGTAAGGTCTCATAGTTTGCCTTTGTGTGATTGTAGACCCCCTTATGTTTTCTGCCAATAGATCTGATACCTTGTCCTTACATCTCTTGATCAGATGTAGGCCTTGAGGACTATGTCCCCATGTTACAAGAGATAACAGAAACTTTTAACTACAGTAGCAGAGGGAACAAAATTATGTCACACAATAGTAACAAATAAAAACCCAAACAAGGTGAAAAGCAATGTGTAATAAAGTAAGGAAAAACAAACCAGAATGAAAGTCAGAACATTAAGCCCTTGGAAAAATCAAATGTAGCATCTGATCCTTGAAAAATTACAAAAAACTTCAATTTTTGGTTGACATAGGTTACTTTAAATATTAAAAGTGTACCTCCACCTCCCTGTTGTAAACAATTTGGTAACAGTCCAAGTGAAAATGTATCTATTTCTGTATCCAACAAATGAACAGATAATGTATGACGCAGTTACAAAAACTTAAAACAAAAACCCCTATAGCACTGACACTGAACCTGACTTTTTTAATGTGCTGTCTTAATAACACGTTCCCTTGTGACCACCCGCAATTTGTCAGTGATAGATGGCATTTTCCAGAAGAGTTAAAAATAATGAAAAGGTAACTGTTTTCAAGGTAGGGCTTAGAACGGATAGATATCTAGTGTATGGTTTTTCCAAACTACTTAACAAAACATTGTATTTGTATAGGAAATTTTTTTCAAGAGACTAGCATGGCTTCTGCAAAACAAAATCTATTCAAACTGCTCTTTTTGCCTTTCTAAGTGTATTCCTTACAACAGGCCAGACAGAGTATATGAGGTGTGTGAGAAAAGTAATGAGACAACACTGCAAGTGATCTGGCAGTGCTGCGATATTCTACTTGCGAAGACCAGTGGGTTCATTCCTTCCAGATACTGAATCCTAGTTTCAGCCCTGTACAGCCATCTTGTGATTTTTGAGAGATACATCAGTGAAGTTGCGCTTTTGTTGAATGTTACAAAAATTGAATGGCAGAATTTAGAGCAACATTATGTCATCAAGCTCTGTCTGAAACTTTGGGAATCCAGGAATGTGACCTGTGAAGAGCTGTAACAAGCCTATGAGGAATATTCTTTATCAAGAGTACAAATTTTTCACAGGAACAAATTATTGTTAGATGGCTGAGAACACATTAAAGATGACCCTTGATCAGGGAGACCTTGAAGGGAGACCTTGAACTTGAAAAACCTATGAAAACATTGATCATTTGGATACTCTTGTGAGATCAGACTGATGTTTAACAATAAGGATGATGGGTGACCTGCTAAGCTTAAATACTTTCACTTTACGTCACATGAGAGAGCAACACTAGTTAATTGCATATCATGTTTCCATTACAGGTTGTAAATGTTGATTAGTGTGAAGGACATCTGCATCTACAACAGCCCTGAACCACACTACAGAAGCCATTTCAAAGTTGCTCGCAGCACTTTTCAAATGTTGAGAATGTTCAGCTATTGTCACACACCTCATGCACTGCTTGAAGATCAGCATTCTCAATCATTGCAACAGTAAAATCTCCAACAATTTGTGGTGCAGTTGGCTATCTGGCTCTCCCAGGAACAATTCCAAAAAATTAAATGTTGAGCAAAAAACCTCTAAAGTGGGAGGAATTTTTTTGCAACATTAAGATAAAAATTTATATCCTATGTAACTTAAGCTTAATTTGAACTTATGAATCACATTCTTCAACCCTGGCACAGAAATAGGACCTCTCTGTATTCCTTTAAAGCATCAGCACATGTGAAGAGCAGCGGCACTATTTCTGTCCTTTTGGTAAAACAGATTGATGGGCAAGACCCCTCACACCTTGTCCAGACCCATGTAGAGTGTCTGTAACTGTGTTTCAATTGTACACCACCGTCCTAGTATCAGTGCCTAATGGCAAGTCAAGACACTAACACTATTAACAATGCAAATCCTGCAGCACACAGTCTGAACGTCATTCCCATAAAGCTGGGTACCCGTACGGTAAAGAGTTTTCCTCCTACACAGGTTCAAGTAGTGAAAGTTTAATTATAACCATCCTCTGTATTAATTTTGTACATTACATGAACATACTGAAGAAATGAAGATTTACTGAAGATCTCCAGAATGAAATTGAGAAGTACAACTGCCCATTTCTATAAAACAAATATGCACAACACTGAGACAAAATAGGTCTTTTCAGAAAGAAAAAAAGGCTGGTATAATAATTTACTACAGAGTATAAAGTAGAAAAATTGAAGTACCAGTCAAAAACTAAATCTTGAGAAAAATGCTTCCAAAGTGAAGAGGAATTTGTTGCAACATAAAGACAAAAATTTAAACTCTAAGCAACTTAAGTTTAAACAAAAAGTAGAACATTATGAAATTAATGCAAGTTTCTAACAATGGAAAATCCACACTGGAGTAACAACAATATTACAAAAAGGACAGATTGCTTCTCGCCACACAGAGGAGACATTCAGTTGCAGACAGGCGCAATAAAAAGACAGCTAGGCAATTGAGCTTTTGGCCAAACAACCTTCTTCTAAAGCAGAAAACACACACGTTCACATGAACACAACCACACAGATATGGCCACTGTCTCTGGTCACTGAGGTGGGATTGCAGACAGTCACCTGCACCTGATGGGAGAAGCAATCAGTGGGGTTGGGGGCGAGTAGTAGGCTGGTGCAAAGAAGTGGGCGGCAGGGGGGGGGGGGGGGGGGGATAACAAGGTAGTGATGGGGTAAGGTATAGTGCTGCTTGTGGGAGGTGGGAGGATGCAGTAGTATGGTGGGGACAGGGTAGACCTGCTAGATGCATGGGGAGGGGGGGGGAGGGGGGGAGGTGGAAGGTAGCGGGAAAGGATAGAAGTAGAGGAGGGTCTGGAGACTAGTGGGTTTGTTGGTGGAATAATTGGCTCTGTAGCACTGGAAAAGAAGGAGGGAATGGGACAGGTGGGTGAAGCATGGAGATTAGTAAACATTCGTATAGCCCTCTGGCCTCAATCTTTGCTAGTCCCTGTTCTTCACCCATGTGACCTCTTACGTGCACCCTCTCCAGCACTACATAGTCTCCTGTTCCACTAACACACCCAGATGTCCTTTTCCCTCCTCTATTTGTCTCCTTTTATTCTCCCCCCCCCCCCTCCGCCCTCTTCAGTTCCTCCCCCCCCCCCCCCCCCCCCCCACCCACCCAGCACTAGCAGCCCTACCCAGACCTTCCCTTATCCCTACCCTGCCCTGCTATACCTGCCCCTCCATGACTCAGCCTCCTCCTTACCCCCTACCATCATGAACCTCCTCTCCCATCATAGGCAGCTGGCTATTCACTGTCTGGTCTCAGTGGCCAGAGACAGAGGTTGTGCACATGTGAGTTGTGTTTGTGTGAATGTGTATGTTTTTACTACTGCAGAAGAAGGTCCTTTTGGGTGGAAGTTAAAATGTGTAGCTGTGTTTTTGTTGTGCTGTCTGCAACTCAATGTCTTCTCTATACGGTGAGAAACAATCAATCCTTTTCGCAATACTGTCATAGAAGTTCATAAGACATATTTTAAAATACTGTAAAATGTAAGGATAAATAGGTCAGGGTCTGTCTTGAGGTTGTATATGACTGTTAGGATGACCAACAAGAACTGCCAAATTGTGGCCAAGAGCAGAGGTGGTCCCCCGTAGGAGAATATGCTGCAGGGCACAACATGCTTGATTTCAGTGACTTCTTCACAACCTCCTGCGCTACCGGTAGCCCCCTTCCCTCTCCTCCCCCCCTCCCACTCTCCTTCATGTAAGTTTTTGTGAATTATGTAGATGGCAGCTACAATTCCTTCATTCTCATAACCCTCTTGGCTTCAATCTCTGGAAAACTGTTGCATCCACACCCCCTTCCAGGCTTTATACAGTCTCCAATCCCTCTGTTCTGACTAATGACTTTGATGTTAATGGGAAAATAAACACTAATCTTCTGTCCTTTTCCATTTTGCTGTGTTCTATCACCCCATTCTGATCCACTCACTCACATCATCGTATTTGAGTGTGGCATGGTGTAATATTACAATACCATGCTATCTTTAACTTCAATGTTGTTTGGATCATGTTAGTGGAGGAACTGAATGGGGATCAGCATGGGCTGAGCTGAGGCTCCTGTGTCCAGTGAAATAATGTAATTGTCTGGAATAATAAATGTAGCTTGAGTACAAACAAATAAAAAGAAGAGCATATATGTGTACCAGTAATCTCATTCTCAGACTTTAAGACTGAGTGTCAAATGAAGTACCCTACTGTGATTGAAGTTGAAAGTAGGCAGAGTGCTAAGTATATGATAAAAGGAAAGGCATATATGTGTATTTATTATTTGTGATCAGAAATAAGTGTACAGTGCAATAAAAAGGTTTTGATTTAACTATGGTCTTTGAAAAGTTTATGATTCCAAATATTAAAAGTAATGTGTAACTTGATGAATGATGACTCGCTACTAGCTCCCTCACACTGAAACCATACATATGGCTATGAGTGCCTGGGCAATCTTTGATGAAGAATGATGCAGAGAAGAATTGACAGCATTAAAATTAAAAGGGACTGCAAAGAGACAAACATTATGTGCCATTACAAGCTATACTAAGCAACCACAGCAATTCAAGACAGCAAAAAGGAAATCTGGGATGAAGCAACATTACAGTTTTGCCAAGCAGTGCTGAATTGGAATTACTATATGTAACAGCATATTTTCATGTGAGAACCACTGTGTGAAGATTTGAACTAATAGTGTAAGATCTATATCTTATGTATTAATTGAAACTGAATGGTGCTGCTAAGGCTGAACTATTGGGAAGTATTCATGATGGCTGAAACTGGAGATAATGTTCCCTTAAAGATCATCACTTGCACATGGTCATGTGAAGGTCAACAAAAGGGAGAAATGACCCTTAGCAAACTGAAAATAATAAATGATGTCAGTTAACTAAACATACAAGGACTCACAGTTGTTTCAGTTAAAATTAAAATGAAGGATTGATTTAAAAAACTAGCAAGTTTTCTTTGTCTTTTGTGTGTGCTTGTCAATGACACAATGCTTCTGCTATTCAGTGAATTCTCTTCTTTACTCCTAAATTATTTACAATCTACCACAACTTTCAGACTATCAACAGTATTTCATCTATATACTCATTCAACTGCTCTATTTTGGATGTGCATGGCATGTGCAATCACTCTAAGCAAACATTCAGTACATGTCTCTTCATTATTGCACAACACATCAAAATCATAAGTACCTCAGTATTAAAGTAAATAATAAAAAATTAAGCACTAAATCTAGATGTTGTAAGATATTACTGTTCACACTGTCTGTATACGTGGTCAACCCCACACCTCCTTCTTCAGGTTTACTGTAGCATGTCTCTTCCTGTTTCCTCGGAAGACAGTTCTCTCTTCTCTCCTTGGTACTCAGTTCCAATCATTTCTTCAGCAGTGCATAAATACACATCATTTTGACTACCCAATCCATTTGCAATATGAATCTCATACTCATATTTGATTGCATAAACCACAAAATTTTAATAGAAATTTCAACTGATGCTTCCTCTCTTATTCTAACTTTGTTCATTCATGTAATATCCTTAATACAGACTCCAGCTGTGGGGAACATTAATTCTTCCAAATCCTTAACTGTTTCCCGTAGCTCTTCATGAATAAGACTGTCATTGTAACTCTTCAGGCTTTCCGGTGATCAAATGACATCTTGGGTTGTCGGGTGTTCTGCCGGATATCAGCGTCGTACTTGCACGATATTTCAGTCACGTAGTTCATAACCTTCATCAGGTGTGACCTGAGACTGGTCGCACCTGATGAAGGTTACGAGCTACGTGACCAAAATATCGTGCAAGTACGACGCTGATATCCGGCAGAACACCCAACAACCCAAGATGTCAAGACTGTCATTACTTCGCGAATCCAAAATTAAGACAGCTTTTATTCCAGTAATTGCTTCCACGTCAGCTGGTTGACTGATCACATCTGTCCATAATTTTCCCTCAGGGTTTAGCTCTTTCTTTCTCTCTGCTCTCTGTTGCAAACATATACACATACAAAAATTGATTATGTTCTAGTGTTACAACACTAATTTTTGGTACTAGTGCGCCTTTCTGCAGATCCTGTAGCTGTGCAAGACTGCAATCTATTATAAATTAGATCTTTCAACACAATGCACACGAGTGCTTTGTTTCTATGACTAAATAAGGACCTTCATATGTATGAGAAAAGTTTGTATATTCTTTTGCCAGTTTTTTACTTTGTTTTTGTGATCTCATAAAAACTTTATATTTTACTTCAAGATTCAGTACATCTGGTGCCTCATTTTGCTGCTGGCCGGAGTGGCTGTGCGGTTCTGGGCGCTACAGTCTGGAACCGAGCGACTGCTGCGGTCGCAGGTTCGAATCCTGCCTCGGGCATGGATGTATGTGATGTCCTTAGGTTAGTTAGGTTTTATTAGTTCTACGTTCTAGGCGTCTGATGACCTCAGAAGTTAAGTTGCATAGTGCTCAGAGCCATTTTAACCATTTGAACATCATTTTGCTTATGTTGATATGATACAGAACTATTAGACAAAATAGCAGTAGCTTATTATTGTTAAGTATCAGTGATCACACTCATGCCTGATTTCTCCTCAATTGGTTGATTAATTTCCTTCAAAACTGGTTCTCCTTCTATAACCTCTCCAATGTCTTCTTTGGTTGCTAATCTTGTGCTGTCATCAGCAGATCATTTAAAATGACCTCAAATATCACGATGAGAATGTATGCCTCTTATCATAATAAGTTGAAAGTAACACTCCTAGCTCTCACATTACTCAAATAGCTGGATTGCCCTGTTGGTAGAATTTTGAAACCGACAGTTCCTTTACTCCCTCTTTCAACAAGAATTTCTGGAATGTTTAAGCCATAAATTGTGGACTGTTATCTGACAATAGTGTCACTATCTTCCTCACAGGCAAAATATTCATCTATCAATATGTACATTGTTGTTTTCCTAGTAGTTATCAATCTCAGATATCATTTCATTTATTTGTATCAGACTTCTAACACTAAAGAGACATAGTGGTCTCATTGTCCCTGTGGTAAAATCCATGCACATTATTGTCTGCTAAGTAATATTTCTTCAAATGAATAAAACAGTTATATGCACAGAAATGGCTATAACCAGTGTGAACATATTTAATTAAAGAACCTGTTTACTCTACTGTTGGATGTAGCAAAATTATATTCTATTTCAAGCAGCTATCCTAAGTGAAACTGCCATGTTGATATTAGAGATAAGTTTGCAACTCAGAAAATCAATCTTATCTTCTTATATTCACTCTCTATAAAAGACATTTTTTATTACTTCCAGCAGGTACCCTAACTGAAAATGACATATCTATATTAGAGATAAGTTTACAATGCAGGAAACTGGCTTCATCTTCTTATATTTGCTCTCTATGGAAGACATTTTTGGTCTTTTTTTCTGCTAAACCAACTGAACATATATTCTTTCCATCCTCTTCTTTGAGCCTCACTACTAGAAGGCCGTATCATTCATGTAACATGTTCGGTACCTCATGTTAAATAATAATGTAATTTAAACCATTTTCTCTTTATTTTTATAGCATAGTAAAAACCCTGTGCTCCTGTACTTGACCTATAATTTCGTTGGCAGCAGTCAGTTCAATGACGCAATGGCCATGCACCATAAGTGGCCTATCATCTTTTCATTTCAATACTTGAAAGTCGAAACTGCAGACTGTATTATTAAAAAAGTCCGATGGGGTTTATTATTATAAATTTTTGCATTATCCATTAACAACAACATGGTTTTGCATCACCAGGCTCACTACAATGACTGCTGGATCTGAAGTTAGAATCATTTTATGCCATAAAAGAAGGCTCAAGAACACCTATACTATCTTACCAATTTTTATAATTACATGTTTTCTTTTGTTATTAGCCGTGTGATATTTCCTTTCTCTTGACAACATTTTTGTAAAATGAATGAATTTAAAACAGTTACCCATACCAGGGGAAAGAGGGAACTGCATCACAAGCCCAGTTTATAAATATTCCGTTCATGGAAATTTTTTGTCATTATGATATTACAAATTGTTTTTCTCTTTTCACTTAGTAAATGGAAACAGTGAAACATTAAGAAAAATGAAGTGAAGTTGACAAAAATACATTTTATTTAAAGGAAACTATATTAGATAATAGGATTTCAAACAATGCAAAAAAGCAACAGAATAGCTAAGCTTTTTTGGAAATTAATATCAATGATCTTCATTATGACACACTGTATTAGGTATTGACATCTTGTTTCCCTTTATAACAATCTGTACTGTATGGATTTGTTGTGTTCGTTAGCGTATTATGATACACATTCTGATTAATGAAGATTCAATCAATTTTTCAAAAATTTTAAATCTGATGTTCATTGAGGGAGCATTTGGGATCAATATTTGAGTGTGAACATTTATTTGAAATCTGATTACTTTTTTATATATTCTGTAATTTTTTTTTTTTTTTTTTTTTTACTTTTAAGAACATTGATTATCCTATAATTTTATTTGTTTTGTTTGACTGTAACTTACAGATAATTCAGTATTTTGCTTTTTTGTCACAAAATTTACATTCCAAAATTATCCCCAATACTATACAGTTATTTTGGGGTATATATAAATTTCATTTATAAACTCAATATTTTCTTGATAAAAGTTAAGTCAACCTTGCAGTGAAACTGTATTGCTGATGTGCAGCACCAAAGAGTTGTGATATCTTTGTTTGGTTTTGGCAGTAGTAGTCATGGTGGAACAATGGAGAGGAAACAGTCAGACAGTCAAGTGATGGACTAATTTTTGTGTAAGACTAAGTAAAACTTAATTTTGTGAAACGTTAGGTGTGAACTCTGTAACTAACAAGAACGTCATTTTTGTAACTGTGCATTGTTGAAAAAGAATACCACATTATGTTTTGCAAAAGTTAGAGCAATACTTTAGCCCACATCCCTTGTGCCTATTGTTGTCATGCCATAATTCCCATGTCAGATTTTTTATAACTAAGATACCTTTCTTTTTTGTAGCTGTAAATTACAAACTACATTTATCACATAAGTTTCGTCTTCATTGTTACCAATACATTATAAATATGCATTACCTTTAAGTGAAACATGTATATTGCTTAACCTAAAAGTATTTCAGTGTCCATTGGTTACAAGCAGCATTACCTTCACAGCATCTCTCCTACCAGCTGTTCAACATATTGACAGTAAGTGAACAAATACAGTGAACTTAATTCTGATATACCAGAGTGAGTCAGATCCACCTTCTTTTGACATTTTCACATTTGCAAGACATGTACAAAACACAAAGGAAAGCCAATAATTCTTGAAAATCTCTCTAGGGCAGTCTTGAGCACTCTGTGAATAAGCTGCTTCTATTTTTGTTGTAATTATAAAAGAAATGAATAAGAAATAAATATTAATAGATATTAAATATTATTGAATATGCATATGAAGACACATTTTTGTAGGGTGTAATACTATTGCGTTTTTAGAAATGTTCTGCACTTATTTGAATTTTTCTTGGCTGTCGGACTTCACTTACATTTCAATTGTAGTTGCAGGCAGCAGACTCCGAGAACACCGGCGCTTGTCATAATCAAGAAAATCCTCCATAAATGGTTTTCACTTCACTTCAATAAACAAAAAATACTTTATACTGTTGTTCAATATACTACTATTCATGCACACATATGATACATAGAACTCGTAATACTTCATATTTAAAAATGCACATCTTCATCGTCCTTCAACATACGAGAGAGAGTGAGTGGCGAAAAACAAAAAAGGGCTGTACAAATAATTTCGTTTATCTGCGCCTTACCATGCATTCATAATTAATGTCTTTGCCAAGTCTTTAGGTCGATCAGTGTTTAAATTTTTGTTTTTTTTTTGATAAATATTAACTTTATATCCTGGGGATCTCTCATCATGTAACTACCCAATTGCCCCCATACTGTATGTTGACATGGTATGGAGTCGTACAGTGTACGTTTTTTTTTTTTTTTTTTTTTTTGCCGGTAGGGGTCTATGCCCTGATGGCATCTCTGATGCAAAGCAATAGTTCTTTGACTATGCTCTTTGGTTTTGTCTTCTTGTCTTTGTGTTCCAGCACTACATTCCACAGCCATATTTCTGTATTCTCTCTACAAAGTGATGAAATAAATGTTGTTTTGATATGAAAAGTGTGTTATTATAGTTCAACACCACGTAAAACCCACAGTGGTGACTCCGACATCATCATTGTGCATTCAGGAATTATTTTGTGCTTATTTTCATCATTAACAAACTTCGTGTGCTGGTCCACATTGTCTTCAGAACAATGGATCTATCAGTGTCGTTTTGTGCTAGTGCTACACATGATTTTAATTGTGCTTGTGTATATACAAGTGTTCCTAAAGTACATTTGGTTAAAAGTGAACATTTACCTGGCCCCTGCCATGCCACTTCACTGTTACCAGCCCAACATGGCCATCGTCAAATGCTACTATGCAGCAGTGCCTGCCACCTGGACTGTGCACGGCGCTTAGTGACATTATGAATTATAATTGTGTGAAGAACGTTGTGTTTCACCTGTCAGATAGACAGCTATGCAGTCACATTCAGGTTGGGTTGATGTGATGACGAAGTTCGAGAACTGTACTTCGAACATTCATGCTGATGAGGTTGCACATTCTTACATGAGTGACATCATTGCACCCCCCTGCATGCCGTCTCGGCAACACCAGTCACCTTGACTGCGCCAGTTTCCATGACCATAGCTCCATGGTGACATCAAGTTAGCCTACCACCTGCTCTCGTAATGGCACTGGTCACTCTTTCTTCGCTGGTTTCAGGATCAGTCCCCCTTGGTTGCATCGCGACCGCCTTCCGCCCGCTGTTGCAATGGCACTGGCCATTACACCCAGACCACCCCTGCCTCTGAGTCTGCAGTTGGGACACATCATGCAGTTGGTTCGACCAGCTTACTCCACATCATGTGCTGCTTGCGGCCACCCCCCCCCCCCCCCCCTACGCAGACTTCAGACAACTTATTGTCCACCGCTACTGCACTCCCTGCCTGTGCTTCATCAACTTGTGTTACACGGAAGATTTCATAAGGTGCCTGTGTTTTGAAAAGACAACCCTAAGACTTGGTCTGCGCTGGTGGACCAGCTACTGGATATCCACAGGATCTCGGACGATGATGCATGTTTCGTCTGCCTGGTGAGCCACCTCCACACCCATCCTGACCTTATCAGTGATCTGCTACTCTCACTGCCCCCCTTGCCCAAGTATGTGATGGCATATCTTTACTTATCGAATGCCGTTCTCACCCTCCAGCTGAGGCTTTCCACCAAGTCATCCATGCCAGCACCTCAACGACCACAGACCTTCACAGCTTTGGCAGCACTTTCATGCATTAATTAATGATCAAATACTACCAGACGCTGCACATTGGACTTTGTGGTTGGTCAAACTATCGTCAGACCTACAACTCCACCTGCTATCTCACGTCACCGACCCTCTTGAGATTCGCCTACACATGGCCGATTGGGCATATGCAATCGTTCATCACCGACACCAACTGTCACAGACGACATCCCTGTCGCCACCAGTTAGAATGCCTGTGCCTTTGGTTCCGCACTCTGCCAGCAGAGACCAGCACACTCGCCTCAGCTACTTAGCTGCCTGTCAGGAGCTGCCATCTAGTGGCCTACAGGCCTGCGGCCCCCCAACAGCCTCCGACATCGCCCAAGCAGCAACCCGATCTGCTTTCTGCCCCAATGGAATCAGCTGCGCTGTGCTGGTTCCATGCTACTTAAGGGAACGCCACCCACACCCGTTGTGTGCCTTGCGCCTTTCCCAGCCGAGACCAGTGGGCATGTTTAAGCACCGTGTCCTGCCAAGATTCTTCACAGTGCCTACCGTCCGATGCTGCACCAGTTTCTCTGGCGGTGTGACGCCTCTACATCACTGACTTGTCATAGGGAATTCGCTTTCTCTTCGTCACCGGCGCCGACGTCAGTGTTATTACAGCCAAGCACGTGGGCAACACGCTTTCTCCTTCTAACCTCGATTTGATCACTGCAAGTCACTCTCCTATCGCGGTCCTCAGCTCCATGAAGATGCCGCTTCATCTATCACAAAGCGTGATGTTTCCTTGGACCTTCCATGTTGCTGACGTGGACGAACCTGTAATTAGGTTAGCCTTCCTACACCATTACAAACTATCGTCAGATCTCCAGGTCACGACGCTCTGCCACACATCTGGTTCTACAGTCGTGTGCTCGAACGAACTCGGCACTGTGCCTCCTCGGCTACACTTTCCTCACATGCATCTCTACTCGAAGGTATTACAGCACATCTCTCTGATTTACCAGATATCTGCAAACAGACTGATGGGTACCACACACATAACGTGGAGTTACACTCCCAAATTGCTACCACCTCTGCTGAATTGACTCACGCACGGAGTATCTTATGCAGCCTCTCTGCAGAGCTGCTTCTTTTGACACTGCCTTCTCTCCTACTGTGTCTTCACTCTGCTTCACTCCTGTGTCAAGTTGCACTTTCCCTGCTGCCGGTTCCATGCCAATGCTGTTGGACCGGCAGAACACCCTCTGGGGGACTCAGTAATTAGGAATGGCACTATTCACCGAATCCGCACCTTGCCGCCCATACATCACAGAGCTCGACATCTTAATGCTTTGAAATTACTATGAGCAAGTATGATTTTTGTTCAATGAATAAAGCCTGCGTTGTCCCTCCCAGAGTCACTTCTCGCCACTCCCTGCTTACCTGCCTCCGCCAACGCCTCTCCCGCCACCGCCGCCACCCCGGCCCCCTTCGACTCGCCACCCCTCGCGCAGCTGTCCAACATGCAGGACCCTTCCGACAACGCTCCCGAGCCGCAAACTTCGCACACTGGATGCTGATTCTGCACGTCGTGCTGGCATGACGATTTTTTTGTGGACCTTTGCTAGCTCCGCCCCACTGTGCTCTGCACTGCTGGGGGGGGGGGGGGGGGGGGGGCTCTGTGGCGTCTCTGTGGCTCAGTTCTTTGACTGTGCTCTTTGGTCTTGTCCTTGTGTTCCAGCACTATGTTCGATAGCCATCTTTCTGTATTCGCTCTTTTAAGGAACAAAATAAACATCGTTTCGATCCTATTACTGTTGAATGCCACATAAAACCCACACCCTTTATTGTTGGCTTCTTTTTAATTTAATGGAATGGATATGACGGCTTATCCTGTGGATGTTAAATTTCTACAAGAAATTAAAAGATTATATACATAATATGATAGTTCATTACATATTTGAATTCAGCACGCTAACAATGTTCAGTTTGCTTCATTCTTGCTGCCGGGTTTCGCACTGGCGTACTGGTCAATTTGGTGGCTAAGAACTAGACACTAACGGTCAACTTGCTAGATGCTACTGTCATACGTCTGTTCACTCGTTTTCTTAGTGTTGATTTCATACTGAGTGTCACACTTTCACCTGAGAGTCACATATCGAAGAATTTCTGTGGTGTTTGTCTTTATTCTGGGTGCAGTGGGAATGCGCTTATTGTTCAGAATCCGATGCTGTGGCAGAAGATCTCCATTTTTACGGCCCGGGCGTTATTATTAACTGTCGTACACACATTTTCATAGGAGAGAACCCTGACCAACAGCATCCATCGACGAGGATGTGTGTGATGTCCTTAGGTTAGTTCGGTTTAAGTAGTTCTAAGTTCTAGGGGACTGATGACCTCAGAAGTTAAGTCCCATAGTGCTCAGAGACATTTGAACCATTTTTTGACATGACTTCTTTCCCATTAAATTTTACATATTTTCACATCTGACAGAGCACGTCAGGTACTCGGCTGGTGCAACTGCTTCATTTGATGTGTAAAACCCCATAAGAGTAGTTACTTTGCTTATAAAAGACGTAATATACACAGAATAGATCCAGGTGTAAAAATTAATCGAGTTGCATGTTACTGGCATAAAGAAACAGACTCCTGTATGAGAAAAATCTAACAATACCCTTGTAATTGTTTGTATCTTTTCCAAATTTGTTAAACAAAACCCAATGAAAAAAGTAACAAGCATACTAACCATTTAAAAAATAACAGGTAACTATTTTACTAATCTGATATACATAAGGTTATTGGATCTGATAATGGATCACAGTTTTCATCTAAAGCATGAAAAGCCTTTGTGGGAGAAGAAAAAATAAAACTTATTTGGATTTTGGTGCACAACCCTTCAAATAATCAAGCTAAGAGATTAACAAGGGGAGTAGAAGACTAAGTAGGAACTATTGTAACAAAAATCATGTTAACAGGGTTTAATATCGTGATGATATCAAGGTTGTAATGAATAGTCCTCAACATTCTTCAACCAAATTCTCACCCTTTCAAGTTACGTTTAACAAAAAACTGAAAATTTCAATTATGAAAATGTTGAACACCCAGTATGCCAAGTTGTGACACCTCAGGAAAGGGAATAAATTGTTCAAGAGACCATGAAAAGGCAAGGAGAAGCAAGGAAGAGGAGACATGATGCAAAAGGTAAGTTAGTTCAGTCTGGGTTAGGAGAGTTTGTTTGGAGAAACTGCAAGAAAATCTAAACTAGTATTTCCAGGCTAAGGAAATTTTTTTATGTTTACATAGGGCAATTTGAAAT
This sequence comes from Schistocerca americana, assembly GCF_021461395.2. Classification (NCBI taxonomy): domain Eukaryota; kingdom Metazoa; phylum Arthropoda; class Insecta; order Orthoptera; family Acrididae; genus Schistocerca; species Schistocerca americana. The sequence goes on from NC_060121.1 coordinate 483,364,266, forward strand.
TGTATGCATATAGTTTCATATACCCAAAACCTAGGAAATTATTTGGACTTCATAAAGTACCAGTAACGAAATTCAAACTTTAGAAGCCCGGTCCTTAAATATATATATATATATATATATATATATATATATATATATATATATATATATATATATATATATATTTTTTTTCAGCAGGCTTCTGACTGGGTTGGTGTGCCCCCTCGTGAATTCCTCTCTTGTACCAACCTGCTCGTCATAGAGTAACACTTGCACCTTACATCCTCAAATTATTCGTTGTATGATTTCCTCTACCGTTTTTACCGTCTACAGTTCTCTCTAGTGCAAAGGAAGTTATTCCCTGATTTCTCAACACAAGTATCATCATCCTGTCCCTTCCCGTCTCATTTTCCACGTGTCGCTCTCTTCTCCTATTCTGCACAGAACCACTTTATTAGTTATTTTGTTAGTCCTTCTAATTTTAACATACGGTGCTCCTTTAGTACCACATCACAAACACTTTGTATTTCTTCTTTTCCAGTTTTCCCGTAATTCGTGTTTAACTAATGCTGTGCTCCAAAGGACCTTCTAAAAGATTTTTTCTTCATTTTAAGGCAAATTCTTGATACTAGTGGACGTCTTTTGGCCAGAAATGTCCTTTTTGCCCATGCTGTTATCGATAGATGCGCAGATGGCAGGGCGAAGCGTGGGCAGCCACGCAAGTCTAAAGAAAAATTTAATATGTTAGCTAAACTTCATATGCAGCAACATATTATGTAATACGTACCAAACGCAAAACAACAGCCAACCCTATTTTTCATTGCAAACTTTTTAGAATTTCCGTAGTGTCTTACATCACGTAAATATCCCAGTAACTGTATTCATTAACGAAATGATGGGCACATCATAATGAACCTGACATATAAAGCAACACGTAAAGCCAAAACGATAAAGCAACAGGTATAGCAAAAACGATTTTTTTTATTTTACAAAATAGTTTCTGTAAAATCGTTTGAGAAAGATTGCAGGGCGTGAGCGTCGATTCTGCCATCGACGACCGGCCGAGAGCTGGCAAATGCTTGTCGGCCTCCCGTTATGAAGAAACGAATGAACTCGCCCAGCGGTTTGGACGTAAACTGGTCACTGCGCATCGGCCACCGTATCCTGCGCTACATATACCCTTGCTTCATTTGCTTTGTAGTTACCAACTTTGATGTTAAATTTATCGCTAATCTTAGTCTTGCTTCTCATTACTTTCGTCGCTCTTCAATATACTCTTATTACATATTCTTTACCTATTATTCTATTCATCCCACTCAGCAGCTCCTGTAGATCTTCTTCGGTTTAGAGGTAGTGTAGCTGCAGTTAAACGGAAATTTCATAAATAATGATCAACGTTTATTGAAATTATAAGTGTAAAAATCTTTACATAAATTTTTTATTGTTGTCTATGGTTCAAAATCCTACTTCATGACATGCAATAATCTTAAGTAAATACTGCCACTAAAAAAGGTATTAAATTGTTTTTGTCGTTTACGTCCTCCCTCCCCATCACCCCCTCCCCCTTCCGCGCCATACACCCTCCCAATGTAAGTTGGGGCCCGTGGTTGGTAACTCGTGCGCCCGCCATTAAATCCGTTGCCCAAGACCATAGCAAGGACATTGTGTCAAGGAACTCTACTAATTAAGGCACAGACTGAAAGTTGAAAGGTTAATAGACGCTATTTATTACACAGATATTCAAGAAATTAATAATCCGCAAACCACAGAAGATAAGGAGGCTATCTGTGAAAAGAACACAAATTATTCACTAATTATACGTCATTGGAAGGTCAATCGTAGTAGTATGTACGCACTCATGCTCTTATCAGTGCTTCAGATGTCAATGATCTCGTTCAGTAAACATCTCATGAGGTGGCATGTTTCCAACTGACAACAGTTGTGTACTACTGCGGAGTCTATACGGCGCAGATCTGTGGTCAAGATGCTTTCCTCTAGCTCGAAACGATGTGCGCTGTAGGTCTAAGAGCCAGTCCATATGCTGCTATTTGCCTGTGCAGATTCTGCTCAGATCTCAACACACGCAACAAATTGAGGCACAGTTTGAGTCTCGGCAACTATCTGTATAAAAAAAGAATTTTCAATAGCAAGCTGCTACGCTCTCACAAAGGATATTTTATACTTAGTTTACTACTCCAAACAGTAATACAGGATGTTCTTCTGTTGTTAGTGTTCGCAACTTATCTTTCAAACAAAATACGAAGTCTCAGAGACATGAAGAACGGTCTAAATAATCAAGACAAAGGTTCCTTAAGCGAAGTAAGTTTTCTCATATTGATTTACTGAGTTACATGCAGTTATTTACTTAAGCTCGTAATCCCTCACATAACGCGACACAACGCTTGTAAGAGTAAAGCAATGTCATATAATGAGAGTTTACCACAACGTTAAGATTCCTGTGGAGGAAATGATTTTCGATTGCACCGTCCAAACAAGCTATGGGCAAAGTTATAATCGAAACTCGCAAAACTATACACGCTGATGTACAGGGTGGTCAGAATCAGTCTGGAAAGCTTTTAATGGTGTCGCAGAGTCGATTGCTCTGAGAAACAACTGTTGAATAAAAAATTCGATACGTTGCGCCGTTGTCCAGTTAATTAGCATTTATGTTAGCCAGTCCGAACGTTGTGCTCGCAAATTCCCGCGGCGCACCAGAGACGGTGTCGCCAAAAGTGTCCTTCGTTTGGTTTCCTAAAATCGAAAAAGGCAGCGATATAAAACTTGGACTTCGAACGATAGTAAGGATCCAACCCGATACAAAGACTGAGCAGTCTCAAGCGCTTTCTTCTACGCTATGAGGTGAGAACGGCAGACACTAATTGTATCGAGCGGGCCACTTGAATTTTCTGACGGGCCTCTTGAATTTTCGGGCGAAATAGCTTGATTGACTAACTTCAATGCTAATTACCTCGGAAATCACACAACACACCAAATATTTTTCCAAATAATTATTTCCTCTGAAACATCCTTAGAAGCCATTCAGGCTATTTCTGACCACCCTGTATATACACATATCGAAACAAGTTTTGCACCACCGTAGTTCCCAGAACTCCTGAAGATAGACATTGACTGTGGATATTGTATCACAGGCATAGTCCCTTTGACTGTTCAGATATGTCACTAAACCCGCCCAAAGATGTAAACATGTATGCATGAGCAGCGCTTATTAGACGGAGGGGGTCCGACAGCCGATCAGTTCCAGTCATTCCACCAGGAAAGGGTACACAGCTCGTGATGTCTGTAGTTCAACAATGCCTAGACGGCCAATACCGCGCTTCGATCGCGTCCGCATTGTTACTTTGTGCCAGGAAGTGCTCTCAATAAAGGAAGCGTCCAGGCGTCCTGGAGTGAACCAAAGCGATGTCGTTCGAACATGGAGGAGATACAGAGAGACAGGCGCTGTCGATGACATGCCGCGCTCAGGCCGCTCAAGGGCTACTACCTACGGATTATGGGTCGGAGGAGCCCTGACAGCAACGCCACCATGTTGAATAATGCTTTTCGTGCACCAACAGGACGTCGTGTTACGACTCAAACTGTGCGCAATAGACTGCATGATGCGCAACTTCACTCCCGACGTCCATGGCGGGGTTCATCTTTGTAACCACGACACCATGCAGCGCAGTACGGGTGGGCCCACTAACATGCCGAATGGACCGTTCAGGATTGACATCACATTCTCTTTACCATTGAGTGTCGGATATCCCTTCAAGCAGATAATCGTCGGAGACCTGTTTGGGGGCAATCTGGTCGGGCTGAACGCTTTAGACACACTGTACAGCGAGTGCAGCAAGGTGGAGGTTCCCTGATGTTTTGGGGTGGCATTATGTGGGGCTGATGTACGCCACTGATGTCATGGAACGCACCGTAACAGCTGTACGATAAATGAATGCCATCCTCCAACCGATAGTGCAACCATATCGGCAGCATATTGGCGAGGCAATCGTCTTCATGGACGTCAATTCGCGCCCCCTTCCTGCGCATCTTGTGAATAAGTTCCGTCAGGATAACGACATCGCTCGACTAGAGTGCCCAGCATGTTCCCCAGACATGAACCCTATCGGACATGCCTGGTATAGATTAAAAGGGCTGTTTATGGACGATATGACACACCAACCACTCTGAGGAATCTACGCCGAATCGCCGTTGAGGAGTGGGAAATCTGGACCAACGGCGCTATGATCAACTTCTGGATACTATGCCACGAAGAATACAGACATGCATCAATACAAGAGGACGTGCTACTGGGTACTGGAGGTACCGGTGTGTACAACAATCTGGACCACCATCTCTGAATGTCATGAGCAATAAAAAGGGCGGAAACGATGTTTATGTTGATCTCTATTACAATTTTCTGTACAGATTCCGGAACTCTCGGAAGCGAGGTGATGCAAATATTTTTTTTTTGATGTGTGTAAAACGATTTCATGAAGATATGTAAAATGTCTTCGGTCGAATAGAATACGTTACTGGCTTAACGATTTGTGATTAATAGTCCGCAGTGATCTTTTTTTATTGCTGTTCACCTGTTTGTGCAGAGACAATTGCTCTCATTTTCTCCACTGAAGCCGGCCGGTGTGGCCGTGCGGTTTTAGGCGCTTCAGTCTGGAACCGCGTGGCCGCTGCGGTCGCAGGTTCGAATCCTGCCTCGGGCATGGATGTGTGTGATGTCCTTAGGTTAGTTAGGTTTAAGTAGTTCTAAGTTCTAGGGGACTGATGACCACAGATGTTAAGTCCCATAGTGCTCAGAGCCATATGAACCAAGCCATTTTCTACTGAAAAACTGTAAGCAGCCATCTTCTTATCCCGATCGCCGTAAGGCTTGCTCTTTATTTTCCACTACTACTTCCATAGATTCTGCAATGAACTCTCTAGAGTACTGAAACATGTCAGTCATTTTAGTATTCACTGTGCACACAAAGAAAGAGCAACACTGAACAAACACCCGAGTCAGACACATTTCGAGCGGTAGATTTGAGGCGATTTCCTGTCTACACAAGATGATTCGTCCGCGCCAATGTGATTCGCAGCCACAGATTTGAGCGATTTCATTCATACTTGCGACTCACACTTCCAAATTTTCGAATACCTTAAAGTCACGCGAATTTGCGCTCCAACTTAGCGTGTGGACTAGCCTTCACATGAATCTGCTGTTTCCGTCCTACAAGACTAACTAAAACATACGGAAGCCTTGATGACTGTTTATTCCTATCGAATGACTGTCCAGTAACTGCCATTCCACAATTTATTTCAAAATATTTATATCCACGTAATATCTTTAATAGAAATCCTGGTAGTAGTAAAATGGAAGCAGGAGGCCATGTCTTGAGACTTTGTATTACAGAACATCGACAACATAGGTGCCAATGAACGCTTACCACCGTTCTGAGTGCCTGAAGCAAAGCGGATTCACTTCATTCTCTGTTGACACCTGATGAGTGAACTTGACGAAACCTCAGAGGAGTCTGAGAGCAAACTGCTTGGTGGGCCGAAGCAGAATGTGCCGGGATATCAAAACCCCTTGCTTGGAATCGTCTTGATCACATAGGTAGGACGACCGAGTGCCGGCGACGTCCAGACAGTGCGCAAATGTTCAAATGTGTGTGAATTCCTGCCTCGGGCATGGATGTGTGTGATGTCCTTAGGTTAGTTAGGTTTAATTAGTTCTAAGTTCTAGGGGATTGATGACCACAGCAGTTGAGTCCCATAGTGCTCAGAGCCATTTGAACAATTTTTTGTGTGAATTCCTAAGGGACCAAAATGCTGGGGTCATCCGTCCCTTGACTTACATACTACTTAAACTAACTTATGCTAAGAACAACACACATACCCATGCCCGGCTGAGGACTCGAACCTCCAGTGGGAGGGGCCGCGCAATCCGTGACATGGTGCCCTAAGCCACGCGACCACTCCACACGGCCACACTGTAATTTTTCTGTTGCAAGCCGGGACGACGTGTCTGCATGTCGGCTTCAGGCGTAAACATCTGACTCATTTTCCATACATTTTTTTCTGTCAATCTTAAGAAGCCCTATACCGCTGCACTTCTTTCATCAAGGACTCTGGAACAACGTCATCCACATGGGACCGCTATTCCATTTTCGGACGACTGTATGCCATAGTTTCTACTAAAGTTTCTCTTGTGAAGAGAGAAAGGTTGTTTGTATGATGCTGTTAGATTGGTGCCACAGATTCAGCGTGTGCTGGCTGCTGCAGTTATTACATTGTTGTGTTGCATGTGAGAAGCAGAACGCGTTGTTGTTGAACATTATTTCAGTGTAACACGTCATCCTCAAAGACGAGTGAACATGATCTATTTTTTGACTAATTTTCGATGTATGTGAGGTTCAGTAAATGAATAAATATTCACATCTTAAGTGCAATATCTCAGTAGCCAAGCATTTGTGCTCACAGATCTGTTCTACTTTGTTCTGTTATTGGAACGTCGGACCCGACATTGTAACTTGTTATTTTTATTGATTTTTGGTACAATTTAGACAAACTACTGACTTTTATGCAGAAGAGAATTCCCGCCTGTCCACAGAAGATGCTTTTGTAACCCCTTCACAAAATATGGAGGTCTCAGATGAGGACAGTGGCGATGAAGAAGAGGAATATCTTGACCATCTATCAGCAAGACAGTCCATAGCAGAAGCAGAACTACTGTTGTGAGCAACGTGAAAATAAACGATACAGGAAATTTTGTCGATGGAAATTAAGGTGGTGCAACTAATGGAAAACCCATTGTACAAAATAATACTTTCGAGGAAACAGATTACGCTTCCACAAAGATGGGTGCACGGATAGCTCAAATGATTAAGGCGACCACTCGTGATTAACGGAAAATCCTGGTTCGGTCCTGGTTTATTCTCAGCCTCATGTATTGAAGATGTATTGGTAAAAGAGTCACAAATGTCAGAAGATCGCTATTGCTAAAGGTTTGGCCCGAGACAGACCTACACAAGCTATGAGAAACGTTCATGTATCAGACAACAATAACTTGGATCCAATAATAAATTCTCTAAATTTTGGCATTTGTGACGATCACTGAATGACAAATGGAAGAAGCTTGATCATGGGGACGTCACTTGGTAAATGGATAAGGCAATGAGACCATATTGTGGAAGACATTGAGCAAACAGTATATGCATGGCAAGTCGATTAGATTCGGCAGCAAAAGTCTGGTTCCTTTGTTCTCGTTTTGCGTATTTAGCGCAGTCGGTTGCATATTTTTGTGAATCCCAAACCCGCCAGACATATTCACTAGAAAACTTGAAAATTGTTCTACCGAAGCAGCACAGAGGCCAGCCGCAGAAGAGGCGGGAAGTGCTGCCCCAATGTTTGAACAAGATAATAATGAGGGATGACCTCGCGGCGCCATGTGACAAACAGAGTTACATACAGGTCTACGTGACCCTTAGGATGTCAAGACTCGCGCAGCACCGGGAGATATTTTTCCAGACCGGGCCTAATATGGTAATGGAAGTGTACTGTGCACATGATCAGACACACCTAGCGTGACACGGAGTGTGCTGGAGTGACAACGAGCTTACGGGCCATATAAATATGAATCCATAAGCACACAAAAGCAGAGTAGGGAACAGCAGTCTCCAGTCCACACCGTCTCTGTATCACTTGGCCGGCCGCGGTGGTCTAGCGGCTCTGGCGCTGCAGTCCGGAACCGCGGGACTGCTACGGTCGCAGGTTCGAATCCTGCCTCGGGCATGGGTGTGTGTGATGTCCTTAGGTTAGTTAGGTTTAAGTAGTTCTAAGTTCTAGGGGACTTATGACCTAAGATGTTGAGTCCCATAGTGCTCAGAGCCATTTGAATTTTTCTGTATCACTTGGCGCCGGACCTCGGACTTAGGTTGTTTTGTTAACCTCGGCAGCTGCCGTAGCTACGGAGATAAATTCAGGGCGGCAGATGGGCTACGAATGGCAAATTTGGTCGAGCGATAGTGCCAGAGATGTCTTCCATGTCATTCAATAACGATGAGACTTAGAATTCCTAACCTGCTTCCTTAATTATCCTCACCGAATCCCGTACTCTACATCACTAATAGCTTGTACCCAGCGCCTGTCGGAGTTCCACAACTGGCCTATGCATACTTCCACTCATCGATTGAGTCGATTTAGGTTAGAGTCCTGTCTGTTAGCAACGTGCTATTCGAAAGCTCTCTAGGCGAATACATAGAAAGAAGGATCCTTTATTGTATGATTATATGATAGCGGAACAAACACTGGTAGCAGTTACGTCTGTAAAATATCTGGGAGTATGCGTGCGGAACGATTTGAAGTGGAATGATCATATAAAATTAATTGTTGGTAAGGCGGGTACCAGGTTGAGATTCATTGGGAGAGTGCTTAGAAAATGTAGTCCATCAACAAAGGAGGTGGCTTACAAAACACTCGTTCGACCTATACTTGAGTATTGCTCATCAGTGTGGGATCCGTACCAGGTCGGGTTGACGGAAGAGATAGAGAAGATCCAAAGAAGAGCGGCGCGTTTCGTTACCGGGTTATTTGGTAACCGTGATAGCGTTACGGAGATGTTTAATAAACTCAAGTGGCAGACTCTGCAAGAGAGGCGCTCTGCATCGCGGTGTAACTTGCTCGCCAGGTTTCGAGAGGGTGCGTTTCTGGATGAGGTATCGAATATATTGCTTCCCCCTACTTATACCTCCCGAGGAGATCACGAATGTAAAATTAGAGAGATTAGAGCGCGCACGGAGGCTTTCAGACAGTCGTTCTTCCCGCGAACCATACGCGACTGGAACAGGAAAGGGAGGTAATGACAGTGGCACGTAAAGTGCCCTCCGCCACACACCGTTGGGTGGCTTGCGGAGTATCAATGTAGATGTAGATGTAGATGTAGTATCATGGCACCAGACCATGTAATAGTGCTGGTGTTGGAGAATCTGCTATCATGGATCTCTACAAGAGTGAAATTTCTTTTTCTACAGCTTCTTTACTTCTAGTGGTTTATTGTTGGAAGAGGTGAATAATTTAGTTGTATAAATATAGACATAAATGTGTGTGTGTGTGTGTTCGTTGTAACTGAAGACGTTGAAATATCCACATCAGGTAAAAAAAAGTTATAACTCCAAATTGTTTGTCTCGGAGGGGATACCCAGTGGTACCACACTCGACCCGCCAACCCACCCCGTTTGTGAATGGCAGGAGGCAACTTTGTAATCTTCAGTGAGAACCCCCATCTTTATTGCAGATTACAATTCTATGGCAAAACCCATATACGTTTTTTGTGAAACATTTTCTTCGTTTCGAAACGTATGATGCTGTAATTGGAGGAATAGGAATGGGTACACAATCGCAATGTACGACATGCTACTCAGTGGCCCTTAAATATCCAGTGGCACGTGGGAGAGACACCACATCCATTATGAAGGGTTAAGACAGGCCAGTATTTCACAACTTCTAATTGGAAACCCCATTTGCAATGTTGTATTCCTCTGACACATCGAACCGGGAGCTACTCGAAGAGCCACTGTGGCCATAGTTCGAGGCGAACGCTACTCTACATATACAATTAGGGTAAGTGTTCAAATGTAATGTAGCCAGCTTCAATACACTTAGTGATCCACTTTTCAAGAGACTGAACGCAGGACAGAAGCAAATCTGCGAGACTGTCAGCACAGGCGTTTCTGATGCAGTCGAACATGTCTTCACGGCCTGTTAGACCTTGCTGGTACGCTTTACCTCTTAAATATTCGCACAGAAAGAAAACACATTGTCGAATGTCCAGGGCGACATCTTGTAATAGAACCGGTATTTCCTGTTATAAAAATGTTCGATACTTGCCGTCGATAAAATATGGTCCAAAGCGTTTGTTCCTCACGATAGCATACCATACGTAACCAACCAAGATAGTCGATGGCCAACTTACCATAACGAGTGGGGTTTGTCTACACTCTAGCAACGTGTGTTATGCTGGTCAGCAGTAGCATAGTTTGTGAATGTAGACTCATTGGAAAACAGCACCTCGACAAAGAATGTTGATGTGCCCTTTCACAAAATACTATCCGGTTATGGAAATCGACGCACGACGTTGTTGATGCAGTGACACGTGGTATGGCTGATACTTATGACGATGCAGTGTTGTGACAATACTGCCTATGGACGTACCGGAATCGTGATGTAACCGCAGGGCGCTTATCCATTGGTTGTGGTGCACTACCACAACTACAGATATTTCATCAGCTTCTCCTGGAACACGTATGCTTAGTTTCCTTTTACTGGTCAACTACTACCAGGCAAAGGCCTTCACAAACCTGTAAAAGACGAAAGGGAGCGAAATTTCACTGGAGAGTGCCCGACATACAAGACAAAAGCAGTCTCAACATTTCTCCAACATTCTCCACAAATCAGGATCATTTCAATTTTTTCTTCTGTGGTTGCAGCATTCATCATCCATTTGCTCGACTATTTACAAATGATAGGTAGGTATGCAGGCAATAAACACGCCACAAGATTGCAATGTGTACTAGAGTCGCTATCTGTTCAATGTCTGCATCATACATGAGTTCCAGTCACAGTGTATTGCCCGTTATGATACATCGTAGTTTGCTACACGGCCATGGTGGCGCGTCGCGAGTCCCCTCTTTGAAATATCGGAGGAATACAATGTTACCAATGGGGTTCCAATTAGAAGTTACGAAATACTGGCCTCTCTTACCCTTCCAACACGGAGGTTACTGGGGCTCTAGCGTAACTGATATGTCAAATTGATACACAAATAAAAAAAATTTCTCCCCCCCCCCCCCCCCCCAGATGACAAACAAGCAAGTTGCGCTCATCATTGTTTAATGGGCACTACAGCCCCACGTTATTGCATCATTCACCTTTTTCACGATTTGAATTTCTTTTTTAAGGAGATAATCACGACTGAAAAAGGGCTAATTTGTCCCAAAGAATTCGAACAATTGTAAATCAGTTGATGAGATTACAAGTTCAAATATTTTGCTTCATAATCCATTTTTTAAGGGAAAACCGAAAATTTAAAATTCTCAGTTGACGCAGTGCTGGATGACAATTATAACAACTACGGAACTGACATATAAGGCGATGGACAAATATTCGATACTGAATAACTTGTGAATTTAACAAAACCAAAAAGGTAAACAACTTACAATTGTATTTAAAGCAGTACCAAGTCAGCAGTGGGCTCCGAAACAATTTCAGAACAAAATGCTTTAAGAAATATCCCTTTTAAGACAATGAGTTAATTACCAAACTACAACTGAATAACAAGTGACTGAATCAAGGGAAATAAGTCTTTAACATCTCAGGAATGCACATACACCAGAGTCGCGCCGGACCGAGCACACACACGTGACAAATATACAGCCGCTACCCGAGGCCCGGCAGCCAAGGTGAGAAGTGCTACCAGGTAGGAAGCAGCACAGTGAAAGAATCGACTAAGTGAGGCAGGTCCAAATTAAACGGTAATATAGGCATAATAGCCCTTCACCAAAGGAAGTGCAAGATAAATAGACATCTATGCTCCTTCAATAAGGTGTAATTTAAAAACAAACTGAATCAACTTTATGGCCACTCAGTTAAAATTTGAGTATCCATTAAATTATGTGTAAAACAAATTCATTCAGTAAAAGAGACAAACCAAATTTAATACAATTTGCAGGACCAATTCATTAAATTGAAAACTGTTAGAAATAATTCCCCTGAGGGAGGGGTAGTGTGAAAGGTCAAATAGCACTCTCAAAAGTTTTGGGTGTTGAGGCCAGGCCATGCATCTAAAACACACTGAAACCAATACGTATTAAAACATGAACATACATCGAACAAATAACCAGGATAAAACATAAATGAACAGAAACTCACACCACGGGAGGGGTAAAATATCAAACAATAGTGATGCGCCCCAAAACATTTAACTCAGTACACTAACCTGAAACACACTCTGAGGTCGCTGTGAAGAGCCGTGATCACTGTTTGCAGAGGGATTTCTTACAAATCATTTGGTTGGAGTGACAAAGACCTTAATAGGGGAACAATTACAAATGGAAAGCCTTAAGGCTATTTTGAAACAAATACACTCACAGTGACATTAATAAAATAAAAGTTAAGAGGAAGGCAGAGGGGGTCCGATAAAAAGTAACTCGTAGCTTGAGTAACCATGTGATTGACCATCTTACCAAATACACAAAGAAACTGTAAGTAGTAGCGAGATGATGATATTCCTACCCCAATTTTGACATCAAATTGATATGCAAATCAATTATATTGATCAATTAAGTACCCCCTTGATGATGTCATAGGCTTTCCCCAACCAGCACGTGGGTGCCCCCCTCCCCTCACCACCCCCTACCCTTCTCCCACCTGCCCAATTGGTAGGAATATCAATTTTGGCGGGAAATTCCAAAAATGCTGGAAATTTAAAAAATTGCTGGAATATCTTTGTCCTAAGGCTTTGCTGATCCAACCTGACTCCCCACCTGGCAACAGGCGGGAAATTCAAAATGGTGGGTGACCTTCCTGGGTCTCGAACCCCAGTCCTTCTGGGTGAAAAGCCAAAGTGCAACCCTATACACAGCGAAACTGTCCAGCTGCAGGAGAGGAAGGTTAGGTTAGTGTACTTTATTTACTTTGGGTGGAAACTGAAGTGAAGGTCATTACTAATTACGTAATCAATCATAAATATCAGCATTAATTACACATCTATATGCACTGTGCTACACAAGTAGCGCCAAAAATCACAACACAATCCAAAAATTTATGATGTCAGACAACTGGTGTTATCCTGCTGGCCCCCGATTACTGCTGACCAAACTGCACAGGTTGGAGCTCTAGAGTGATACATCTGACAGATGTATTAACTTACCGCATATCTCCTATAGATGCGAGGAGTTTAATAAGTATAATACCAGCTATAGACTGGGTCTATTGCTGTTTGACATCAGAGTTCATTATGGACGCCTCCTGCTGCATTGCTCGACAAAAATCCTGGTGCTTGAAAAAAAAAAAAATGGTTCAAATGGCTCTTAGCACTATGGGACTTAACATCTATGGTCATCAGTCCCCTAGAACGTAGAACTACTTAAACCTAACTAACCTAAGGACGTCACAGAACACCCAGTCATCACGAGGCAGAGCTGGTGCTTGAAATTCAAGTAAACTGTGCTCTCTTTATTTCTCGACTGCTTCATCCCATTCTACTGCCCCTGAGAGGTCACCTTGGTTAGCTGCTGTGTAGTTTGTACACACTAAGAAGGAATAGGGCAGCAAACCATCACTGAAGTGTTAGGAAGGCCAATATATGTTACCACAGTTGTTGGAAAATGCTTCACTGTGTTAATTACACATCGAAATCGTCGTAAAAAAACCAGCAGTCGTAAACAATGGGTCGTAATGCAACACACGTATGGGGAATTGAGAAAAAAATCATTGAAATAACACAACTGAGGCAAATACTAACCCCAAAAGACCGCACCAGGTGAGAGGGGGGCAGCTGCGCATGTGTTCTCCTCAGTGTGCGGTCACGAACTAAGCAGCTTAGAGCCAGTCTTACCTCCCCTCCTACCACTCCCATCCCTCCCTCTCCTCACTGTAGGTAGGAATATAGGCCTGTTCTATCCTGTCACTGATAGCCCACAAAGAGATCTATTCGGTGGCAGTGATATACTCTCTCAGGTCTTCAGAAATAGGTCATAGATTGACAAAAGACCACAGAACAGGACTCTTCCTTGAAGCAATTAAACGTATTTCATGGAAAGACTGGAACCAAAAAAATTCAGGAGAACGCTCCAGAACGCTTATTCTAATGTCTGCTGGTTGGGAAACGGGTAGCTGCCACCGCCATCGACCAGCCTCCATCAACTAATGTAGCTGAGAGCTCTGACTTTGGCTTGCCGCCACGTAACCCACCCAGTAAGGAAAGCCCTGGTCCGCCCAGTTAGCCGTGAAGTCAAACGCACTGCTTTGTCTTTCACGAATCCCCATATGAAAAAATCCAGCGGCATCAAGTCTGGCGAACGAGCCGGCCACGACACATCTCCTCCGCGTCTAATCCAACGATTTGGGAATTGTCTGTGCAACTCACTTCTAGCCGCCAGCGAAAAATTTACTGGTCACCCATCGTGTTGACATCAAATTATGTTCCTTCTTCGTCAAGGTATTTTTTCTAATAACAAACCTAATGTTTCTTGCAGGAATGTGGTGTACTTCCTACCATTAAGATTTCCTTCGATGAAATAGGGGCCTATAATTCTCTCCTCCAGAATCCCACACCATACATTCACCGACCACGGTTTTAGGTGTGCAACTTGCCGCACCCAACATGGATTTTCAGTTGCCCCATAATGCATATTATGCAAATTAACATTTCCATGGTTCGTGAATGTAGCCTCCTCAGCAAATAAAATCAAATTACTAAATGTGTTATCCCTCTGAATCTGAAGTTGGGCCCATGGGCAGAATTCAGTGCGACGCATACAATCCCTACCGGTTAATTCTTGGTAAGGACGATATTTATGGCGATGCAGAACATGAACAACACTAGTCTGGCTCATGCCAGATTCCCTTGCGATTTGACCCAAACTCACACAAGGATCTCGAAACACAGTAGCAAGAATACCAATTTCCGTCTCCTCGTTAATAACTTTCCTTTGCTGGATATGTTTCCGATGCGTTAAGATGCAGTTGTCCTCAGTTTATCACACACACTTTTAAATGTACCTTGAGGAAACCTTTCAGCGTATAAGTCTCTAGCTCTCACTGAATTTTGTTGGCATTCTCCTTAAATGAGAAGCATACGGACTTGTTCTTCGAAGGAATACATGATTCACATTCCCTTGATTCGACGATACTAGTCTTACTATTCCTATTAGTGTTGTAGTGCGAAACCGTCGAATGGTGTTTACATGTCAATGGCACGTTAGATGGGTACTCCGTATTCGGCGAATATTTACTATATGCACGATATACGAGAGAGAATTGTCAGAGCATGTCCTTCGATAAGTGCAGAAGTGATAAGCAATACCACTCAATCCACGATAAAAAGATTGCAGCACTGCATTGATACCAATGGTCATCACTTCGAACACTTTCTGTAAATGGACGGTCATGCCACCTTCATGACCTTCGTTGACCTTCAAAGACCTTTCTGATACATATCATTGGATTCGTCTGGATGGCGGCTATCAGAAAATAAGTACCAAACTACAGCATCCCATTTAAAAAAACAAAATTGACCTTCATATCTCTGACGCGACCCCGCCTAGCAACAAAAAACCTACATCATATTATGGCCGCCATTGTCCCATGCAACATTTGTGCCACAAACTTTTCAGGTACTATCATACTTTCGGAGTTATTCTAGATGGAAATAGTTAGTGACTCACCATGTATATGTCCTTCTGTGTTGATAATTCAGTTGTCTTGAAAGAGTGTAATACCCTCGTGTACGACAATTTATAATTTGAACGTAAGGAATTCTCTCAAACTATACCGATTTTCCTCATGAAAGTGAAAGAAAAAGGACTGTGGCTTTTTTTTCGAAATCAAGACTGGTTTTTATTGTCAACATGATTGTGTTTTTTTATTAGATCCTCGCTTATATAAGCTGCATTGACATTAAATGCAATTGTTACACTGAAGTGTCTTCCCTCACAGTATGGTCTGCATCAGAGGAAGCAATCGGTCGTGGCAGGGTGAGTGCGGCGCAGACTAACATCACGCGGTCGGGATAGCTGTCATTTATCTCGATTTATTGCGTGGCCCCACTGACTGCCCGGACAGCCCCGTGTTCCACTGGGGAGGCTGATCCGACTGCAGGTGGCCAAGGGTCTGCTTCCTTTAGTGGGTTGCACAGCAGCATGCTAAAGACTGTGCTCTCAGCTATGCCAATTGGCAATGGATGGATGATGGCGATGACAGTTGCCTGTTTTCGAACCAGCGGACTTTAGGTAAAGGGGGGGGGGGGGGGAGGTTCAGTCTTTCTGAGAAATACGTCTAACAACCTGTAGGAAGCGTCATGTTCTTCAGTCTTCTGTCCTCTGTGACTGATTACCACAGACCAGAGAGAGTCTACCACTACCACCAGATGGACCACTTTGTGGACCATCAACGACAGGATAGAACATGACTGTATCTCTACCGATAGTGAGGAGAGCGAGGGATTTTCGGGGTGGGGAGTAGGGGGTGGGGTAGTAGGTGAGGTAAGACTTGCTCTGAGGAGAACACACGTGCGTCTGCCACCCCACTCTCTCCTGGTGCAATCATTTGGGTTCGGTTTTTGTGTTAATTGTGTTATTACAATGTTCTCAATTCCCAGCACAAGTGTTGCATTGTGACCCATTGTTTACGAGTGCTGGTTTTTTCACGACAATTTCGATGTGTAATTAGAACAGTGAAGCATTTTCCAACAGCTATAGTAGCGTGTATTGGCCTTCTTAACACTTGAGTGATGATTTGCTACCCTATCACTTCTTACTAAGTACAAGTCACACAGGGACAGTGGAATATGATGCAGTTGTCAAGAAATAAAGACAGTACTGTTTATCTGAATTTCGAGCACCAGGATGTTTGTCGAGCAATGCAGCGGGAGGTGTCCATAATGAACTCTGATGTCAAACAGCGATAGACCCAGTCTTCAGCTGTATGGTTACAGGTAGTACACTTATTAAACTCATCTCTGTCCAACACCAACATCTCGTCAGCTGAACATGTTTCCCATCAAAGATAAAGAGAGTACCTTCTATTCCAGCCTCTCTCCTGCCAGTTTACAAGTGGAGTAGAGAGATCAGTTTACAAGTGGAGTAGAGAGGCCTGTTTCGACTTGTAAGTTAAGGGTACATCCTATGTAGTGTTTGAGTATGTCTGCCACTAGCATTGAGTGGTACTGTGAATTTTTTTTCCCCAACAGGACAACACCAGCTGCATGTCATAATCAATTTTTGGACTGTATTGTAATCTCAAACGCTCCTTGTGTAAGGCAACGCTTACAGATGTATAATTAGGCCTGATGTTTATGATTAATTATGTAATAAGGACCTATCATTACTTCAGTTTCCCACACGAAGTAAATAAAGTATGCTAACCTAACCTCCTTCTCCTGCAGGTGGACAGGGGGGTGCACTTCGGCTTTCTGTCATGTAAGACAGGGGTTCAAGTCCCAGAACGAGCACTGCCTTTTTTAATTTGCCACCAATTCCCGCGTGGGAAGTGATGTGAGACGTCAGCAAAGCCTTGGGTCAAAGAAATTCCAGCCACTTTTGCAATTCATACCATTTTCTTGAATTTCCCGCCAAAATTCGGAGTTCCAGCCAAAATTCGAAATTCCCACGAATACAGAAGGTGGGGGGAGGGGGGTAGGCGAGGGGGAGGGAACGGGGACCCATGTGCTGGGTGGGGAAAATCCGTGATATCATCTGGGGGTAATTAATTGAGCTGTGTAATTAATTAGCATATCAATTTGATATCAAATTTGGGTTAGGAACCCCATCATCCCACTACTGTTGTAGAGTCTTGTAGGAGGCGCATGGCGTCCAAGTTAATGCAGCAAAAATTGCCAGGAATGTGGTGGGCTGATCCACTTAGCACGTGAAAGGGGAACACTGGAGAAACATCTTACCAAACACCTAGCTCTCCAGGTTCCCCATAGATTAACCTTCCACGATGACGGTTCCTGCATATAAGGCAATACGCTATTTCAACAAGCGCACCGCTTCATGCCTCAATGACCATCTCTTCCTCTCTGCCTCTCCCCGAACAAACTGGTCTTGCCCTAGATTCAGAGATCACTGCAAAACTCGCAACACCACATAGTCACGCCACCTCGCAGCAGTCCAGAATGGTGAAGTCACGTCACGCCAGTAGGTTGCGAAGCATATACCGCTACGAGCCAGCATGGCTCAGACTCATAGTTACACTATGTGATCAAAAGTATCCGGATGCATTGTGCTGCCACCTACTGGCAGGTACTCCATATCAGCGACCTCAGTAGTCATTAGACAACGTGACAGACCAGAATGGGGTGCACCGCAGAATTCACGGACTTCGAACGTGGTCAGGTGATTGGATGTCACTTGTGTCACACACCTTATGCGGGATTTCCACACTCTCTAAACATCCCTACGTCCACTGTTTCCGATGTGATAGAGAAGTGAAATGTGAAGGGACACGTAGAGCAAAAAAGCGTACAGGCTGACTTAGCCTGTTGATTGACAGAGACTGCCAGCAGTGGAAGAGGGTCGTATTGTGTAATAGGCAGACATCTATCCAGACCATCACACAGGAATTCCAAACTGCATCAGGATGCACTGCAAGTACTGTGACAGTAAGGCGGGAGGTGAGAAAACTTGGATTTCATGATTGAGCGGCTGCTCGTAAGCCACACATGACGCTGATAAAAGCCAAACGACGCCTCACTTGGTGTAAGGAGCGTAAACATTGGACGATTGAACAGTGTGGAGTGGCGAATGTGGCGATCCAATGGCAGGGTGTGGGTATGACGAATGCCCAGTGAAGGTCATCTGCCAGTGTGTGTAGTGCCAACAGTAAAATTCGGAGGTGGTGGTGTTATGGCGTGGTCGTGTTTTTCAGGGAGGGGGCTTGCACCCCTTGTTGTTTTGCGTGGTGTTATCAGAGCACAGGCCTACGTTGATGTTTTAAGCACCTTCTTGCTTCCCACTGTTGATGAGCAATTCAGGAATGGCGTTTGCATCTTTCAACATGATCGAGCACCTATTCCTAATGCAATGCCTGTGGCGGATTGGTTACACGGCAATAACATCCCTGTAATTGACTGACCTGCACAGAGTTCTGACCTGAATCCTATAGAACACCTCTGGGATGTTTTGGAACGCCAACTTCATGCCAGCCCTCACCGACCGACATCGATACCTCTCCTCAGTGCAGCACTCACAAGGGGAGGCCGCCAATTGTGAAATTCAGATTCGATTCATACTGCGCATAAAAAAAGCTCATGGCCAGAGGTGTAATGTGGCAAAGCACCAAGATGCACTTCTCAGCCGTTGTCGAGAAAATCGACAGTTAAAAGAAATCGCTGCGGTGAAATACTCTCTACGATTAATAACTTTCCACAGCTTCGTGGCGCAGCGGTAAGCGCTACGGTTCGTAATCCGAAGGTCGCTGGATCGAACTCGCACCATGCAACCTTTTTTTTTATTATTTTTTTTTTTGTAGTTCAAATGTGTATATACACACACACACACACACACACATCACACACACACACACACACACACACACATATATATATATATTTATATATATATATATATATATATATATATATATATATATATATATATATATAATTCCCGGCAATCTGTTGCAACAATTACGCATATAATAAGTTGTTGAAAGTCGTTTGTCGTGGAAAAACTGGCGACTTCGAACATCGTTATGTTTTCCGCAAACAAAGTTGTATTTCATAAATGTTATTAATTGTCCTCATAGTGTTAACCACGTATAGTTAACGGAAGACGTAGAAACGATATTCCGAAACGAATACGTATAGCGTAAGTCAAACGTTCGAATTACAATAGAGACCCCACGGACACAAATTTGCTGTGGCAGGTATGAAATATAAACTCCGTTACTCGCTCGTTACACTTGAAGGACAGATGTTGAATGGGCCGTAACGAGCCGCCGCATAACAACGTAGTTGCCTGCTAACTTCGAAAGAAGGTAGATGCGGTCCCTAGCGCAATTTATAACATCGTCGAAAATCGGTGCGGACGTGAGAGCTTTGGTACACCCCGTTAAACAAACGGAAAAATGGAGGCGGTACAATTGGAGAGCGATCCGCCTTCACCAACATTCATAAGCAATTCATTAATAGTTTATATATATATATATATATATATATATATATATATATATATATATATATATATTTGAATTACAAAAAACTAATAACAAAATAAAATTGCATGGCGCGAAATTCGATCCGGCGACCTTCGGATTACGAACCCGAGCGCTTACCGCTGCGCTACGACGCTGTAGAAAATTGTTAATCGTAGAGAGTATTTCACCGCAGCGGTTTCTTTTAACTGTCGATTTTCTCGACAACGGCTGAGAAGTGCATCTTGGTGCTTTGCCACATTACACCTCTGACCATGAGCTTTTATTATGTGCAGTATGAATCGAATCTGAATTTCACAATTGGTGGCCTCCCCTTGTCAGTGAAGAATGCGCTGCCATTACCCAATAAACCTTCCAGCACCTGATTGAACGTATACCTGAGATAGTGTAAGCTGTTATCAAGGCTAAGGGTGGGCCAGCACCATATTGAATTCCAGAATTATCGATGGAGGGCGCCACGAACTTGTGAGTCATTTTCAGCCAGGCATCCGTATACTTTTGATCACATAGTGTATGTTAGAGGTAAAGAAAATCAGTTACTACTCCCTCATCTTAATTCATCATTCACGGCAGACATGATTAACAAATACACAATATTAGTGTATGTGTGTCCCTTTGCGAACTTTTATAGAAAACTGTACTAAACTCCCCTTGATAAACAGGATTTTCTTTCAACATACCGTATGTTAGTATACGAGGGTTGGAACTTAAATAGTGGCAGCTATCTATTCACAACATGTTTGCACCTGTTACTGTTCTTCAGAACAGTCACCAGCGTTGTGTAGAACCCGTTGCCAGCGATGTGGTAGGCGTAGTATACCATTAGTAGAGCCTGTTCTGTTGATGGTGCGAATGGAACGGTCTACTCCCTGTCGAATCTCTGGAACAGTTCTGAAACGAATGCCACGAAGTGGTTCCTTCATCTTCGGTATCAAATCAGAGTCACAAGGATTTAAGTCCGGGGAGTATGGTGGATGGTACAGTACATCCCAGTCCCATCTACAAAACAGAGCAGCCACAGCTTGCGCTGTATGCGCCCGCTTACTGTCATGCAAAATGATGGGTGGGTTGTGCAGAAAGCGTCGCCGCTTCTTTCGCAAAGCTGGTAGCAGGTGATGCTAAAAAAAAACGAACAGTAATACTGTGCATTGACAGTCTGCCGTGGAGGAACGTTATGCGGTAGGACAACACCATCACAGTCGTACACGAGTATCACCATAACTTTCACCGTACTGGGGAACTGACGCACTTTCGACTTTCGCGGCGACACATAATGACACCATTAGTTGGATTGGCTTTTCAGTTTTGGCTTGGTGGCATTCGCTTCAGAACTGTTCGACAGGCAGTAGACCGCTCCATTCGCACAATCATCCGAACAGGCTCTGCTAACGCTATACTACGCCTTCCACATCGCTGGCAACGTGTTCTACACAACGCTGGTGGCTACTTCGAAGGACAGTAACAGGTGCAAACATGTAACTCTTTTGTATCGGTTGTGAATAAATAGTAGCCACTATTTATATTCCAACCCTAGTACAAGTGAATACGTTCATGAAAGCTGTAGCTTCCGTTTGGATCCATCAGAATGTTGCATAAATGAAAGTCGAACCAGGCAAGTTCCGTATCAACGAAGCGGTTGTCAGCAGCCCTACAAGAAGTGTTTAGGTCCTTAAACAGGGAAAACGAGCTAGGGATACATGTTAAGGGAATTTGGAATTTGTCTTTCAGCCTTGGTTTTGGTGATGACACTGTAGAATTTCCCTCTGATGCAGATTATTTTCAACTTGTATAAGAATTCAATACAGGAACTTTGAAAGTAGGCCTGAAGAACAACTATAAAAAGATTAAAATAATGTATAATGAACATAATATTAGTACGAATTGACAATGAAGTCATGGAACTAGTTAAAGAATTCTCGTATTTAGGGAAGTTATAAGAGTAATGAACTCTCTGAACAAGATCCACAAGTCTAGTGCCTGAGAGGACCCTTCCCTTCGTCTCCCATCACTGCTCCACTCATTGAGCTCTCCCAATCACTGCTCAGTATTTTACTGCCATATCAGCTCGTCGAATTCAGTTTTTTAACTCCTCCTTATGCACACTCCTTTTTTTGTAAATAAGCCAGTCAGAGAGTTTCTATGCAAATTTTCTTAAACAATATTTAGACCTCTCAGTCACAGCTCAGCATTTTACTACCATACAGTGAAACAACGAATCAGAAGAATGGGCGACAGGGTATGACATCATTCTCATCCAGTGTTGATGGTGACCGCGTATTTGTCCACACTGCAGGTTGGAACAGGAATACACATCACTTGTCCGTCTGTCAGCCAGACTCAACAGGCGTGATCGGCATAGTTCACAAGAAAACATCTTAGATATGTAGCTCACAATATATTTTGAAAGTGTTTCATTACTTGACACATCAGTCATATCCTTTGCTAAAGAGTGTTTCACATATTTCACTCTACGCATTAATCTTTTCGTTTCAGTTTCGAAAGTGAAAATTTTTTGTTGTCAGTACTATGAATTCTGTATAATTTTCCATTAAACTGACTTTTCTGTTTATTGACGCCTGAGATGTTATAAATGTTATCATCGGGGTAACCTGAAGTGACAAAATATCTATGGAAATCATTTTTAATAACATCACAAATATTTGCAATAATAATCATATGATATATTGGTCTGTGTAAGGCAGTTACACACCTACCAACAAAGCCATGCAACATTGTACTGCGTGCTGCCCCCAGGAATGCTTCCTCTCTCACTCTCCAGTATAAGAAAACACGCATATGTGTGCGGCATCTCAAATGCCTCCTACCTCTTTAACAGAAAATTTTAGCATATTCATTTGCTTGACAGTGTTACATGCAGGACTTCGTCAAAAACCATCTGTTTATTTCCTCCAGCATTTGCCCTTATAAAGACGTTACGTAAGAATATTAAGACAAGAAAACACAAATATTACCTATTATCATGTGAAAAACACACATTGCAAGAAACCAGAAAGAAAAACGCACCACAAAATATTTCCCCTCATAAGCTTACTTATTTCGTTGGTAGACACAATGTATTGCCTTCCCACACACTAAAATTAGGAGCTGCGTACTCTAAACTAACTCCTCCACTTCCTCGCACTCATCTCTGCTGTTTCCTGCCACAGGTTTACTTGTCCGCTCGGTACCCATGGATGATTTCAGTCTTTGGTGGTTTGTACCATTTGCGGTTGATTGCGCTGCGGGCTGGAAGTTGTGTCTTGCACAATCTGGGCAGCTTGCCTCTCACGGTTGTGACTCAGTGCTCTTTCATCCACTCGATTGTAAATGTTATCATTACCGTGACAGTTCCACCAGTTTACACTGTTGTGTTGATTGCTGAAGTATGGTTGTCTCACCTGTGTTCAGAATCTGTCGTCGCTACGTTCATTACTGTTACGTTGTGGTCTTGTAACAAGTTGTTGGTTACTGTGATTTGGGTTGTTACTCCCGTTCTCACTATTAATGTATTCAAGTCCTTGTAACAGGGTCTCGAAAGTTACTTCATTGACTCCACAATGACCTACTAGTGTCAGCTCACATAAGAGTGCAGCAGCTTGCCATAGCAGAACTGAATAAAATCAGTTGATGCAAAAGGTGTGTCAAGAAACAGGCTCTTTTGGCAAATTTTCTAGAAAAATTTAACGGGATGCGTATAACCGAGTTTGCAAATTTTTTTTCCGACATGTGTTCGTCTTTAAGACGTACCTGATGCTCCTGTGACTAGAACATTGCGGGGAACTTCTGAAACTTTCAGTAAGATTGGCAATTCTTCATCGCTGTTCGCATCTTTCTCACAGTTTCGCCTTCGAAAAAATTGCATACAAAGTCTAGGTGAAGGCAAACATGTCACAGTAGTGGGGCTGAATAATCAAACTGTTACAATTATTTTCCCTAAACACCTGAAATTTGCGAAGATACAGAAAGGAGTTAAGGTCAAAAGCTTCCCCTTCCATCGACCTCGCGACGTTGTTGAATACCAGGAGTGACTCATAGCATGCGCCACATGATGTCTGTGATGGCATGCTCGTATTACTTGTGAGTAATTAATTTAAGCCATTATAAGACATCACGTCAAGTACGGGTAGTTTACTGCACTCGGACATTACTTCCTCCCACTGATTGCGAACCCTGTTGATGTTTTCCTGTGATTGTTTAAACTTCAACAGTTCAAACACTTCCGCTGTCTCGGAAACCGGTGCAGTAGTCATCCTGTTGAATCCTATTTCTGTGCTCTTTACTATGTTCATGACTGCGCATTCTGTTTCGCATGGAATGCAGTGTATTGCTGCTTCCACTACTTCAGTTCTCTGTACACTGTCTGCAGCTCTATCTTTTTGGTCACCCTGATGCTGTTCTGTCTCAAAAACTGCCTGTTTTCATTGCTGCCCTTCCTTAATCTGTTCCAGCATATCCGAAATTTTTTGTTGGTGTATCTCTAGTGCAGCTGAAACTTCCTTATTAATTTACATCTGCTCTTCCAGGAACTCCTCGTCGGTTTTCTGTTGTTTCGTTACATCTTTAGTGTTTTGGTCTGCTTCTGTCTAGATTGTCTCAGTAACCATCTATAATTTCGCCTTTATCCTCTTGACAAGTTCCTCTTGTGACTGCTTAAGCTTCTTATCTCTTTCTTCTTTCTTTCTATCTCATTCTTTCCGTAAGTTCTTATTCCCTTCGCCGTCAGCCATGATCTACCGAAGCGTTCCCCAGCCATTGGTGAAATAGTCATAGCTGGCTCAGACAGCTGTGTTTCCACAGCCTCTGTGTTTTCTATGCTCTTGCCTATGTCGTCACTATCATCACTCATTGTGGCTGCTTCATCCAGAGCTGTACCCAAGTAGGTATTTTCTTCACTACTACTATACTCTACTCCCCCTGAAATTACTCCCAATGTCGTACTGCCTTCATCTGCGTGAACTAACACTGTGACTATTTCCGTACTGCCAGTTGCTTCACCTGGCTTTTATTCCACATTCGCTAAAAGCTCAGGTGAACCTGCCTAGTCTTAAATGTTAAGCACCCATAAATACTCACACCCTTAACTAATGGCAATGGAAAAAAATTACAAAATATTGTGTTCACCACTCACAAGATGTCAAAAATATTACACAATTATGTGCCAACTTAAACAACATCCCCCTCCCCCCCCCCCCCCCAAAAAAAAAATATATTCAGTAAGAGCTGCGTGCTATTGTTCATAACTCAACTGACCTTTCGATACATACAGTTATTCATCTGACTTACAATAAGGAAACAAGTTGGCATCCCATACTTCTTGTAAGAAAAAAGGACTGGTAGGATAGCCAGTTTATGCCCAAAGCCGGGTGTGCTGTGATTTCTTGCTCCTGAGGTACTCCGTGGGTATGCAGATTAGACTGATGCTGAATTTATCATCCTAGATCATATAAAATGATAGATCATCCTCTTAAGCTAACAGGCTACTTGAAAGAAACCAACTGCCATGCATATCAGAAACATTATTTGAGAAGTTCCTGAACTCCTCAGGGGCCTCAGCTGTTGTTATGGTAGGAGAATCCGGGCATTTCAGCTGATTAATTTACTTTACAGGTTGCTGAATGATATAATTTGATCTGGTAAAATAATACTTACTCAAACAATGTGAAAAGTTACTCAGGAAACACAAACGTTGAGGTTCTAAAACAGTTTGAGAATTAATCTTTCATACATAATTAAAATAGAACAATCATAAGAAAATGAATGGTTATTACGGTCACCACCAATATGATGCTGGACAGTTTTAGGTGAAATGGTGCCCAGACATATAAAGGATACGAATAATGTTTTCAGCTGTGATTGCAGAACTCTGTAATTATACAAAAAAGATCTTGAATCTGAACAAACCACACAACAAATCAATGAATAAGGGAAGAGTCAGGAAAGATCATCATCAGGCAGGTGAGTTCCAATGAATTAACTCAATAACGAAATAAAACATGAGTGGTTATGGAAAAGATCCACTTTGAAGCAAGAATTAGATTGCTGAAAAACGTACATACTGGTACATGAAGAGCATAGATCAAGTTATGAAGACTAGAAGTAGAAACTGGGAATGAACTCCTCTTCTCTCAATATATCGCGATTTTTGAAGTCGGGAATGCACACCGCAAATGCATCGTTGCTGTGACTGCCATTGGAATGACTGCGGACAAATCGTGGTGTGCCGAATTGGAGTCGCTGCTAATTGTTGTTGGGGTGAGTCGATATGATGTAACTGTGAACTGCGAATCTCATCATCTTCCTGATTACTGGTCGCAGATGCAAGTAAGTTTAAAGTGAAACTTCAAATACATGGCAGAAGGCTGAAGTTGAGTGGAGTCCAAAGAAGAATGCTAAATAGAATCCCGAAGTAGAAGTGCCTCTCCAAATTTTGATAGCCTTCCTTTACACATCTGAAAAGCACGCAGCACCACCTTTCCTGCCAATTCCAGAAAAGCCTAAGTGCTCCTCCAATGAGAGATCTGGAAGCCCATTCACTAGCTTCCACCATAAAATTAAAGATCTTGCCACCAATGAGATATATGTGCATGGAAATGGGAAAGAGTGGTTTCCCAATCCCCTGGTCCAGACTTGTTCGTCGGAAATTCTGAAACTTTTGTTGACCTTCACACAAAGTTCCCCTGGAAGAACAAAGACGGGCAGTTTGCAGATACGCGAGTGGCTATATACTTTGCTTGAGGAAGTGTTGTCTGGAGATAACAAGAAAGAAAGATAACGGAAGGTGGACAGCTGAGGACTTAATCCAAAGTTTACTAACATGCACAATTCTCACTCCTTGCACCAGTGGTTTTCCATCCTGTCACAAAGGACGCCAGTCTTCCGCTCCGCCGCCCATTGTTCGAGCTATCTGTGCCTGAAGGATAATCCCTGAAAAATTCTACAGCTGTCCGTGATGTCTGCTAATGTGAGACCAGCATTCTGAGTGTCTAGCAGCTCTTCAAGTACGTGTGAGAGAGAGTTCCACCTGTTTTCGCCACCAGTAAAAAGAAGTTCCCATTGTCAAGACCAGATACATTTAAGGGGAAATTACTTCAAGAATGAAATATTAAATTTGGTACAGAGATGTGAGTTACCTACATTGCTACAAGCCTCGTCCAGACAATACTTGTAATCAGCGCGCAATGCAGACGAAAAGTCGATAAGTAAGAACTGAATAGGAAAGTAAACGTAACAAGAGAATCTCGTATGCATATTTAGTTTGCAAACAGAGTAAACTGCGAAGAGACAGACCTGAAAGAGGCCGCCGTCTCACATCCTTTCTAGAAACCCAGAATGGTGCGTAGCCAGTGGCGACCCTGAAGCTCAGAATGATTAGAAAATTAGAAGAAAATAAAGGACAAACGAACGTCCAATATGGATACCATTCCGCTAACATACGTTCTCACCACATTCTAAACGTATTTTTCGAGAAGTGTGATAAGTACGGAATCATTCAGTTTCTTCCAGGTTATGTTTGTTGACACAACAGTCCTATGCACTCATTTACTTCGTCCAGTCACATTAATGTGACCACCGCATATGTCCGACGTCAAGGTGCAATAACCTCTCGCGGGAAGAGATGGCAGCACTATCAGTGGAGCGTATATAAAGCGTGTTGGCTACGGGTGGTGGATTGGGGAAGAACTGGAAACCGTGCAGTCGTTGTTGTAATGCGAAACGAGCGTATTATCTGATGTCTAAAGGGCACGTTCATTGGCTTTCAGTCCAGGGGCGGAAGCTTTTCCGAAACAGCTAAGTCCGTAAAGTGTTCGCGTCCCGCCACGATTGAAGTATACTGTGCATGGTAAAATGGCGCTATCCAAAACCGCCGCCGTGGCAACTGTGATGCTACAGGAACCGCAGATGACATGGGTGAACGACGCCTGTGGAGATGTGTACCAGTGAACAGACGTGCAACTGTTGAGAAAATGACCATATACATGAACCAAAGGGCTACCAACAGTGTCTCCTCAACGACCATTCAGCGGTCAGTGGCTGTATATGGGCCTCCACAGCAGACGCCTGGTTCATGCACGGCGCTGAAGGCTAGAATTCGCACGCCTATGCCGCAACTGTACGTCCACTATGTGGCGACGGTGGCTTTCTTAAATGAATCACGTTTTATTCTGCATCAGACGGATGGCGGTTGACATGTATGGCGTGAAACGTCTGTAAGCAAACACCCTGCAACGATCGTCGGAAGTATTCAGACCGGAAGACGAGGCGTTTGGTCTGGGGAGTATTTTCGTGGCATTCAGTGGGTGGTCTTATCATTCTAGAAGGCACAATGGATCAACATATGCATGCGTACATTCTTGTGGACCATTCCTACCTCCACGTGCAGTTTGGTTTTTTCAACACGATGGCGTCTACCAACACTAGAATGCAACTTGTCACACAGATCACTTTGTATGTACGTGTTTTGGAGAGCATAAGGATAAGTGTACCGTAGTCCCCTGGCCAGCAAAGTTCCTGGATTTAAATCCGATCGAAAATATGAGTGACCACCTCGCTCGGGCTATACGCACCATGGATTCTCAACGAGAAACGTAGCGCAACTGGCCACGTCTCTGTATTCGGCATGGGTCCGCATCAATGTCGGTACCTTCCAGAACCTCTTTTAGTGTCTTCCTGCACGTCTTGCAGAGGTCTCTGCTTCAAAAGTTAGTTATCAGGTTTTTGACATTTGGTCACATTAATGAACAACCTTTCCTCTTGAAATTGAGAAAATTATATATTTTCTCAAAAATAAAAGCTCATCTGGATCTGATGGTGTTGTTAATAGGGTGGTAAAGATTTTTCCCATGTAATAAGCTCTGTCTTACATGTAGTACGTAATGCATTGCTAGCTCAAGGCATTTTTCCAGAAAGACTGATATGTGCCGTTCAACGATGAAGGAGAGGCGTCAGTAACTACCGACATGTTTCACTACTAACATAATTTTCGAAATTGTTGAAAAGGTGATGTACTGTAAAGCAGAATCTGATTTGAGGCACCATAACATCCTCAGCAGGTCACAGTTTGGAATTCAGAAGTGTTGCTCCACTGTAAATGACATTTACATGTTCAATTTCAAATTTTACAAGCAATAAATTATAAAATAGCTCGGGTTGGTATTTTCTGCGATCTATCTAAGGCTTTTGACTGTGTGAATCACAGTATTATCTTGGTCAAATTGAAGTTTTACGGGATTTATTGTATTGCCAGCCAATGGATAACGTCATTGAGCTGTGCTGCGACTCGCGGTGGTGGTGTTTATAGGTTTCCGCCCTCTGCTTGAGGCCAGACGGTATCGTTTAGCTGGCATGCTTGTGGTTGTTTGTCTTCTTCTCGTGTTGACTGGCGCCACTCTGTTTCGCAAGCGTTGCCTGCCCGCTAGTGGCAGCAGCGGCGGTTATCGATTTGTAGTAACTGTTGCCCTATCTTTGGGGCGACGTCGTTGTTTTTCTGGGTTGTGTGAGTGGGCCAGTTCGAGTTCGATTGGGGACTCAGGAGCCTGGACCGCGCAATGCCAGAACACGCCGGGACCGCTGCCGGCACGCATGGACTGCCGGATGGAAGGGTTGTGGTCACGAGGGTGCACGACCTCGTCGTAAACCGGATCCAGCAAGCTTTAAGATGAGTGCATTTCAATCCAAGTAGAGAAACCTACACCATTGTGAGAGCTCGCTATTCTCCAGTGACTTGGGTTCCTGTTGCTGCGCCGGCCAGATTGGCCGAGCGGCTCTAGGCGCTTCAGACTGGAACCACGCGACCGCTACGGTCGCAGGTTCGAATCCTGCCTCGGGCATGGGTATGTGTGATGTCCTTAGGATAGTTAGGTTTAAGTAGTTCTAAGTTCTAGGGGACTGATGACCTCAGATGTTAAGTCCCATGGTGCTCAGAGCCATTTTAACCATCCCGTTGCTGCTCGTAGTGTCGCCGAGGCGAAGAGCTGCGAGTGGAGTGCTTGGGAAGGCGAATCTGATTAGCTTTCCTCAATTTCTTATTACTATTTACTACGTTCAACTTGTTACAGTTTGTTTAGTTCAAGCAGCGGTAATTTTTCTTGCCTGGTGGCCGCTAACGCCCCCGTTACCTGCCCTGGGAGTTACTGTATGTAACGGCAGTGTACGTTTCCTCGCATTGCCGCTGCTGTCCAGTATGGCGTGTAGTTTCGACAGCTTTCTTGATGGTAGGCCGGTGGGCGATTCTTCTACTCTGGTGGAAGTGGTTCCTTTCTCGTTCTGGGCGCTCTAAACACAGTATTCTGGGGACGTAGTGGAGACCGCCGGTTCCCGCTTTGGCGTATAATTCCATCGTTGCATTTGATTTATCGGATGTCAGGTAGCTTCAGCTAGGTTATCGTAAGTCATTCGTTAGACTGCCACTAGTCTGAGTTACCACCTCGTGAAGTGAATGCAACTCTTGGCTGCCTATCTCATCGCTCGCGAAAGTGTTTGTTGCCGGACCTTCTCAGAGCTCGATTCCTGAAGCACCGTCTGTGGCCCCTTGCTTCTTGTAAGACATGTGTACTCTAAAAGGAGGTTTGATGGCCAGTAGTTCAGTGTAACGCTCCTTCAGCCCACGCCTTCTGCGGGTATAATCTGCCTCAGTACGCTTTAAGTAACTCATTTACTGGTCCTTGTGTTTTATTATTGTATTATTTATTATAAGAATTTGTAATTACTAGATTAAAGGTTATATATGTCTAGTTAATAGTTCGGGTCGCCTTCTGGAATAAATCTAGCAGTGTAGTGTTCAATGGTTGTTAAGGGTTGTGTTACAAAGTTTACCAGCATCTTATTTCATCCGTTTGGTGATCAGCTGCTTGTTTTTAATTAAACTTTGTTATTGTATTTGCTGTTTTACAGCAGGTTTCTACAATTGTTATGTTATTGCCGCTCCTGGTGTGTAAGACCTTCAGCCGTGATTGTGATCATTTGCCTTAAAATTCTAATTTTGTATTTGTATTTTAGCAGTAAGCCTTGAAATCTTATTTACTGCCATTCCTGGCGTCTGATGCCTTCTGCTGTATTTGTGGCGATTTGCCTTTAATATTTCAATACTTGTAATTTGTAAGATGAAGCAAGTTTTAAACAATGCTTAATTTATTGCCATTCCTGGTGTGTAAGGCCTTCTGTCCATCTCACAGTGGCTTGCTTTTAAAACATTATCTGCTGTATCTGTATTTAATGGTGATTTGCTAAATTTTAACTCACTGAAAACACTATTATTTACACAGTTGTTTATTCCTTCATCAATAACGTGTGGTATTATTATTTATTGTCAAGCCTGGAATTACTGGTTTAAAATAAATTGTGTGTAACTGTAAAAGGCAACCAATAATAAATGATTACCACCCCGTCCACAATCGTAACCGAATCCTGCCTTCCTATGACTACCAGGTTTCAGTCATATCTAACCAAAGGAATGCAGAAAGTTGTACTAAGTAATTCAACCAATAAAGTCTGTGGACGTAGTTCTGACTGGGAAGAAGTCGTGTATGAGGTCAATCTTAGATAAATTATTTTTCCTTATATACACTCCTGGAAATTGAAATAAGAACACCGTGAATTCATTGTCCCAGGAAGGGGAAACTTTATTGACACATTCCTGGGGTCAGATACATCACATGATCACACTGACAGAACCACAGGCACATAGACACAGGCAACAGAGCATGCACAATGTCGGCACTAGTACAGTGTATATCCACCTTTCGCAGCAATGCAGGCTGCTATTCTCCCATGGACACGATCGTAGAGATGCTGGATGTAGTCCTGTGGAACGGCTTGCCATGCCATTTCCACCTGGCGCCTCAGTTGGACCAGCGTTCGTGCTGGACGTGCAGACCGCGTGAGACGACGCTTCATCCAGTCCCAAACATGCTCAATGGGGGACAGATCCGGAGATCTTGCTGGCCAGGGTAGTTGACTTACACCTTCTAGAGCACGTTGGGTGGCACGGGATACATGCGGAAGTGCATTGTCCTGTTGGAACAGCAAGTTCCCTTGCCGGTCTAGGAATGGTAGAACGATGGGTTCGATGACGGTTTGGATGTACCGTGCACCATTCAGTGTCCCCTCGACGATCACCAGTGGTGTACGGCCAGTGTAGGAGATCGCTCCCCACACCATGATGCCGGGTGTTGGCCCTGTGTGCCTCGGTCGTATGCAGTCCTGATTGTGGCGCTCACCTGCTCGGCGCCAAACACGCATACGACCATCATTGGCACCAAGGATGAAGCGACTCTCATCGCTGAAGACGACACGTCTCCATTCGTCCCTCCATTCACGCCTGTCGCGACACCACTGGAGGCGGGCTGCACGATGTTGGGGCGTGAGCAGAAGACGGCCTAACGGTGTGCGGGACCGTAGCCCAGCTTCATGGAGACGGTTGCGAATGGTCCTTGCCGATACCCCAGGAGCAAGTGTCCCTAATTTGCTCGGAAGTGGCGGTGCGGTCCCCTACGGCACTGCGTAGGATCCTACGGTCTTGGCGTGCATCCGTGCGTCGCTGCGGTCCGGTCCCAGGTCGACGGGCACGTGCACCTTCCGCCGACCACTGGCGACAACATCGATGTACTGTGGAGACCTCACACCCCACGTGCTGAGCAATTCGGCGGTACGTCCACCCGGCCTCCCGCGTGCCCACTATACGCCCTCGCTCAAAGTCCGTCAACTGCACATACGGTTCACGTCCACGCTGTCGCGGCATGCTACCAGTGTTAAAGACTGCGATGGAGCTCCGTATGCCACGGCAAACTTGCTGACACTGACGGCGGCGGTGCACAAATGCTGCGCAGCTAGCGCCATTCGACGGCCAACACCGCGGTTCCTGGTGTGTCCGCTGTGCCGTGCGTGTGATCATTGCTTGTACAGCCCCCTCGCAGTGTCCGGAGCAAGTATGGTGGGTCTGACACACCGGTGTCAATGTGTTCTTTTTTCCATTTCCAGGAGTGTGTGTAAATGATTTTCCATCTAGTATGCAACAAGCAGAATTAGTTCCTTTTGCAGTAGACAATAGTACCATAATGAATCCTAGTACACCTACGGCAACAGAAGAAATAGTAAACAATGTCTTAAAGGTGTCATTGACTGGGTTTCTGCGAACAGTCTCACATCCAATTTTAAAAATACACTTTATATTCAGTTCTGCACATTTAGGATTGGATTGTTTGGGGGAAGAGACCAAACAGTGAGGTCATCGGTCTCGTCGGATTAAAGAAGGACGGGGAAGGAAGTCGGCCGTGCCCTTTCTAAGGAACCATCCCGGCATTTGCCTGGAGCGATTTAGGGAAATCACGGAAAACCTAAATCAGGATGGCCGGACGCGGGATTGAACCGTCGTACTCCAGAATGCGCTGCACATTTGGAGCTTCTACGCCAGTCATAATGAAATAACGAACAGCTGGAAACTCCAAACTTCTTACGTGTATACAATGATGAGATTTGAAACTGGTAAAAGCACTTTTTGGAACTCGTTAAACAACTTAGTTCATCTAAATTTGCACTTACGATGACTGCAAATCTTTGGAAGAGAGCAGTTAAGAAGTTCACATATTCTGCACATTTTGATTCAGTACTATCATATCGAATAATGTTCTGGGGTAACTAATCTTTAAGAAAGAAAGTTTCCATTGCTCAAAAACGAGCTGTTGGAATAATATGTGGTGCTCACCGATGATCACTTGCAGACATCTGTTTAAGAAAGACATTCTGATCACTGTATCCATGTACGAGAATATTTATTCCCGCATAAAGGTTTTTTGTACGACTTCTCAGTAATTGTTTATATGAACGTATTCTACGAAAAATCTCACTTAACAACTGCGATTAAGTACTCTTTTAATAAACTGAATATAATTCCCATTTGTGAACAAGAGCTGAGTGAAGTTACTTTGTCTGCTCACAAAAGAGAACAGGGCAGGAAATTCTTGGTAGGTTTATTCTGTCTGTAAACTGATAAGCAAGCCGCGCTCGTGGTGGGGGAAGTTTGGAAGAACGCTACAGCTGCCGTACAGGATGACTAAGAATCAATTTCTCCTCTAACAGTTTAGAACAGTGTCCAGAGATTTACGCATATTCAGTCCATATGCGTTTTTTACATTAGTGTCATTAGTAACTTCTACCTTTATTCCATGTCGTGTTAACAGACGTTGTAGAAAATGAATTTCCAGGGCAGTTCTCCGCACGACGTCGCCAGTGATCCATAAGGCGCTCTGCAGAGGGTCGATGTAACATTACAAAACGCGTTGTAGTTGCTTCTTGTCATATGGTAGGATAGGTATAATGTGGAATCAACTGCTTGCTCCTCAGTTTGCGGACTTAGAAGAAAGGGAACCGCGTGACCGCAAGCCTGCGATCTGCGGTCCCCTTCGTGCTTCTACCTTCCACCCCCCACTCCCACCCCCTCCACCCTGTTCCGCTATCAGAACAAAATTTTTCCTTTCATACGTCTCTAGTAGACTTAGAAGTGGTATAAACATTTAATATTTGTTCTTAACCCATTTAATGTAACAAAAAATTAATTTTATATCATTAAAACACTAATTTCAGTAGTTGCGATTTTTCTATCCCCTACTAAACGGAAGCTATTACTCCTAGAAAAAAAGGACCTTTTTCGTAGGAAATTTAAAGTCGTCTTATTTTCAACTGGAAATATTTTTGCTAGCCGCCACGGATTTCGTTCGAGTTATCAAAATCAAAAAAATAAAAAGAAAAACTGACCTTTAAAGTCCCCACTCAAACTCCACGATGACACTCCACCTGTGAAGTTTTTAGTATGTTCCTTACAACCCTCCCTCCTACCGGTGTACATAAAATTGCACAATTTTCCTCCCTATTCGGTCATTTTTGTCTTCGTTGACTGGGCTGGAAGGCGCCAAGTGGAGACTGAATATACGGTCTGTCAAATTAGTAGCGAAAACTGACATTGTTGAAAGTATACGATACAGAAGCAAAAACGTACTAGTAAACATGGGTCTGCAAACTGGTCGTTTGTGATTTAACTACGAATCTGTGGTTTAGAATCTAGACCACCAGGCCCCACATTTATCTAAGTCATTTATAGCTCCTGATGAGTGAGTTTGCGAGTATCAAAATACGTGGGCCGTATCTTTCGATTTCATTGACTTACGACGTATAAATTATTTACACCAAGGGACGGTAGACCTTACTATGCTGCATAAATTTCAACTGAAAACCTCTAGCCGTTCGTGAGAAACAGGTTTCTTAACAGACGAACTAAGAGCCAGACGAACGCACAGACGAACAACAAATGGCAAAAAAATATTTTTATTTTATGTAATTAAAATTAACCATTTTCGGAATTTTTCCTTTGCTTGTATCGTTAAACTTTGCTTCTTACCAAATTTTATGGTTCTAGGTCTGTAGGAAGTACACCATAGGTTTTAATAGGCGAGTTTACGAGTATCAAAATGTGTGACATACATGGAAATATCTTTAACTGCGCTGACTTAGAAGTTTAATTGTTTTACATTGTCGTGTGACAATAGAGCTTAGTATGTGGCACGAATTTCAACTTGATACCTCCACCCACCTTTGAGAAAAACTGGATTTAACAGTCGGACGGACAGACGTACAGACAAGAAAGTAATCCTATAAGGGTCTCGTTTGCACCCACTGGGCACGGAACCCTAAATAGTGAGTAAACCGTCTATTATTTCAAAAGTAATTGCTATAATTTTTAGTATATTTATCTCACTGTGAGACACGGCGGTCAATGCCTTCATGGAAAATGTTTGCGCTTGCCTGCTGGTTGTAGCCAGGAGTCCTCCTCTTTGTTCGAAGCAAGTCGACGGCCGCTAATGCCTTTGTTGAGGACTTCAAAAATTTGGAATTCGCATGGGGAGAGACCGTGACTGCATTGAGGATATATAAAGGTTTCTCAGAGGAACTTCTGCAGCTTAGTCGAAACAACGTTGACAGTATATGGGTCTGGCCCTAGGCTACCGTAAACATTTTTACATTATCGCTTGACCGCCATGTCCCACATTAATAGTTACGGTGATTATGTTTGAAATAGTTTTTTCCAATTTGTCCTGCTTTAATGTAGCTGCCCCGTGCACGTTACAATATAATGTACACTCGTACCTGTTCAATGATGTGTTCATATTTAGAGGCAATACTGCACTCATATCTGCAGTAAGAATTCGTTCAAATACCCCTGGATCGTAAGCGCAATATAGCACGAGGCCCACGAGAAAGTCAGGCCACGGCGCGTACGTCACTAACGTAGTCTTGACCTCGCTCGCTCGCTCAGCTCAGCAGACAAAATGCGTCTGCCAAGATTGAATTTTTGTGTAAGAATTTATGCCTCTTGTGAAATTCTAAGTTAACTAATGCATATAATCATTTTAAAAGATGAGGCCTTCCGCTAACCTCTGCTTCAATAAAGTGGCCCCCTGCTACAGGCGGAAACACATGAGGTACTAATTCTATCCCTGGGGGAGGGGCATCCTGCCAACACTGCCACTAACATTGCTTTAGTCCATACAACAATGCCAATTCCGCAGTCGAACGGGACAGCACTCAGCATTTCCTCTACAGCGCATGTCCACAACCCGCACCACTACCACTCTCTCCATTCGTGCCCTGCAAACTGCCCATCTACCCGTCACGTTATTCTGCGAGCACCCTACCCGAGAATCTCATGTCGGGTGTTGGCTACCTCCCTCGGTATGTTCATCTTCAATCTCCAACTTGCGTTAGTGTCCCATTGATAAGCACTGTCCTTCAGGTAACTCCACAGCCAGAAATAACAAAGGTTCAAATCTGGTTGTTTTGGTGGTCACACAGTTTGAAATGCTCAGCCGATGATTCAGTTTTCTCCAAAAGTGTTACAGAGTAACCGAGTGACCTAACAGGCAATTTCAGTTAGAGCTCCATGGTGCATCAAAACATTTGAGTCCAAAGCAACTCTCTCTCTCA
Organism: Schistocerca americana; assembly: GCF_021461395.2. Lineage (NCBI taxonomy): Eukaryota > Metazoa > Arthropoda > Insecta > Orthoptera > Acrididae > Schistocerca > Schistocerca americana. Next base: position 483,401,142 of record NC_060121.1, read on the forward strand.
TAGAGCAAGGATCATAAATTGGCGAAAAAGATCGCAGTAATGTGTGTTGCATGTCCTCAATCTATGGGGTCAGAGTTCACCATAAGTAACAGCGCCAAACGGCAAGTCACAACACTAGCACAACTAACAACGCAAATCCTACAACGCATAGGCTGAACGCCGTTCCTATAAATCTGCATACTAATACAATATATAGTTTTCCATCTACACTGGTTCAAGCAGCGAAAGTTTAATTATAAGCAGCCTGTATATTCAAAAAGATATCCATTTAAAATCTAATACATAGATTATTCAAAACTTTGCCATCTAATAGCACAAGAAAAATATTGTAAAACAACTAGGTGATTGCAGATAAGTTTCCAATTACCCTTTTGAAAGATAAGTTTTCCACGAATTCACTACTTAAAATCCGTTTCTAGAAAACCTCTTTTATTTTCGGGTTGAGAAACGTGTCTTTGAAGAGGAAGGAAATCTGTTAACTCTTCCTACGGCTCAGAAAGTAAAAAATGAAGTCGTGTTGAGTGATACCTTGATTTGCTTTCCTCGTGATTACTTTGCCCTCCTCCATTTGTCAGTCCTTCAATAATTCACACACTACTTTTCCTCACTCATAATGATGTGATGATAAAATAACATTGATTCGTCGATGCAGTCAATGATGACCCCTCATAGTGATCTTCCTCATCAGACAAATCCAAACAAAAATTGCTTAATAAACGTCACATGGCTCGCTAAAGCTGTTTGCTCTGTTCTTTATCCCATATCTTTTTATTGTTATCCTATGTCTGTGCCGTACAAATATGTTATTCACAGTGAAATTTTTGCATTTAAAAAATAATAATCACTGTTTTTAGTGTGTTCCAATTGTGAGACAACAGCCTAGGGGCGGAAGGAGGGGCCGGGGGTACACATCTTTATTTTCTCGGATGTTCTATATCTGGAACAGAATCCTGATAGATCACTGTTACGATAATGACAACATTTCACTAAAATTAGACATTTACACTTTCATATATGAGAGCTGTACACCATTAAAAGTTACTGAAACAATTTAACAGTATTAAAATATAATTGCCTTTCATGATAACTTGCAAAACATTTTCGTGTAGGACGACGTTATTTTCATGTATTTCAAAGATGACTTCGCTTTTCAATGTCCACATAGTGTCTATGCCAGCTTGTTAGCATGTTATATAGTGTCCCTTGTTGTCATATCTCACTTCTCATGTGACCCTCTTTACAAGAGATGTGTCACAGTTGGCAACATATCTTCCCGTAAAACTTTTGATATTTCAATAGGTACATCATGGTTATGCGTTGTTTGAATGCAAGAAAGTCTAGTCTTCCTTGCTCTTTGTATTCCATCTGAAGGGTTACCAAGAATTCATTACGGTTGTATGTGGTGGAAATATTACGAGTTGCCAATTATTGTCTCTAGTCTGTGTTCTAGTTTTTGCTGCATTTTCAACCATTTGGTACACTCTACTCATGCATTCATTGTAAAAGGAAACGAATATTACTGATTGATTTTCGTTTTTCTCCTTAGCTGTCTGCAGCATCTTGTGGCCTTACCCAAGGTTTCTACACCTCTCTGTGTTGATGCAGCAGTTACAATACAGTTATCATTGTGTCTCACCAGAGTAATTCCTTGGCTGGGATCAGTCATCTGGCGGTAGGCTGATGCTCCCCCCTCCCTCCTCCCTCTCTTTCTGTTGTTTATTTGCTGCCGTCCAGTGGAACATTCTGACTCTGTTTGATCTGATTGTACCGGTGTCATTATATATATATATATATATATATATATATATATATATATATATATATATATATATATAACGACACTGGTATAGGCATGCGTATTCAAATACAGCGATATGTAAAAAACAATAACAGTCTGAGTCTGTAGTTAGATCGATTACTGCTGCTACAATGGCTTGCTGGTTATCAAGATTTAAGTGAGTTGGAACGAGGTCTTATAGCCAGTGCATGGGCGATGGGACATAGCATCGCTGAGGTAGTGATGAAGTGGGAACTTTCCAATAAGACCATTCCACGCGTGTAACGTGAATATCAGGAATCCGTTAAAACATCAAATATCCGACATCACTGTAGCTGGAAAAAAAGTCCTGCAAGAACAGGACCAACGACGACTGAAGAGAATTGTTCAATGTGAGAAGTGCAACCCTTTCACAGAATTGCTGCAGATTTCAATGCTGGGCCATCAATAAATGTCAGCGTGTGAAGCATTCAACGAAACATCATCGATATGGGTTTCTACATCCGAAGGTCCATTCGTTTAGCCGTGACGACTGCCGACACAAAGCTATACGCCACACCTGGGCCCGTTAGCACCGACATTGGACTGTTGATAACTGGAAACATGTTGCCTGGTCGGACGAGTCTCGTTTCAAATTGAACGTGTACAGATGTGGAGACAACCTCATGAATCCATGAATCCTGCATGTCAGCAGGGGACTGTTCAAGCTGGTGGAGGATCTGTAATGTTGTGGGGCGTGTGCAGTGGGATACATTATGATACGACTCTGTCAGTGACACGTACATAAGGATCCTGTCTGATCATTTGCATCCATTCATGTCCACTGTGCATTCTGAAGGACTTGGGCAATTGCAGCAGGGTAGTACGACACCCCACACGCCCAGAATTGCTACAGAGTGGCTCCAAGAACACTCTTCTGAGTTTAAACACTTCAGCTGACCACCAAACTCCCCAAGACATGAAAATTATTTAGCATATCTGGGATGCCTTGCAACGTTCTATTCAGAAGAGATCTCAACCCCCTCTTACTCTTACGGATCTAAGGACAGCCCTGTAGGATCCATGGTGTCAGTTCCCTCCAGCACTATTTCAGATATTGGTTGAGCCCATGCCACATCTCTTGAGGCACTTCTGCATACTCCCGGTGGACCTACACGATATTATGACGTTGGCGTTGGTAGGGAGGCGCATTCCTCAGCTATACAGATAGCTGTGCCATAGGTGCAATCACAATGGGGCTGTTTTTGTTGAGAGTGCTAGACAAACCTGTGGCTCCTGAAGAGGGGCAGCAGCCTTTTTACTAGTTGCAGGGGAAACAGTCTGGGTGATTGACTGATCTGACCTTGTGACACAAGCCAAAACGGCCTTGCTGTGCTGGTACTACGAACGGCTGTAAGCAAGGGATGCAGCTGTGTATGGTTAAATGATGATGGTGTCCGCTTGGGTAAAATATTTCAGAGATAAAATAGTCCCTCATTTGGATCTCTGGGCGAGGACTATTTAGGAGGACATCGTCATCAGGAGAAACGAAATTGGAGTTCTACGGATCAGATCATGAAATGTTAGACCCCTCGACTTGGTAGGCAGGTTAGAGAGTTTAAAATGGGAAATGGATAGGTTGAAGTTAGATATAGTGGGAACTAGTGTTCAATGGCAGGAGGTACAGGACTTCTCGTCAGATGAACACAGGGTTATGAATATGAAATGAAGTATGTGTAATGTAGTAGTAGCTTTAATAGTGAGTAAGAAAACAGGAATAGAGGTAAGCTACCAGGAACAGCATAGTGAAGGCATTATCGTAGGCAAGATAGACACTAAAAACACAGCCACCACAGTGGTACAAGTTGATATGCCATCTTGCTCCACAGATGAAGAAATTGAAGAGAGGTATGATGAGGCCAAAGTGATTATTCGGATACTTTAGGGAGACGAATATTTAATAGCGAGGTTGTGTATGTGGAAAAAGCCTGGAGACATTGGAAGGTTTCTGATTGAATTTTTTATTGTAAGGGAGAGATTTCGGGACTAGATTTTAAATCGTAAGTCATTTCCAGGGGCTGATATGAATTCTAACCACAATTTATTGGTTAGGAGCTGTGGATTAACACAGAAGAAATAGCAAAAAGGTCAGACATTAAGGAGGTGGGACTTGGATCAGTTGAAAGAAAGGTTGTTGAGAGTTTCACAGGGAGCATTGGAAAACGATTGTGAAGAATAGAGAATAGGAATAGCGTAGAAGACGAATGGGTCGCTTTAGAAGACTTGAAGGCAGCAGAGGACCACATAGGTAAAAAGACGGGTCCTAATAGAAATCCTTGGATAACATAGAAGATACTGAATTTAATAGATGAAAGGAGAAAATTTAAAAATGCAGTAAATGAAGCAAGTGAAATGGCATAAAAACGTCGTCCGTCTAAAAATAAGATTGACAGGAAGAGCAAAACAGCTAAGCAGTAGCGGCTAGACGGCAAATGTAAAGATTTAGGAGCATGTATCACTACTGGAAGGATACACATTGCCTACAGTAACATTAAAGAGTACTTTGGAGAAAAGAGATGCATGTATATGAATATCAAGAGCTCTGATGGAAAACCGGTCTTAAGCAAAGAAGGGAAAGCTGGAAGTTGGAAGGAGTACAAACGGAGTGAGTCACTAACTATTGCCACCTAGAATAACTCCAAAAGTATGATAGTAGCTGAAAAGTTTGTGGGACAAATGTTGTATTGGTCAATGGGGACCATAATATGACGTTGGTTTTTTGTTGCTTGGTGGGGTTGCGTCAGAGATATGAAGGTCAACTTTGCTTTTTTAAGTGGGATGCTATAGTTTGGTACTTATTTTCTGATAGCGGCTATCCAGACGAATCCAATGATGTGTAATAGTAAGGTCTTTGCGAAGGTCACATAGGTGGCATGAAAGTCCATTTACAGAAGGTGTTCGAAATGATGACCATTGATATCAATGCAGTGCTGCAATCTTCTTATCATGGATCGAATGTTATCCTTTATCACTTCGGTACCTATCGAAGCACATGCTCTGACAATTCTCTCTCGAATATCGTGCAAATAGTAAATATTCGCCGAATACGGCGTATCCATCTAAAGTGCCATTGACATGTAAACACCATTCGACGGTTTCGCACTACAACACTAATAGGAACAGTAAGACTAGTATCGTTGAATCAAACGAATGTGAATGATGTATTCCTTCGAAGAACAAGTCGATATGCTTCTCATTTAAAGAGAATGCCAACGAAATTCAGTGAGAGCTAGAGACTTACACACTGAAAAATATCCTCAACGTAGTCACCATGCACGTCGTTCATTTAAATATGTATATGATAAATTGAGAAAAACTGGATCTTTAACGCATCGGAAACATACCCAGCAAAGGAAAGTTACTAACGAGGTAACGGGAATTGGTACTCTTGCACTGTGGTTCGAGATCCTTGTGTTGGTTCGCGTCAAACTGCAAGGGAATCTGGTATGAGTCAGACTAGTGTTGGTGTTCGTGTTCTGCATCGCCGTACAAATCACGCCTACCTTATCAGTGGCCAGCGAGAATAAAATGGTACGGATTGTATGCGTCTCATTGAATTCTGCCGGTGGGCTCAACTTCAGACTCGGAGGGATGGCACATTTATTAATTTGATTTTATTTACTGACGAAGCTACATTCACGAACCATGTATACGTTAATGTGCATAACGTGCATTATTGAGTAACTGAAAATCCATGTTGGCTGCGGAAAGTTGCACACCAAAAACCTTGGTCGGTGAATGTGTGGTGTGGGATTCAGGAGGACAGAATTGTAGGCCCCTATTTCATCAAAGTAAATCTTAATAGTAGAAAGTACACCACATTACTGTATGAAACATTAGGTCTGTTATTGGAAGAAATACCTTGAGGAACAAGGAACAGAATTTGATATCAACACAATGGGTGACCGGTAAATTTTTCGCTGAGGGCTAGAAATGAGTTGCAGAGACAATTCCGAAATCGTTGGACTGGACGTGGAACAGATGTGTCGTGGCCGGCTCGTTTGCCAGACTTCACGCCTCTGGATTTTTTCTTCTGGGGATTCGTAAAACACATTATTTATAAAGACATTCCAACTACACCTGAATATAAGCGACAGAGAATTGTCAGAGCATGTGCTTGGATAAATGCCGATGTGATAAGGAATAACATGCAATCCACGATAAGAAGATTCTAGCATTGGATTGATACCAATGGTCATCACTTCGAACACCTTCTGTAAATGGACGTTCATGCCACCTTTTTGACCGTCGTTGACCTTCAAAGACCTTACTGTTACACATCATTGGATTCGTCTGGATAGCCGCTATCAGAAAATAAGTACCAAACTATAGCATTCCATTTAATAAAGCAAAGTTGACCTTCATATCTCTGAAGCGAACCTACCTAGCAACAAAAAAAAAGTCATAATATGGCCCCCGTTGTCCCCTGCAACTTTTGTCCACAAAATTTTCAGCTCCTATCACACTTTCGGAGTTACTCTTAGTGGCAATAGTTTGTGACTCACTCTGTATAAGGAGTCTGTACAAGGAAGATGTACTTGCAGACAATATCATAGAAATGGAGTGGGTCTTAGATGAAGATAAGTTGGAAGATATGATATTGCGAGAGGAATCTGACAGAACACTGAAAGACCTAAGTTGTAATGCGAGCCAAGATAAAACTCTTGCATCTGGTGTGCAAGATGTATGAGACAGGCGATATACCCTCACCATTGAAGAAGAATATTATAATTCCAATTCCAAGGAAAGCTGGTGCTAGCAGGTGTAAATATTACTGAATTATCAGTTTAATAAGTCATGGTTGCAAGTAGCAAATCGCATTCTTAACAGAAGAAAGGAAAAACTGCTAGAAGCCAACCACGGGGTAGACGAGTTTGGATTCTGGAGCAATGTAGGAACAAGGAAGGCAAATAGACCCTACGACTTCTCTTAGAACATAGGGTAAAGAAAGGTAAACAGAAGTTAGCATTTGTAGGCTCATAGAAAGCTTTTCATCATGTTGACTGGAATACTTTCTTTGAAATCCTGAAGGTAGCTTGGGTAAAATGCAGGGATCGAAAGGCTCTGTACAGCTTTTACAAGAACCAAATGGCAGTTATAAGAATCGAGACGCATGAAAGGGAAGCATTGGTTGAGAAGGGAGTGAGATAGGGTTGTAGCCTGTCCCCGATGTTCTTCAATCTGTATATTGAGCTAGCAGTAAAGGAAACAAAAGAAAAATTTGGAGTAGGAATTAAAATCCAGGGAGAAGAAATAAAAACTTTGAGGTTTACCGACGACGCTGTAATTCTGTCAGACACAGCAAAGGACTTGGAAGAGCAGTTGAACGGAATGGACAGTGCCTTCAAAGAAGGATATAAGATGAGCATCAACAAGAGTATAACGAGGAAAATGGAATGTAGTAGAATTAAATCAGGTGATGCTGATGAAATTAGATTAGGAAATGAGACACTTAAAGTAGTAGATGAGTTTTGCTATTTGGGGAGCAAAATAACTGATAATGATCGAAGTAGAGATTGTCTCACAAATCGGTTTTGTAGATAAGGAACTGCAAAGGGTCTGTAACACTACCTTGGGGAACGCCAGAAATCACTACTGTTTTACTCCATGACTTTCCGTCAGTTACTACGAACTGTGGCCTGTCTGACAGGAAATCACGAATCCAGTGACATAACTGGGACGATATTCCATAAGCAAGCAATTTCACTATAAGCCGCTTGTGTGGTACAGTGTCAAAAACCTTCTGGAAATACAGAAATACGGAATCCATTTGAAATCCCTCGTCAATAGCACTCTACATTTCGTGCGAGTAAAGAGCTAGTTGTGTTTCACAAGAACCATGATTTCTAAATCCGTGTTGACTACATGTCAATAGACTGTTTTCTTCAAGGTAATTCATGATGTTTGAACACAATATATCTTCAAAAATGCTGCTGCATATCGACGTTAATGATAAAGGCCTGTAATTTTGTGGATTACCCCTACTACCTTTCTTGAATATTGGTGTACCTGTGCGACTTTCCATGCTTTGGGTATGGAGCTTTCGTCGAGAGAACGGTTGTATATGAGTGTTAAGTGTGGAGCTATTGCATCAGCATACTCTGAAAGGAACCTAATTCGTATACAGTCTGGACCAGAAGACTTGCTTTTATTAAGGGATTAAAATTGCTTCACTACTCCGAGGTTATCTACTTGTGTGTTACTCATGTTGGGAACTGTTCCTGATTCGAATTTTGGAATATTTATTTCGTTTTCTTTGGTGAAGAAATTTCGGAAGGCTGTGTTTAGTAACTCTGCTTTGGCAGCACTGTCTTCGATAGTATCTCCATTGCTATCTCGCAGAGAAGGCATTGATTGCGTCATGCCGCTAGCATACTTCAAATACGACCAGAATCTCTTTGGATTTTCTGCCAGGTTTCGAGACAAAATTTCGTTCTGGAAACTATTATAAGCATCTCGTATTCAAGTCCGAGCTAAATGTCGAGCTTCTGCAAAAGATCGCCAACCTCGTCTGTTTAAATTTGTCACGTTTTTTTTTTCGTTTTTTCTGCAACAGTGTTCTGAATCGTTTTGTGTAGCATAGGGGATCAGCTTCGTCATTTATTAATTTATTCGTTATAAATATAGAGTGGCGTGGAGAGCTACACCAAACCAGTCTTTGAGCTAAAGACCACAGCAACAATATGTATGTTGTACATACATTTTATTCATAACTATGGACCTATGACATAAATGAGAATGAGGAGAGGATCTACTCCTCAGAGGCGGTTCGAGAACATTTTTCCATACAAACAACTTACAATTTGGCACCCCCGTCCCCCAACCCGGCCCTCTCTCCCCCATCCACCCTTTTTCTAATACACATTCATCTGTATCACTCTTTGTTACTAATTCTGATACATGCTGTACACAAATCTACACTTAAGCGCCCTTGACGACCCTGTGAAATTGGCACCCCAAGCGGCCGGTACCAATTGTGATACATGCTTTATAGGTGTGGAGCCTCTGGCGCCACTATCAGCTTGGCACCTCACGCGGCAGCTTGAATCACTTGGGACTTGAACCGGCCCCGGGCCTATGACAGAAACTTGCAGCACACCTTGCTACACCACGCTATCCGTTTTATAAGTAGCATTGAAGGATAGCTATCAGAGCGCTGTTTATACCATGGTGTTTTAACATTTTCGCCTAAGGTCTTGTTGGGGGATGCAGTAAAACGCTTTGCTAATATTAAACGGTGTAACTTCCAAAGACTTGTTACCACGAATGCCAGCTTTATTTTTCTTAATACTCCATTACATCATTAGTATTGGTCTTTCCACTTCGGAAACCCAACTGTGCATCGTGGATGAGTTTGTTTTCTTCCAGATAACCCGAAATCTGAATTTTCTTAACAGATTTCATTAATTCGATTATGAATGGAAAGATTGAGATTGATCTATTATTGATACTAAACATGGGTATCAGTTTTTGTAATTTCGTGTGTCAATGGCAGTTTCAAGAAGCACGAGAAGACTCTTGAGATAAGTAATTGTTTGTTGCTGCTGCAAATGGTTGAGATACTCCAATGACAGTTTTCTTGCGGATAGTGCAGGAACTGTGATACATATCTGCACTCTCTGTAGTTGGTGTGCTTTCAGTGTTTTCAATATGTCATTAGGCTGCACTTTCTTCCAGTTTTCCATTTTGCAGTGGATTCTCTTTGTTAAGGTAGCAACGTGGTCTACAACCAGATCTCGGATTTCACCCACGATGTTTTCTATTACTTTAAAAAAGTAGTCATAAAAATCAATTAACCGAAGGCACTGAAGGTGGAGGCAGGCTTTTCCCTCTGCTCGTTCAGTTGATTGCAAGCTACTATGCACACATTGTCTTCGAATTAAATCTCATCACAGGTTTCAGTGACAGTACTAGGGGCGATCAATAAGTAATGCTACATACTTTTTTTCTGGGCCAATTTCGGTTGAAAAAAAAAAATGAAGAATTTGTTGTGGGACATCGTAGAATATCCCCGCTTCAGTACCAATAATTTCATGAAGTTCAGACTGGTGGCGGCGCTATATGTAACCTTCAAAATAGCATTTACAACGGAGATGGGTACCAAGCAAGAGTGTTATCATTGAGTTTCTTCTGACGGAAAACCAGGGCATCACAGGTATTCATAGGCGCCTGCAGAATATTTACGGACACCAGGCAGTGAAAAAAAGCACGTTGAGTGGCTGAGTGAGGCTTCTGTCATCATCGCTACAAGGTCGCGATAACCTATCTGATCTCCCGCGTACCGGCCGGCCGCACACAGCTGACACCTGCGATGTTGAAGCCTACGGGCACTCTCATTCAGGGTGAACGAAGGATCACAATGAAACACCTCGGTGCTCAACTGTAAGTTTTTGTTGGTACTGCTGACGCACTCGTCCACCAGTTTGGATAGTCATAGGTGTGCGCCGGCGAGGTTCGCAGCCGCCTAACAGAAGACCATAAAGTGCAACCAAGGAGCATCTGTGCGGAACTGATGGCGATTTAGGAAGCTGATCGTGACAGTTTTGTCGCATATCGTCACAGGCGATGAAACATGGGTTAATCACGTCGAACTCAAAACGAAACAGCAATCCATGGTGTGGTGATACACCACCTCTCCTCCGAAGAAAAAGCTCAAAGCCGTACTTTTAGCTGGTAAAGTCATGGCGACGGTCTTCTGAGACTCTGACGAGGTTATCATATTTTATGTCTTCCCTCATGGTGCAGCGATCAGCTGGGTGCAATGACCAACTCTGAAGTATAATGTTATACCCTCATGAGACCAAAGAAGCGACTTAAGCGTGTTCGCCTCCACAGAAATGCAAATGAACTTCTCCTTCTCTATGATAATGCAAGGGCTCAAATGTCTGTACATCCGAATGGAGCTAACAAAACTTCACTGGGTTGTTGTTCCTCAACCACCCTACAGCCTGGATCTCGCACCTTTCGAATTCTGTTTGGCCGAATAAAAGATGGACTCCGCGGGAAGCAGGACGTGGGTGATGGGAGGCTATTGACGCATCAAGACGTTGGCTACGACTTACACCACTCCAATGGGCATGCAGGTCCTCGCAATAAGATGGTGTAATGCCGTCGTATTGAACGGATATTATGTTGAAAAATAGGGTTTTGTAACTAAAAGAGTGGAGAATAATATGATGCATTGTCTATAACCAACTTGGTTCCGGAAAAAAGTGTTGCATTACTTATTGAACGTCCCTCTTATTTAAGATCATAGTGATGGATTTAGCAATTTGTTCCAGCCATATTTTCACATTCTGGTTGCTCCAATTTAATTGTATTTTCGCGTATTTCAACCTCCACCAGAACATGACCTCGAATGCAGGAGCTAAATAGAGTGATCCAAATCTTAATGTGGCCAACGGCCTTGACGCAGTGGTAACACCGGTTCCTGACAGAATACCGAAGTTACGCGTTTTCGTGCTGAGCTAGCTAGCACTTGGATGGCTGACCATCCGGTCTGCAGAGCGCTGATGGCGAGGGGGGCGCACTCACTTCTTATGAGCCAAACTGAGGAGCTGCTTGATTCAGGAGGAATCGCTCCAGTCTCTTAAACCGACATACGACCGAGAGAGCGGTGTACTGACTATTCGGGCCAAGTTTAGTATTTAAATTTTAATGCGTTGGATGGTGGAGACGGAGATACAACACTGGGTCAAAGACTCCTGTGGTTAACGCTCCCCTAGCGGGCGCGACCGTGACATTGACCCTCGTCCACACTCCTCCTTCCCCCTCCACAACCATATCAGACGACTGACGCCTGAAGCCTGTGGGAGGCTGCCGCAGCTCAATGTCTCTGCGATGGCCGCGCCGACAAGTCGCTACAGTACTTTGCTCCTGTTGTTGCTGGCTGCAGCGGTGGCCGCGGCTGGTGGTGACGTAACGGTCGTCGCTACGACGCGCTACGGCAGGGTGCGCGGACGCGTGCAGGCGACCCGAAGCGGTCGTTCATTACTAGCGTTCTACAATCTCCCGTACGCCAAGCCGCCCGTCGGACCGCTCCGATTCAAAGTAGGTCACTTTGACTCAGGGCTCTGAGTTTCATTCTTGCTACTTGTTTAAGCTGTGGGGCATCAGTTGGTACATCTGTACAGTACAAAAACAATTCATTTCCTGCAAATACTATCAATGAGCCTATCAACTAAACTACTCGAACGTACTGTAATCCTCCGAATATAAGCCGAACCCGAATATCAGCCAAGACCTTCCACGCAGAGGAAGAGCAACTCTGTGGAAAATTTACAGTGAAGTGACGAAAGTTATGAGATACTTCCTAATACCATGTCGGACCTCATTTTGCCCGACATAGTGCAGCAACTCGACGAGCCACGGACTCAACAAGTCGTTGGAAGTCCTCTGCAGAATTACTAATCTCTATACCCGTCCATATTTGCGAAAATGTTGTGTCGCAGGATTTTGCGCACAAACTGACCTCTCGATTATGTTCCATAAATTTCCGATGCATTGGTGTCTGGCGATCTGTGTGGCTAAGTCATTCTCCTGAATTGTCCAGAATGTTCTTCAAACCAATCGTGAACAGTTGTGGTCCGGTGACATAGCTTATTTCATCCATAAAAATTCCATAGTTGTTTGGGACCATGAAGTCCATGAATGGCTGCAAATGGTGTCCAAGTAGCCGAACATAACCATTTCCAGTTAATGTTCGGCTCAATTGTAGAGGTCGATGGCTGCACCTTTAATTGTGGGTCTGAAGGCGCCTGCAGGATATCCTACACGCCCGTCAGTACACGATCAATAGAGTGCGTTTTGCTCCCTTGCTCACCCCCCCATCCGAGTCAAATCAAGGTTATTGAAAAGAGTCGAAGGAACACACCGACTAAACTTTGCAGTTATGTTTACAAACACACTACAGATGTCAAATAGGTGTAGCGTTACCAGCGCTCCAATCGGTTACATTCCACATTGTGATGAACGGAAGATAAACGCCTTTTATGATCAACTCTACGGCGAGGTCCTAAATGTGATTATATTTCTTTGACGGAAAGCGATATTTGACAAAGTTCCTTATTACAATATCAAATTCCTTCGACATAAATATTTGACATATCAACTTTGACAAGAAATATGATAGTTCAATATAACAACTGCGTCAGACACTTGTCTTATACAGGCGTTGCCGGCCGCAGCGCAGTATTCTGCCTGTTTACATACCTCTGTATTTGAATACGCATGCCTATACCAGTTTCTTTGGTGCTTCAGTGTAAATGGAACGTAAACAATCGAAATCCCTTACATTGTCACCCGATGTGTGCTCTTCAGTCCAAAGACTGGTTTGAAGCAGCTCTCCATGCTAACCTATCGCGTGCAAGCCCCTTCGTCTCCGAATATAACATTACTTCAACCTACATCCACTTCAGCCTGCTTACTATATTCGCCCCTGGTCTTCGTCTACATTGGTTACCCGCCGTGCTTCGCTCCATTACCAAAATGACAATTCCTTGGTGCGACAGGATGTGTCCTATTAAACGATCCCTTTTTCTAGTCAAGTTGTGACACAAATTTCTTTTTCGCCGTATTCCTTTTCGTCCTCTTCATTAGTTATTCGATTTACGCATTTAATTTCCAACATTTTTCAGTAGTACCACATTTCAAAAGATTCTATTCTCTTCTTATATGAACTGCTTATAGTCCATGTTTCACATCCGTACACGGCTACTCTGCAGACGAAAACCTTCAGAAAACCAATTTATATAAGATGTCAACTAATTCCTCTGTCTTATAAATCCTTTTCTTGCTACATCCAGTCTGTATTTTATGTCCTCTCTATCTCTGCCATCATTATTTAGATAGATGCCCTGATAGCAGAAGTCTAGTGACTAGCGTTGCTGCCTCTGGATCACAGGATCCCGGGTTCGATTCCCGGGCGAGTTGGGGATTTTCTCTACCGGGGGATGGGTGTTTGTGTTGTCCTCGTCATTTCATCATCATCATCATGGACTGTGTATAAACAAATTGGACTCTGGAAAAATTGGGACTTTGTAAGGGGCCTGATGACCGCGCAGTTGAGCGCCCCACAAACCAGTCATCATCATCATCTGACAGCAGATTTCCTCTATTACTTTTATTGTCACTTGTCCTAATCTAACTCCTTCGACATCGCCAGATTTAATTCGACTGTTACCGTTGTTTTGCTTTTGTTGGCGTTTATCTATTAACCTCTTTTCAATACACTATCCACTCACTTCATCTGCTCATTCAAGTGCTTTTCTGTCGCTGACAGTATAACAATGTAGCAACGAACCTCAAAGTTTTCATTTCCTCTGTTTTTACTTTAATTACCTTTCTAAATTTATCCTTGCTCAGAGTACAGACTGAACACCCCTGCTTCGCTCCCTTCTCAAAGTGCTCCCTTACTTTCATGTCCTTCGATCCTTATAATTGCAGTCTGTTTTCCGTAAAAGCTGTAAAGAACTTTTCGGTTCCTGTGTTTTACTCCTGCTCCCTTCAGAATTTCAAAGTGTGTTTTCCGGTCAACATTGTCAAAAGCTTTCTCTAAATCATTATATGTTGTAAATGTAGGTTTGCCAATCTCTAACCTATATTGTAATCGTAATATAAGTCTTAGGGTCAATAATTCCTCGAGTATTCTTACATTTCTCCGGAACCCAAACTAATCTTCCCCGAGGTCATCTTCTACCAGTTTCCGTTCTTCCGTAAATAATACGCATCATTATTTGGCAACCATGATATAACAAACTGATAGTGCGATAATATTCACAAATATTACCACATTCCTTCCTCAGAATTGGAATTACTACATTGTTCTTGTAGTCTGACATTATTTCGCCTGTCTCATGATGTTCCAGGAGGAACGGTCAACACTGAAGCATATGACAGGAACGATCACTCGAAACAAAAGAGTCTAGTAAACATGGTCACTAAAATGCACGTTTCTAAAACTACGAACAGTTCTTCATCTTCGATACTGTGAAATAAGTCTCTTCTATTGCAAGCTGTGCCGTCTCCTTTGTTGTACGTGCATGGGATTTAACACCGTTCTTTATTTCTTATGCGAACGTATCTCCGGTATCAGATAAGGAGAACAGCCCAAAAATGGGTCTGGCTTCTATTATTTAACTCTTTAAATGAATTTGCCACTGTAAGGTGAAGTTCATTAGAATGTGTGTATTCGCTGTGAAAAACGCGTAAATAATTTTACGGGAGAAGCTGTATCGGAATCAAAATTAGTTTTTAAATATTGTGTTAATAGTTTTGTGTCTTTCAAATTAAAGCGCACTATCATAATTGTGAACACTTTAGTTTCCCACAAGTTAAATTCCGTAAAACCCAGTATGTATAATGAAAGTTGCCGACTAGGTAGTAAACATAGCCAGAGATATTAACTGTTGCTCGCAGAAGCAGTTGACTTCTCTCATGCACCAAACTCCTTTTCCTGTAACTATTTTCCCAATACTTTCGTTTTTAATAAATCAGGGTAGAAATTACATTTTCCTTTAACACAGTTATTTTTTTCTGTCATCACAATACACGAACATAACAAAGAGAGAGTCGAAGCATAGAAGTCCAAGAACAGAACAGCAGAGAGACCAAAACAAGAAAAAAATCTCCAGTAATCATGCACTACAACATGTGAGCAATTGTTCATCTTCGCTTGTGCGAAATACATATCTTCTGGTGAAGAAGTGCTCATAACTCTTAAAGCAAGCATTTTAGAGTCCATGTTTACTAGATAATTTTTTTCTTGCTTTGTTTCATATTACTTTCTCCCAAAATACGTAATGCAAAAGGCACTTCACTAATTTGAACCACTTTATCCACACCGTAGAGATTCGCACCCTCGGGAGAAAAATACATCTCACCTCGTTAACAACGATTTCGAACTATGGAACGTCACACGAATCATTGCGCTGCACATTTTCATTGCCGAATATTTGGGAAAATATTCGAGACAATACGGTATGTCGCAAGCTAGAATCTAAATCTGGATCGTGGGCTCCAGTGGGCACAGTTGTGGTAGACGAGCGAGGGCCGACTGGATGCCGTGCGGGCCCGTAGAACTGCTGTACTGTTGGGTCCCTACTCAACAATATACACTAATGGGAGTGCAGGCTTTCTCGCTAAATTTCGATGATGAAGTCTTCTCACGGTATCAGTTCTGCGGCAACGTTTCAACAAGTTTCCTACTGTGACTCTTCAAGCTTTCCCAGCGAATCTGTTGTAAATAGTCTTCACGAGTTTGCCGCCGGATCACGTTGTGCAAATTCCACAATATTTCCTCCGAGCAACTGTCCGTCGTCCTCAGGTGGTTCATCCTTGCTGATGGCTAGGTACGACTACCCGTCATCTCCAAGAGAAGACTTATTCATCAATATATTCTAATTTTTAACCTATTATTTTACTTACATATATGTGAAGTTAGGTCTAAAATTTTATTTCATGAGTTAAAGTATTAATAAATTAACTGGCAACAAATGTTAAGGTATTATTCGGTATTCGGCCCATTCGGCTACTTTTATCCTATTCGGCAGAATATAGAAAGTCTGTGTCCTATTCGGCCGAATACGGAATATTTCAGTAAGATGTTTTGCTAAAGTCAGATAAATGGTAAAAAGAAAACGTTGATTTATTTTATAATAATGACAAATTTCTCTTCAATTAATTGTTAACGATTGCGTGAAGGCTCAGTCAAATGTGACTATAAGTAGGAGGATCTTGACTCATTTTAATCATTCGGGCACTGCACAGGAAAAACTGCGTTCTATCCAAAAAGATACAGATCTCTCTGAACGTTAATCGGTGCAAGAAGTCAGTACGCGAAGGAATTCCACCTATTATATGCTTACAAGGCTAATGGAACAAAAACGGGCCATATCACTCTTATCTCATGGAGTGTGATATCGGCAATCTGACTGCTGCACAATGTGAACTTTTAGAGCAACTTTTGAAATTATTACAACCACTTGAGGAAATAACAAAAACTACAAGAATCGGATACGCTTGCAATTCTGAAATTATTCCGTGTGTTGTTATATTAACGCGATATTGCGATGAAACGAGCACATTAAGGCTAACACCCAAATAAACCCAGGTGAGGCAAGGTTTGCAAGAACAATTTGAAGACCCTCACAAGTAAAAATTATTTGGAGGCTACCGTTTTAGACCCATGTTTTAAAATGAATATTTTCAACAGGCACCTGCAGAGAGAAAAAGTAAGACAGTATATTTTCATCGATACCTAAAAGATGAACTATGAAACAGGCAGGGACGATAGCGCGAATTCGTCCCCTATTCGGGCCAAGAGAATGGGAGCCGAAGAAAAGAGTCCAAGGCAGATTATTCATTCATCTTTTATGGATTGCTACGAAGAGGTGGTTGCAGAAAAAACACAGCTTATACTCGTACATCGAAAGAAAAAAAAATTGCATCTGGAATAGATCTTTATTAGGAAGATATCACGCCATGATAATCCATACACGTGGTGGCAAACAAGAAAAGATACATTTCCGTGTTTGGTAAACCTTGCAGCAAAATATTTGTTGTCGCCAGGAAATAGTGCTTATTCAGAGCGACTTTTCTCTGAAGCTGTGAAAGTCTACGAGAAGAAAGAGTAAACTACTGCCGACAAACGCAGAATTTTTTTACTTTCTGCACCCCACTTCTAAATTTTAATTACGAGAATTCAAGTGCGTAGACATATATTGTGACTGTAAAGTATCCGTAGAGTACATAAATTTATTTTATTTGGTGCTTAGTTTTTTGTTAATTTTTGTAATACGGAAATTGGTTAGATTTTCTAAATAGTGGTCCTCGAAAAGAACTTTGCCTTCCTTTCATGGATTTCCGTTTAAGTTCCCGAAGCATTCCTAGTAGCTCGCCTCTGAACTGCTTCGATGTCTTTCTTTAATTACACTTGCTATAAATCCAGAACATTCGAACAGTACTCAAGAATAGGTCGCACTAGCGTCGTATATGTGGTCTCCTTGCATGTGGGCTTAATTAAATAAAATGAATGCAAATACTTTTTTGATTTAGTAGCTGTCTGTTCAGTTACGCAGTCTCGTAACCGGTTGGCCCTGACTGGTATTAATACGCAGTCTGACTGCATAGAATAACAACAAAGAACGAAAGAAAATTTCCGTTAACACAATTAATTAATTAAGTCCCCAGCAACTATAAAACCTAGGAAACAACAAGGCACAAGTGTCGCTGTACTGTGTGTGGAAGTGTGATTCAACGTACACATCTGGCACGGTTCTTCCTCAATAAGACCAGATATTTTAAACACCATTTATACTGCAGTAATTAAAAAAACCAGAAATATTATAATTACACATAGAAACCAGAAATACAGTCTAATACAAGAACACGAGCCAGATGCTTTGTTGACTGAACCTGTGACCAACAGGCATTATTGTTTAAGACATTGAAATAATGAAAAAAAAGGAATTTTTTACCTCAATATATATTGACGAAAAGCACACTCTGATCATTACAGCATCCCCAATCCAACAATATCTGGTGTCTAGCCCATCAAAACAATATCACAACATCTGAACAAGCACTCTCAACAACGACACACCACTGCTACATCTCAATAGCACTCTCCACCACGACTTCTCGACAAGAACTCTCCACTACCACATCTCAACAAGCACTGCCTATTGCTACTTCTCAATAAGCACTCTCCACTACCACATCTCAACAAACACTGCCAGTGGAGGCGGCTGAATAATACTCTTTGGCGCAATCTCTGGCGCTGTGACTCAGTGTAGCCACCTTTCATATGCCCTTCCTCCACGGGCTAGAATTTGATGGTATTTTTGCCAGCATTGGTGGTGAAAATACCACTAAATTCGACCAAAAAATACAGACAAAAATCAAAAAGTAATATTAATAAGTAAATATCACCCTTCAATAACCTATTATACAAAATACATTAAGGAATACAAATGTTTTCATACATGTGATTTTACACAATAGTTTACACAAGTACCATTCAATCAATGGCACCAGCAATCTCAAATAGGTGTAGGTAAGAGACTCATAACATTTCACAAATAGTAAATACACAAAAAAATCAGATTATGCAAATATTCACATAAAATCTTGTCAATATATCAATAAACAAGTAGTTGACAGTTCCAGCAGTAGCACCCAGCAATGGTCAACAGGTGCAAATAGCAGTCTCATAATATTTCATCAGCATTATTTAAACAGCTCCAACAGTGGCACCCAGAAATTGCGAGCAGGCGCAGATACCAACAAGTGACATTATTTCAGTAGAAGCAGTTCCATCAGTGGCACCCACTAATGTTGAGCAGGTGCAGACACCAACAAGTGACATCATTTCAGTAGAAGCAGTCCATCAGTGGCACCCAGTAATGTTGAGCAGGTGCAGACACCAACAAGTGACATCATTTCAGTAGAAGCAGTTCCATCAGTGACACCCAGTAATGTTGAACAGGTGCAGACACCAAGTGACATCATTTCAGTAGAAGCAGTTCCATCAGTGGCACCCAGTAATGTTGAACAGGTGCAGACACCAACAAGTGACATAATTTCAGTAGAAGCAGTTCCATCAGTGGCACCCAGTAATGTTGACAGGTGCAGACACCAACAAGTGACATTATTTCAGTAGAAGCAGTCCATCAGTGGCACCCAGCAATGTTGAACAGGTGCAGACACCAACAAGTGACATCATTTCAGTAGAAGCAGTCCATCAGTGGCACCCAGTAATGTTGAGCAGGTGTAGACACCAACAAGTGACATTTCAGTAGAAGCAGTTCCATCAGTGGCACCCAGCAATGTTGAATAGGTGCAAGCACGAACAACAGTTTGAAGGCACACACAATTGCTTTTACAAACTTATTATCAATGCTCTTACACTCAACATACAAATTATAATAAACACACAAATGATATCAGATAATTGTCATATTAACTATTACAAATACACAAATACCAGTAAATATATAGTAATGATGGGTGTCAGTGCAAGCCACAACAAACAAGTAAAATAATATTCAGGAGATACCTCGGTACCAATTATTTGGGATTAGGAAAGGAAAAGACACAAAACACACTCACTCATCTTTCATCCACATTAAGTACTACTGTGTAACTGAGTAGTGTTAACTGTGTAAATGCAGTTCTATGCAAAATTTTATGTTCAACATGTGTATCAAGTAGTAATGGTAGCAGTGTATAACAGTCAATAATAGTTAGTCAACGACATAGTCATCATGTCAAGACCAATGTTTGCCAAGCCAAATCAAAATGTACGGTTTCTGAACAACTGTCAGTGTGCCAAGATATGCAAATACTTCCTCTCTCCAAAAAAATAGTAGATACTGTTTAGTGATTTAACAAAGTGTGTGTGTAGACAATCTTCCTTCTACTTGAGTGTTCCAGTCTGCCATCTTCATCCTCCTTGTTCCATACAAACCAACAAAAAAAAAAAAATGCTCCTCACTTACTTTACCTCTTATCCACCAAAACTCCAATAATCATCAGCATCACATAGTCTTAATACTTCAATAATACCTCTTCCGTCGATACATATAAACTTTATCATCAATATCATTTACCTTACCTCTTGTCCACCAAAACTCCAATAATCATCAACTTCACATAATCTCAATACCTCAATAATACCTCTTCAATACGTCGACACATAAACCTTATCGCCAATATCATTTCACTTCCATAACAACTCTTTCCTCTAGTCAGTCTCCTCGAACAAGTACAGATAAATCCTAGTGCAAACTTCAATTCATCATCCCATACAATCCGAAGACACAATGTCCACACACAACCTCTGTGTAGTCCTCCTGAGCCAAATCTTCTACTCATTATGAAACATAAAATACATTTTGGTTACCTTGTCCATCATTAAATAAAGGAAATGCATACATGACCTCTAACAGCCTTTAGTTTGAATAACTTTCAGTAAGTAAGTACGAGTACGGAGTGTGAATGATCGTAATAATTCACAGTGTGTACACCACTTTAAGAATCATGGCAAAACAGAAGCAAACATGTGGAGTATTTCTTGTGTCAAGTGTCACTTGCTATTTCAATTGCTCACGAAGAATGCAGTGTAATAACTGTCAATGGTCTAAACCTAGTGCTGGTATGTCATGTCGTTAGCTTCCTTTCTATTAGCACAAATTTATACAGCTTCCATAAAACCTCCAGCTCATGACAGTCCATTTTCTTATCTTAAAATATAAGGCACTGAGCGTAAGCAAAACATGCAATAGCGAGTAGAGAACAGAATGTCAACAAGTGGATGCAGCACAATCCCTACAGCGAGGCTCTGCCAAGCGAACAATCTATAATTAATACCATAGTGTGACCTAAGCTCCATGTTTGTACACCGTATATCAGCATTTCTATATACCAAATTAAAGAGTAGTTATGACAACAAACAGAAATGTATAAATATGCAATCCATACGCAAAGCAGCAAATACGTATCTTACATAATAAACAGGTCATTAGCATCAAATCAGCATAAGCAAATAAATGTTCATATGTAATCTTAATAAGTAAACATGAAGGCGCAAGCAGATAAATCACAAAGTGTAACCTACATACATAACCACATCAGAACAACTAATCAGGTGACAATTATATTTTAAATAAATAAGCACAGCAGGCACATAATAAAAAAAATATGACATCAGTGAAAAAGCATAGCAGCCAAGCGATGCATAATATACACAAGTAACAACCCTGTTCATTAATAAAACATTGACAAAACTCAGCAAATGTACGCAAGCACGTCGCTTCACAAGTAAATTCATAGAACATAAAATTAGCACAAAGTATAAATCACGTAATCGCGAGCAGCAAATTACGTCTAAAGTACGTACCTAAGTGGAAATACGTTACCTGAAAAATAAACTCAATTAATAGTTACCTTTTTAGTTTATTACTTTCTTCTACGAAATTACATTCTTCCTGAAATTTTCTCGATAGCAAGTCCTCTTAACGTCGGACACACACAGAATTTACCTGAAGTTCTTAAAAATTTTATACAACCGTATCATGAAAAATACTGAACGTTAATGCGTAATTTATGAAGTCACTATAGCTTTATACTGAATTTAATCTGAGAATTTAGACTGTGTATTTGTTTACGGCTGTCAGTGCATTCGCACTGAGCGCTTGATCAGCTGTAGGTACGCGTGACGTAGGAAGTAATTGTTTGCGGTTAACCACTGCCTTGTGCGCCGCGCAGACTTGACTGTTGCTTGAGTATGTGCCGCCGCCGGAACACGGCGCGGTATCCTTGTGTTCTCTGCATGTTAACGTATAACTGTTGTTTCTCGAAAGTATCTCATTCCACAAAAATTTTAACGTTAGATATATGATGTTCTCCCTTAGAGCGCCGAGATTTAAGAGTTTCTACTTCGACAGTGTTATCATGAATAATTTTGCGAACTCTATATGGACCGTTATAAAGCAGAAAAAATTTGCGACACAAGCCTTTTCCTTTGTGAGACAAACGATGAGACTTAATTAACACCTTTTGACCAACTGACAAGATTTTTTAACGACCAGGACGTTTGGCTGATTTCTCTCTTCTAGCAGCCGCAGATGCAATATTTCGTAGAGCCAGGTTGACAACTTCAGAATGCCGCAGTTTCCGTGTAGGCGGAAAAGGAACGATTTCAGAAATGCGATTTGTCGATGCTTTGTTTTTTAATATCAATATAGGCGGTAAAGAAGTTGAATCATTAGGGAGTTCATTCAGAATGTTTTGAAAAATATGAAGATACTGATCCCACGTTCTGTGATTGTGATGACAGTAAAGACGACACAATTTATTGATTTCCTTCATCCTTCTCTCTGAAGCGTTAGATTGAGGGTGAAAAAGTGAAATGAAAATTGGTTTAATCTTACGACGCCGTAGAGTACGAAGCCAAATTTTAGAACGAAACTGTGATCCATTATCTGATATAACCTTATCAACATGACCAACTTCTTTAAGAAAATGTTTGATGAAAGCGTTAGATACTGAACGAGCTGTTGCTTTGCGTAACGGTGTAAAACACACATATTTTGATGTCAATTCCACTGCTACCAAAATGTACGCAAAACCATTAGTAGAACGAACCACTGGACCGAACAAATCGACTGCAGCCATGTCCTTTAATTTCGCTGGAATGATAGGAAACAACGGTGCTCTGTGAGAAATAGTTGGCGGTTTAGCCTTTTGACATAATTTGCATTTGGCAAGAACAGATCGAATACGTTTTTCCATATTACTGAAGTAGCAATTTTCTCGTAATTTATGAAAGCATTTTCTGGGACCAAAGTGCGCATTACTGAAATGTATATACCAAATCAATTTATTAACCCACTCATCAGGAATGCAAACTAACCAAACAGAGTTGTCGACTGATTTTCGTTTAAAAAGAATATCATTGCGAACTAAATAATACTGTCTAATCGCTACGCTTTCCTTTCTCCTCCACTTCTCCTTAATGTCCTTCCAGATTGGATCCCTGTTTTGCTCCTTAGCGATGTCCTAGAGCGAAGACGAAATAAAATTCTCAAACGCAACACCTTGAATATACGTCAAACAACAATTGTTTTCTTTGCAGTCCTTCTCAGCACTTTGTTTCAAACCTATAGGTGCAAGTGATAAAGCATCAGCAATAATATTTGAAGATCCCTGTATGTAAACAATACTAAAATCAAATTCCTGTAGATACAGCGTCCATCGTGACAATCTTCCATGTGTTAATTTTGTTGACATAAGAAATTCCAGCGCTCGATGATCAGTGTAAACCTTAGTATGTCTGCCATATAAACATATGGAAATTTTGTGAAAGCCCATACAACAGCCAAGGCTTCAAGTTCCGTAATCGAATAATTCTTTTCTGATTTAGAGAGAACACGACTTCCAAATGCAATAGTTTTCTGCACTACAACGCCGTTTTCTTCTATCTCTTGAAATAAGTGTGCACCTAGGCCTTTGTATGATGAGTCCGTCGCCAATCAAAAATCTTTAGACAAATCCGGATGTGAAAGAAGTGGAGCAGCAACTAAAGCATCACGAGGTTGTTCAAATTCTGATTGAGCTTCCTCATCCCAACACCAATTAGAATTCTTTCCAGATAGTTCACATAAACGAGGTGTGACCAAATTGTCCAATTTAACAAAGCGTCTAAGAAAATTACAGACACCAAGGAAACTACGAACATCACGTTTTGTAGTAGGAACAGCATAATTACGAATAGCGTCTAGTTTTTCTGGATCAGGAAGAATACCTTCTGTAGAAATAATATGACCAAGAAATTTCACCTGAGAACGACCAAATTCAGATTTTTTCAAGTTCACTGTAATGCCAACTCTTGCAAAAATGCGGAATAATGAATCCAAAATTTTGTTATGCTCACTCCAAGAACGTTTAGCAATAAGAATATCGTAAACATATGAAGTAATATTGTCACGAAGATAAACAGGTAAAATTTCGTTTAAACTACGAATGAATGCTGCATAAGATACAGTAAGTCCAAACGGTAATTTCCGAAATCACTTTTGTGTAAAATAGTCATATCCGGTTATTCTTTACCGACTCTAGATAGACTGATAGTTGAAGAGTTGTTTTGATAGATACAAAGAATAGTAAAAGAGTAGGCAGCAGTGCAGAAAACTAAAAGGGAAGTAGCACCGCTACAGCTCGGGGCCCTGTGCACGCTACAGCACATATTCACTTAGTGTAGCGAATCCCCTGAGGACATTAATAGCCGCACATAAATTCCAGTTTGTGACTTATTGGCCAATTTGGTGGAAGTGCATGCATAAATTGTTCTAACCGTGAACATGGATGAATGTCATTCTTAGAATTGCGAAAGATCTTAAACTTCCGAACAGTTAAGAAGTGTTTATAATCAAAGTTTTCTCCTCGTGGCGACAAAGACCTACCGCGTCTGTCCCTGTCCCAATGTCGATTACTGTCAAGTTCGCGCGCCTGGCGCTCTCTTGTTGCTTCTCGTAAATGAAATAAATTACTTTCTTCAAACCTCTCTGCTATCTGTGATTCTAAATTTCTTCTGCTGTCTTTTCCTACAATTTCGCTTTCAATTTGTTTGACTTGCTTTCCTAATGCCTCAAATTCCCTTTTGACGTGTTCATTAAATTTTCCCTGATTTCCAACATGCTTATTTATGTTCTGGTACTCTTCGGTTTCTACAAATGGCAATGGAGCTGTATCATCTGAATCTCTGTCCCCATTTAAACTAAGACTTGTCAATTTATCTGAAATCTCCTCCACTCTTTCCGATAAGTCACCCATTTGTTCTTTCTGTTTATTTACCTCTTTCGTAAGTGTCGCGACTCGGGTTTCAGTATTGACACATTTAGTAGTTAACTGTTCATACTGTTGTGTTAGGTTATTTATTCTGTCATTTGGTACGGATTCCTCTATTCTTTCAAATATTTCTTCCTTATCGTGTGCACATTGTAAATTTAACTCTGAAAATTTTTGTACTATCACGCGATCTCTTTCTTCCTGTTCTCTATCCTGTTCCTTTTGTCTGATTACTATTGAAATTAATCTATTATTGTGAGCATTCAAAATCGGTTGCACTTCTTCTCAAATTTCTTTCTTCAATTCATCTTTCATGTTTTTGAAGCATGTCCCTATTCGTGAGTCTAACCGTGTTTCCATTGTTCCCATATCAGTTTCTAAACGTTTTGCCAAAGTTCCCATCTCTGTTTTAATTGTTCCTATTTGTGAACCCAGTGAGTCTAACCGTGTTTCCATTGTTCCCATACCAGTTGTAATTATTCCCATCTCTGTTTTAATTGTTCCTATTTGTGAGTCTAACCGTGATCCCAAATTTAATATTGCCCTCATCAACTGCTCCATGTTAGCTGGTTCGAAATTTTTTTCGCCCCTAACATTTCCCGTAAAACTAACTTCCTTCGTCATAGCAGTAAAGGTATCTGTGTTCGATACTATTCCAGAATCTTCTGTCGTCAATCTCGTATTCTGAAAATGTTTTGATTGTGAAAAATTTTGAATTGGTTCCGCACTATTTTCCCGACTTATTAAATTGTTTTCAACTTCATTATTCATCATACTGTTCTCCTGTGTTGGCGAGTTCGCCATGTTAACAATTTCGTCATTCTCACTATCCATCATTTTTGCCTTTTTCATCGATCGTGTAATCATTTACAAAACATACAAAACTCGTCACTATACTAAAATTACGCACAATATGACACTTTATCACCAACAATACCATTCACACGAAATGCTTCCCTCAATCACGATTAACGAACAATTGAAATTTTCATAATTGCACAAAATTGTCAAACGCGTATACAAGACATCAAAAACTAAATTCTGCAAAAATACCATTAGAAGAAAGACAAGACAACTACAAATGTTCATTACCAAATCTATACATGCAATATAGACTACAATTACTAAAGTACGAATTACTACAACAATACTACTGTCTGCTATTTTTACTATCAGAAGATTTCAAGGGACGATCCGAAGCAGCGGTCGCCACGTGCATGGGGGCTTAATTAAATAAAATGAATGCAAATACTTTTTTGATTTAGTAGCTGTCTGTTCGGTTACGCAGTCTCGTAACCGGTTGGCCCTGACTGGTATTAGTACGCAGTCTGACTGCATAGAATAACAACAAAGAACGAAAGAAAATTTCCGTTAACACAATTAATTAATTAAGTCCCCAGCAACTATAAAACCTAGGAAACAACAAGGCACAAGTGTCGCTGTTCTGTGTGTGGAAGTGTGATTCAACGTACACATCTGGCACGGTTCTTCCTCAATAAGACCAGATATTTTAAACACCATTTATACTGCAGTAATTAAAAAAACAAGAAATACTATAATTACACATAGAAACCAGAGATACAGTCTAATACAAGAACCCGAGCCAGATGCTTTGTTGACTGAACCTGTGACCAACAGGCATTATTGTTTAAGACATTGAAATAATGAAAAAAAAGGAATTTTTTACCTTCATATATATTGACGAAAAGAACACTCTGATCATTACAGCATCCCCAATCCAACAATATCTGGTGTCTAGCCCATCAAAACAATATCACAACATCTGAACAAGCACTCTCAACAACGACACACCACTGCTACATCTCAATAGCACTCTCCACCACGACTTTTCGACAAGAACTCTCCACTACCACATTTCAACAAGCACTGCTTACTGCTACTTCTCAATAAGCACTCTCCACTACCACATCTCAACAAACACTGCCAGTGGAGGCGGCTGAATAATACTCTTTGGCGCAATCTCTGGCGCTGTGACTCAGTGTAGCCACCTTTCATCCTATACAGATGAAACAAACTTTCCTAAATTCTCTCGACCACAATCATCACAGGCTCATTCCATTCCATATCGCTCTGCACCGTTAAGCCCAGACATTTAAACTACATGACTGTGTCAGGCGTTCACTACTAATGCTGCGTGCGAAGATTAGGGGTTGTTTTCTCTATTTATTTGCATTAACTTACATTTTTCTAGATTAAAGAGCCAGCTGCCATCAATCACACTAGCAAGAAAATTCGTCTAAGTCATCTTGTATTCTCCTCCCACAGTCACTCAACTTCGATACCTTTCCGTACGTCACAGCATAATCAGCGAAAAGCCACAGATTGCTGCCCACAATGTCCGCCAAATCTCGTATGTATATAACAAATAATAGCGCTCGTATCACACGTCCCTGGCGGACTTCTGACGATACTCTTGTCTCTGATGAACACTCGCCGTCGATAACAACATACTAGGTTCTCTTACATAACAAGTCTTCGAGCCACTCACTTATGCGGGAACCTGTTTCATATGTTCGTTCCTTCGTTAACTGTCTGCAGTGGACACCGTGAAAAATGCCTTTCGGAAATGTAAAAATATGGAATCTGCCTGTTGCTCTTTATCCATAGTTCGCAGTATATCATGTAAGAGCAGATCTAGCTGAGTTTCGCACGAGGAAATTCAAAGATGCTACGCTAGGATCATAAGAGGATGGCATAGCGCGAATGAAACTGCAACAGAAATTCTAGAGTACGTTAATTGATTATCAGTGGAAGAAAGATGATATAATGCTTGCGAAACCTTGCCGTGTAAATTCAGGGAACCTGAAGACAGAGCGGCCTTTCTGCAGTCACCACAGCATATTTTGCGTAGGGATCGTGAGAATAAGAAAAGATACATGCAGAGGCATATAGGCAGCATGGAATAGGATACAAGTTCACTATATTGGGTAAAGTACACTTCGCCATGCACTGTGCTATGGCTTACGGAGTATATATGCAGATGTAATACAAGAAAATCATTAACAAAGTTGGTATGTTCTCAGAACTATATCAAAATTGAAATGTAAATTTAAATTATGAAATGAACACATTCCAGTCTACAGGAGTCACTCAGTCCATCAGTTTATAACGTGTAAAAAAATTTAGAAGCAGGCTCCTAATACATCGTAACCGATTTATTATGAAGTTCTGTTCTCGATGAACTGTTCAAAATTTAGATTTTAATAATTGTGTGGTACTTCATGTAATCCAGTTGATCGAAACGCACGTAAGTCAATTATTTTTAAATGCCGTCAAAGAAAACGATTTCGCAAGTCAAGTTGACTTTTGAGTTATATTACTGCGTAAAAGAAAGAACATAACAAAAAAATATTTTACTGACGTCTTCTCTGTGCAAGGTGAGATATTTTCTATGTACCCTCATACTTCTTCGACGAGAAACAACAGCTAAAAATTCACAATTTTTGCTTTTTTTAAATATTTCCTTCTGTTACTTCTCACACGTACTTCCACCATTTAATTTCCAAAATTTCATCTAGCAGCTGTTTCTCAAAAATTACTGTATAAACCAGGGGTAAAGAACATTTTATCTACCGCTCACTTTTGTACGTCTGTTAGTTGTGAAATTTTCTAACTGTGCTGACCCCACGCCCCTCCTATCCGCATCCTCAACTGAGGATGATACGGCGGTCGGATGGTCCCGATGGGCCACTTGTGTCCTGAAGACGGAGTGCTACCATTTGCAGAGTAATGGTTATTTGTGAAGTAGCGAAGTAACTTTACTTTGTAAGAATTATAAAACGGAGTTACAGCAAGTTAAAAAATATTATAATGACTACATACCAAATATTTTATGTCAAAATTGTACGAAAACTTGGAAAATTATTTAAAACCGTTATCGTCTACCGCTCACCATGAAAGTTGTAGCACCAAACAGTGGGCGTTAGGGACCAGGTTGAATACCACGTAATCAGATGCAGCTCTTTCCAGTTCTTAAAAGAACGGTCAGTGGTTAGACGTGCTAATGACACTGAAGAATTATAGGAAAGGCTTTACGCTAAGTATAGTGTTCTTTAAAAAAAATAGTTCAAATGGCCCTGAGCACTATGGGACTTAATATCTGAGGTCATCAGTTCCGTAGATTTAGAATTACTTAAACCTAACTAACCTAAGGACAGCACACACATCCATGCCCGAGGCAGGATTCGAACCTGCGACAGTAGCAGCAGCGCGGTTCCGGACTGAAGCGCCTAGAACCGCTCGGCCACAATGGCCGGTTATCTTTTTTAAAACCAATCCATCCTCTAAAACGCAAAATATAGTGTTGGATGTTAGTATCTAATGTTTCTTCGACACAGAGTTAGCTCACTTGGTCAAGAACGTCAGAGGACTTTTCGAAGGACCTATTCTAGCATATGGTAAGTTCTGGAGATCACGGCAAACCTAAATTAGGATGGACAGACGGGGATCTGAGTCCTGGACCTCACGAATACGCGTCCAGTATCTTAGGCCCTATCCGTCCTCCCACTTCCTCTGAAGAAATTAAGGTTGACATAGCTACTTAATCTGCCGGGACCGGTGTCATGATGATTAAAATTCTTCTGGGTGCTGTACCGCGTCATTGCATAAAATACTTTAATTATAAACTGAAAACCAAGTTTCGATCGTATTACAACGGCCTTCCTCAGGGAAAGACCGGGTTTGGTGGTGCAAACGTGGCTCTATTTATTGCAGACGCAAGGTGTCACCAAGTCACATTTTTTGAAACTTTATTAGTCGTAGAATATAATAGGCTAGTCATGAAAGGGGGAGAATAGGAGAGAAGTAATTTGTGTGTTAGCCGGTCTGTCAGTGATTGGCGCCAGTCTGAAAATCAGCGCTTGGCTTCTGGTTGTTGATCGTATAATGCTCGCCCATTACGTCCTTAGCTTCATAGTAGTCTACCCGTAGATAGCGGGGTTGACGCTGATGTAACGTTTCTTGACTTCCGGAAAAGCTCTGGTTCAAGTTCACATTATCTTTTAGTAAACAAAAGCCGTCCTTATGGAAAATCACACAAGATACTTGACTAAATCAAAATATCATAGCAGACAGAACCAAATACGTCGTTCTCAATGTGCAGCCGAATTAGGTAACACTGTCACTCTTGAGGATGTGTATAAATTACTTTCCAACATTTGTAGCCCTCTGAGATGCTGTTACGCACAAAATCGTAGTAGCTACGAGAAGTAGTAGCAAATTAATGAATGATAAATGGATAAGTGATGTTTGGTGTAAGTATTATCGGCTGAATCTCGGCGTATTCAAAGGTATTGCTCAATGGATATCAGGAAAACAGTGGCTTAAGGCAAATTACGAGTATATTGATTTCAAAGGGCACGGCCGATTTCTCTCTATCATTCTTCGGTCCGCAGTT
Organism: Schistocerca americana; assembly: GCF_021461395.2. Taxonomy (NCBI): domain Eukaryota; kingdom Metazoa; phylum Arthropoda; class Insecta; order Orthoptera; family Acrididae; genus Schistocerca; species Schistocerca americana. Next base: position 483,431,720 of record NC_060121.1, read on the forward strand.
GATTACCGTCTCTACTGACGTCGTCGTTGACGAGTTGCCAAATCTTAACATTCATTCCTTTCTTTCATGGGAGTTTATGTAGCGATTGCTCTGTTTCCTTCACTACTTCCCACGCTACATGTAAGAGGAGGCTGCATTTCGGTTAGCCCTCGTAGTATGCGTAAACATCTGAAACACGCACTTAGGAACAAATACGTTACGGACACTGCTCACTGCGAGACCGAATAGTGACTGGTGGCGTTGAGAGCAAGTGCCGCTGTAAGAAAAGCGTGCATTGAAACAACAAAAGTCATGTAATACCTCCTAGTATGGAGTCGAACCTTCTTTCACCCGGCGTAGTACAGAAACTGAACGTAGCATGGACTCAACAAGCCATTGGCAGTACCCTGTAGAAATTCTGAGATATGCTGCCCCTGTAGCAGTCCATAGTTGCGAAAATGTAGCAGGTGCATGATTCTGTGCACGACCTGACCTCGATCATGTCCCATAAATGCTCGACGCATTCATTTCGGGCGATCTAGGTGGCCAAATCATTCGCTCTTGTAGTCCACAATGTTCTTCAACCAATCGCAAACTGCGGCCCGGTAACATGGCGCATTGTCACCCGTAAAAGTTCCATCGTTGTTTTGGAACACGGAAGTCCATGAATGGCAGCAAATGGTCCTTAGGTAGACGAACATAACCATTTCCAGTCAGTGATCGGTTCAGTAGGACCAGAGGACCCAGTCCATTCCATGCAAACATAGCCCACACTATTATCGAGCCATTACCAGCTTGCGTAGTGACTTTGACAACTTGGGTGTCTGCGCCACACTTGAACGCTACCATCAGCTCTTACCAACTGGAATCGGCACTCATCTGACGAGCCCACAGTTTTCCAGTTGTCTAGAAAAAAAAAATCCTCCCAAACAGGCCATGAAGGCCCAACAGTACCGACCGGCCGCCGTGTCATCTTCAGCCCATATACCTCACTGGATGCGGATATAGAGGGGCATGTGGTCAGCACACCGCTCTCCCAACCGTATGTCAGTTTCCGAGACCGGAGCCGCTACTTCTCAATCAAGTAGCTCCTCAGTTTGCCTCACAAGGCACAAGGGCCGAGTGCATCCCGCTTGCCAACAGCGCTCGATAGACCGCATAGTCACCCATCCAAGTGCTAGCCCAGCCCGACAGAGCTTAACTTCGGTGATCTGACGGGAACCGGCGTTACCACTGCGGCAAGGCCGCTGGATCCAATCGTCTACGGTCTAACCGATATGGTCACGAGCCTAGGAGCGGCGTGCTGCAGGCAATGTTGTGCTGTTAGCAAAGGTACTTACGTCGATCGTCTGCTGCTACAGCCCATTAATGCCAAATTTCGCCACATTGTGCGAACGGATACACTCGCCGATCGTCCCACATTGATTTCTGAGGTTATTTCACGCAGTGTCGCTTCTCTGTGAGCACTGAAAACTCTATGTACAGTTAAATGAAGGCCGTCGGCCACTGCTTTATCCGTGGTGAGAGGTAATGTCCGAAATGTGGTCTTTTCGGCACACTCTTGACACAATGAATATCGGAATATTGAAATCCCTAACGATTTCCGAAATGGAGTGTCCTATGCGCCTGGCTCCACCTACCATTCTGCGTTCAAAGACTGTTAATTACTGCCGTGCGGCCACACTCACATCGGAAATATTTCCACATGAATCACCTGTGTACAAACGACAGCTCCACCAAACGACGCTGCCCTTTTATACCTTGTGTACGAGATACTACCGCCATCTGTATATGTGCACACCGCTATCCCGTGCATTTTGTCACCTGAGTGTACAAGGAGAGCAGAGCCGTTTGGAGAATCATTCCAGCGACGATATGAACCGAAAAATGAGGAAATCTGCTGACGTAGTGGACTTTGACAAAGGAAGGATTGTTATGGCCAGGTGCATGGAATCGAGCTCTCTAACGGTTGTTTTCTTGGCTGTTTGTGGGGTCTCGGTCTTGAAGTCTATGGAAAGTGGTTGAAGAACGGTGAAACCATCAGAGGGCGACAATATGTCAGACGCCTGTACCTCTTCACAGAATTTGAATGTCGGACGCTTGCCCTCTCTGCAATGCTGGATATGTAGTGATTGGTCTCAGATCCGACGACACAGTACAATGTTGGTGCATAAACAAGTATTTCCAAGCACGCTTTTCAGCGGACATTGCTGAACATGGGGTTGGGCAGCAGACGACTCCTAGGGGAACTGCAGACGGAACGGAATGCTTGTGTTAACAGGTCTTGTAAAATAGAGCAACACAAGAGAAAGTCTTTTAAAGGTATAAAAATACACCGTGTATTGTTTCCTAACTCACCTTACTTGAAAATCATTTAAAACACTATGTTAGGTATTTTTTACATTTTTTGCGAAGAAATCCATATATGTATTTCCCCCATTGCCCCATCCACGAGGCAGAATGGAACAAGGCAATTTTTTGGGAAATTTTTACATAAACGTGGAAATTATTAGGAATATCATCTTAAAATTAAAGACATAAAGTTGTTTAACGATTTTGACTAAACAATATGGAATTTAAAAAGAATCGTTAGCAATAAGAAAATATTTTAATGTCATTTTGAGAAATGGACAATTATTTATAATCCTAATACCAGATCACTGTTACTGTTATTCTTACTGTTATTTTATTGAATCCTATAGCTCATGCACCAAGTGTATTTTCTGGCTTGAAAACAGACAGTTTAGGATGGCTAGTAATAAGCTCAAATGGCTCAGAGCACTATGGGACTCAACTGCTGAGGTCATTAGTCCCCTAGAACTTAGAACTAGTTAAACCTAACTAACCTAAGGACATCACAAACATCCATGCCCGAGGCAGGATTCGAACCTGCGACCGTAGCAGTCTTGCAGTTCCAGACTGTAGCGCCTTTAACCGCACGGCCACTTCGGCCGGCTAGTAATAAGCACAATATCCCAGTTCTGCCCAGCTATGTCAGTTTCTTTGTCAAATCTGTGTGCTAAAGAATTTCTTTCTTCTGGCTGAGAATCTAATGACTTGTCAATTAGACGTTCCATCGTTGGACTAAATGTCTCCTCTCCATCTCCCCCCCCCCCCCCTTTTCCCCGTAGGAATGCTACCACCTCGTCTGTTTGTTTTACAGCGAACACATTTTTAAATATTCTACTGGGTGTTTCAAGAAGGACTTTACAACTTTGAAAATTCATATAAATTAATTCATAGTATCTACAGAGGTAGTTGTAATGTCAGTTTGAAGAGAAATACATCAAGTTTTGTGTAGCGTAGTTCGCCAGTGCAGAATCGCACGGTAAGGAGCGCTAGCGTTACAGATGGCTGCCTTCATTCGACCCGAGCGTGCTAGCTGTATGTTTTGGTTTGAAGAATCGAAGTCGGCGACAGCAGTTCAGCGTAACTTCCGTACCAAGTACGCTAAAGATCCTCCTAGTAGACTTACAATTTATGAGTGACATAGACGTTTTGTAGAAACAGGGTGCTCAGTAAGACATGAGAAATCATAAGGTCGTCCAAGCACATCTGACGACATCGTTGAGCGAGTAAGACAACGTTTCGTCAACAGCCCTACTAAATAGACCCGGCGTTCATCTTGCGAACTGTAGATCCCACGAACGACTTTTTGGCGTTTGTTGAGGAACCGTTCGCATTTGAAACTGTACAGATTGACGATCGTATAAGCAAATAAGGACACTGATAAAATTGCTCGCAAGAACTTCTGTGCCGACATTTTAAATGGATTACATCAGAATGAACATTTCTAGGACAAAATCATACTTTCTGACTAGTTGATTTTTCACTTCAGTGGCGGGGTTAACACACATAACTGTAGGATTTGGGACAGTGATAATCCAAATCAAACATTGCGACATATTCGTGACTGCCCTAAACTGAACGTTTTTTGTGCATTGATCAGGAACAGAGTGTACGGCCCCATTTTTTTCATGAAAGAACCATTAACGGGATAGTTTACCTCGATATGTTGCAACAATGTTTGATACCGCTGATCGAAGAGGATAACTAAGAACGGAATGTTTAGTTCATGCGAGATGGTGCACCACTCCTCTACCTGACTGACGTCCTGGATTTTCCCAGTGACCGTGATGCGCCAGTTGCATGGCCTCCATGTTCCCCAGGCCTGACACCACTTGATATTTTTTTTAAATGTGGATTCATCAAGGGTATCGTGTTTGTACCTCATGTTCCGGCTTGTCTACCTCAACTTAATGCAAGAATTTATGCTGCCACTGAGCAAGTTACACCTGAAATGCTACAGAAAGTTTGGGAAGAAATTGACTTCCAACGGAATGTGTGCAGGATAAGCAACGAAAGCCACATACAGCACCTTTTGTTTAATGTAGATAAACTTGATCTGTTTCCCTACAAAATATCACTAAACCCAGCTCTGTATCTTCTCTCAACAAATTTAAATGAATTTTTAAAGTTGTAAAAGACCTTTCCGAAACACTGTATATGATTTGTCAACTATATAGTAGGGATTATTTTTACCTTTAGGAATGTCTCTATACAACGTTATTAATTTAATATTCAATTGCTGTGTACACTGATTATTCAAAACATTATGACCACCAACCTAATACCGATAATAAACCCGTCCAAGCGATAGCAGCGTCACCTAACGAGGAATGATTGCTAGTCAGACACACGCACGGTGAATGTGGCATTAGTCAGAGTCCTGTCCGTATGTAGAATGGGGAAGGCGTGCATTCTATCGAGGGCAGATTGTGACGGCCAGGAGGCTCAGCACAAGCATTTAGGTTAAGTAGTGTGTAAGCTTAGGGACTGATGACCTTAGCAGTTAACTCCCATAAGATTTCACACACATTTGAACATTTTTGAACAAGCATTTCGGAAACTGCGCGACTTGTCGGGCGTTCGAGGAGTGTCTTCAACACGTGGCGAAACCAAGGTTAAATCACATCCAGACATCGCGGGGTTGGGCGGCAACCCTTCATTACAGACGTCGGATGTCGTAGGCTGGGCAGACTGATAAAACAGGATAGGCAGCGAACTGTGGCGGAACTAACATCAGATTTTAATGCTGGGCAGTGTACAAATGTATATGAACACACGGCGCATCGAACACTCCTAACCGCCGATCACTCCACAGCCGATGACCCATGCATGTGTCCATGTTAACACCACGATATCGGCAACTACAACTGAAATGGGTTCTTGACCATCGGCACTAGACGTTGGCACAGTAGCAGAGCGTTGCACTGTCTGGTGAGAATTCCGACACCTTCTCCATCACGCCTATGGGAGGGCGCGAATCCTTCGTCTTCCTAGGGAACAGCTCATTGACACCTGAACTGAGGGATGCAGACAAGCTGGCGGCGGCTCCATTATGCTTTGGGGAATATTCACGTGGGCATCCACGGGTCTAGTGGAGCTCGTCCAAGGCACTTGGTTCAAATGGTTCAAATGGCTCTGAGCACTATGGGACTTAACATCTGTGGTCATCAGTCCCCTAGAACTTAGAACTGCTTAAACCTAACTAAGCTAAGGACATCACATACATCCATGCCCGAGGCAGGATTCGAACCTGCGACCGTAGCGGTCACGCTGTTCCAGACTGAAGCGCCTAGAACCGCACGGACACACCGGCCGGCGTCCAAGGCACTATGACGACCAAGGTGTACCGCACACTGCTTAAAGATCAGGCACATCCCTTCATGACGATCAAGTTCCCTGATGGCAGTGGTATTTTTCAACAAGATAGCGCGCCATCTCACAGAGCCAGGAGTGTAATGAACTGGTTCGAAGAACGCAGTAGCTAGTTCCAATTGATATACTGGTCACCAAACTCTGCCAGATCTGAACCCGATCGAACGCTTTTGGGATTTGATTGAACGTGGCGTCAGAGCTCATCGCCACTCTCCCCGGAATTTTTGGGTTTTAGGTGTGCAGATGTGGTGCCAACTCCCTCCAGCGATCTACCAAGGCCTCATTGTTTCCATGCCACGACACACCGTGGGACACTATCCCATTCAGCCCCGTCCCGTTCCGACCCAAGAGCACATCTCAGATTAACAATTTTTATGGAACGTAATGACTGACACATTTAAACGTAAGTAACTGACGCATTTAAATGTATTATGTTACTAGTGTATAGCGAATGGGACGCACTTTAAGATTACTTGTCATTTAAGTACATACAGTTAAGAATTAACGTTTTATCTTTCGTTTACGTTCGTCAAAAGTTATAAGAAAAAGTAACTGGAAACTGGAAACTTACACATCCTACTACAAATAAGCTAAAATCGCTATCGCACCTTCCCTTCCATTTACAGACATTGTCACTATAATAGACCAGCATTCTCCAGTCTAGAAAACAGCAGAATGGGTTCGGTCCATGGATCAGTGTAAACGTGTCGCCTGATCGGAGGAGTCGCGGTTATTGTTACACCAGATCAATGGCCGTGTCCTGATATAGTGTCACCCAGCCGAACGGCTACTCGAAACATGCACCGCGATACGGACGGGGGCCGTCGGGGACAGTATTATGCTGTAAGGACACTCACCTGGTCTTCCATTGGACCTGTGATAGTAATCGCAAACGCCAAGACAGCTGTCGTCTATGTGAACATTATTGCGGACCACCTGAATCCCTTTATGCCTGATGTCTTCCCCATAGGCTATGGTATTTTCCAGGATAACAGTCCGTGTCAAAAGGCAGGAATAGTGCTACAGTGGTTTGAGAAGTACGGTACAGAATTCATGTTGTTGTCTTCCTCACTAGATTCACATAAACTGAATCCGATGGAACACATCTGGGACACTCTGCGCCCTCAAACTACCGGCCCGTAATTTACGGGACCTGTGCGTAGATAGCTTGTGCCACATGCGCCATGGAATGTACCAAAGACTTGTCGAATCCTCGTCACGCAGATTATCTACTGCATCAGTTTATAAAGATGGACCAACAAGCTTTTAAGCAGGTGGTCTTAACGTTTTGGGGCAGCAGAGTATCCTCGCCATGTGCATGTAAGCGCATAGTGTCTGGCGAACGTTTCTCTGTGCTGTCATCATAATGAATGGAAAATTCACTTCGTATTCCCAACGAGTTTTGCACAGTCTACGGGAATTCCTTGACATATTACATGTGATGGTAGCATTGCCTTTGCATTCTGCAAACCTGTTACTAGATTTCAAGTCTGTATGTGTGTTATGCGGGTGAGTGTTAAGACTGATTGTGCATCATGCTGTTGTTTGCGTTGCCCTGGATAAGTATTTGTTGTCACAAGGATTGAAAAATAATTTTGATGCTGGCCTGCTTTAGCACTTTGGGTTACAGCTACGTATCTAACATATTAATTCCATTGGAGAATAATTTCACTTTGTTTATAACCATTAGTGTAGGATGTATATAAATTGCACAATATAATCGTTCAGGAAACAAATACTCACGCGATTTCAATAAATCACGAATGAAATTTATAAAAAACAAGAAACAAAAACAGATATACAGTATGTTAGTGACAGAACTACTTATCAGCAACATTCTCGTGGAAAATATTTCGTTGCAATATAAACAAAGCATAAAATTAGTTTGAGCAGTTTACTGGATGTTTTGTGACACTGTATTGAAAATTATATTTAATTAAAACTGTGATCTATTCTACATTAGTCAAGCAGCTGGAGCGATTTTTCATTGTCATCATTTTCCTCTAGTGGCGAATAAATTTATTCGAATTAATATACTACTCACTGGCTTCGACGTCAACTTTACTATTAAACAAGACTATACGCTACCAGAGCGACGTATGCAGTTGCAATGTGAAAAATATTTTCATTACACGCGAGTGCAGGTATGTACTATGTACTGTGTGCCTCTGTACGGAAAAGATGCTAAGGTCGAAGCTGGCTAGTAGATATTCAATTTGAGTAAAATTATTTGTTTTAAGCGGAAAACGACAACTTATAAAATTTTTATCGAAGGTGCGAATATATTTTAAACGAACAGCCTCTCGATGGCGTTTCTATACTGAATAACAGTTCCACGTTACTCTAGCACGGGACATTTAAGGGACAACTAGATCGCTCCACCGAATCACATAAATTTCTTGTTTGGCTTCAATTAGGTGCGAGTGGCAATCGGAGCTTCGTTTGAAATAATTCACAATTTTCATCAAACCATTAACGGACTATGCCTAAAGAGTGTATGCTGCATCGTTCTGTTGCTACCCCAACTGCTGTAAGTCCCTAAGTTGTCAACTAACCTTATAAACTGTAAGCAGACCATGTCCTCCCATCAAAACCACGGAAATACAAAATTAGACTGATTAGAGCCCACAGGGAGGTTTATGACCAATCATTCTTCCCGCGAATCAATTGTGAGTGGAACAGGAGAAGGGGCAAATGACAGTGGTACACAGACTGTCCTTCGCCACACACCGTCAGATTGCTTGTGGAGTATAGTTGTAGATGTAAGTGTAGTTGTAGGAATCCGGAAATCCATCCCATGTATTTACGGAGCCACGACACATCTGACTGTCTGACAAACACGAGACGCTATCTTGTGTACCTCTGATTTAATAAGCTAATACTAGCAGCTTTAAGCAACAGATACAGCATTTTATCCCACCAGACTTAACTGCCTAAGCCAAGGACGTACTGCACACGGTTTCCAGGTTTCTGCGTGTTATGTGTGACTTTCTTGAGGTTTTATAGTACTTTATGGCACGGAAGCTAATGCATGTCTTACCACGATGTTAAATTCATGTGCTTCTGCTCCGATTTTTGAAGGTAGTACACTACTACAGCATGTGCGGCTTACGGAACTGATTATTCAGGACAGTGCGCTCCCTTACCTGAGTGGTCAGGGTGCGTGAGTGCAATTCAGCGGGTCCGGCTTCGATTCCCGGCCAGGGCAGAGATTTTCTCCGCTGGGGGACTGAGTGTTGTGTTGTCCTCAACATCATTTCATCGTCACTGATACGCAAGTCACCCAATATGGCGTCAACTGGATGGACTTGCTATTCAGCCGCCGAACTTCACCAGGTGGGGACTCTCGACCACCAATGCCAATTTCAGTTCGGACAATAATCGTTAATCGTCCTTGGTGGCGGTCATGAGTTAGTCTTAGGAGATTGTTTGTTTGACTTCAGTGCGGTACACAAGTGGCTTCTTGATTTGGAGCATTCCAGTATCAGCTGAACTTTCAATCTGTAATATCCTAACCGTCTCTGTAATATCCTAACCGCCTAGCAACCACTAAGAGCTCCGTTCCAACTCACCTCTATAGTGTTCCTGTCAGGACTGCAAAGCACACCAGCATGAGTCGGGTATATGATAATTACAGACTGGATTATCATAAAAACACGCAAATATGCATAAAAATGCTTAAAACTGTACTAAAAGTGTCGAAATATGCAAGATTAAATAATAAAAAATAAACATGGTAGTTACTGCGTGCATTATATCTGGAAGTCGAACCTTTGCGTATAAATTACGAGGAAGAGCGGTGGTCACGCGAAAAATCGGTGCATTTAAAACGCTGACATCATTTTCTGAATGCTTTCTGGTAGAGGTTAGGGAGGCGGCCTTTCTGGGATTATTTTCTAAAAGTTTGCAAAATGGGGACGCATACCGTGTTACAAAAATGGTTCCTTCTTTGCTTTTGTTGTCTGTGACAAGCGGATACAACGCGAGTGAGTCGCAGTGAAACAGTCCATATGTACAGGACCAATTTCGAGATAAATCACACGCAGAAGGGGACACTCAAAAACTCCGTAATATTTTATTTATAAAACAACATACAATCATGAATATTTTTGAACAGCATTAACTTTTAATTAATTTTACATTTTTCTACTGTTGTGAACATAAACGACCCAGCACCAGTCCAAATCTTCGATAACTCAAAACATTTTTATAAGCAGAAAAGGACCGTTCTACATCAACTGAGGCAACTGGGCAGTATATGAATTTGGCTGATATGTTGGCACTTACTGTTTCTGGTAAAATTTCACCCATCCCATTGATAAAACTAATAATTTGGCACAGGGGTTCAAATCCTGGGTTATTGTTTAAGATGTTTTCAAACTTTTTAGTTTCTTGGAAACACCTCCGGCAATGACGAATTCACTAGAATAATTTTATTCGTTAACTGAATATATTCATTCAACACCTTGAGTTTTAAGTCTTTTAGTACCTGCAGGTATATGGAAAACTGAGTGCTAATCACAGCAACGTCTTTTTTCATACAGGAATCATTAAAACCTTCTTTGCACTGGGAAACTGCCAAAGTCGTCTACTACCCCTCTAATGGCCTCGAAATGTTCATTGTAAAACAACACGGCTTCGACCCACGTACACCAACGAGTTACCACTAGTTCGGGAGGTAAGGTAGTTTTTGTTTGTAGGTTTGGATGCGAGCAGGAGCCTTTAGAAAAACTTCCTTTGTGGATGAAATAAGTTTATTTACATTCGCAAAGTGGAATGTACTTCTCCAGCAAAACGATGTACTCTATGAGCAAAGCACGTCACATGAATCAGATTGGGATAAAATACTCGGAGGGCTTTCCCTGATTTGATTATATGGGGAACAGCATCTGCAATAAACGCAAACACCCTTTTATCTGCAGAAGATTCTGGAAATATTTTTCCAATATCCTGATTCACAAAGCTGGCGATCATAGAATGATTTACTTTTTGAAGTTCTTTGCAGGCCGCTAAATAGGAAGAAGGAGGGTCTTCTTTTAAAGCACCAACAATTAAATTTGCAATATGAAGGCGAGAAGTGTCTGTAGTTTCATCAGCTGAGATCCAGGTAATGCTGTCCTTGAGTTCATTGCGTATTTCTTCCAGAACATTTACGTAGATTGTCGGTATGTAATTTTAACGCAATGTTTATTGATCTGGTATATTTTAAGCAATATTTGCGCAGGAAGTCTTTGAGGATAGGGTTTGTGAAGTTTGTGAAGAGGAATATTGCTTGCATTGAATTCTTCACTTAGATCCATATTAAACCAACTCTTTTTGTTACCTTTGGACAAATCCCTGCTACTGCCACTTGCTGTTGTCAGAAGCTGTTGTCGTGGTCTCTTCTTCTGCATTCCTGCGATATGACGACTTGTCTTGACATGCTGGTCTATTTGAAACTTTTTTTGCACTAAACGTTTTTCTCACAAACTCGACAACGTAAATCAATTACGTCGTATGTAAATGTTCCAGGATGGTCAGCTATCCAGGAAACAACGTTTCTTTTTTCGGGTGGCATGGCGCACAACACGTTTCACACTGTAAGTCGTAAGCAAGTTCAACTGTGTACAAGTGAGCAGAAAGCTAAACTGAGACAACGGACTTGCGACTGAAAGCTTGCGTAGTTCAATTGTTGCCGACGCGTACGGTATGACAGCGAAGGGGATTAACCGGGGGTGCGTGCGCCGGAGCATCGACTGTCTGCCTGTTCCTGTTCTGTAATGATTTCGCTAGGGTAGCAGTCTCTCGGTTATCGATTGCACGCAGTTCTAGGTCGCGGTCAATCTGTGAGACATCAAAACTAGATCGAGCTAGAGACCGCCTATCAAAATTTTTAAAATTTTGTAAACAAAGAGCGAAAGTAAGCATCGTCATTAGTTTTTTGTTAAATATGCAATAACCGGTGAAAAGGATTCGAATATGCAAATACATATGCAACATGCAAATGCATATAATCCGGTCCCTAATGATGATACTTTCACGGTTTGTACAAAAATATGGGAACACCGAGAAAAACGCATGCTTCAACATAATTCAGATGCTGGCCAATCCTGCAGGATGCGCTGTTGTATTTGACCACGGACGCTGCCTGTGCGACGTCCTCCGTATGTTGCGAGTGCCAGTTGTTCTCAGAACAGTCTTCTGTCTGGTTGTGAGTGTGCTATGTCGGAGCTACGTGAACTCCAACGTGGCAACATTGTTGGTGCTCATACGGTGGGCGCCTGTGTAACCAAGGTAGCAGAAGGGTTCCGTGTTTCGAGGGGCACCACATCGAAATTTTATACCGCACACAACGAAAGAAAACATCATCAGCTAAGTCACAACGCGGCCGCATAAGTGTGTTGGGTGATAGTGGCAAACGGTCATTAAAAAGGATTGTGGAGAAAACCAAGAGGACGACAGCTGCAAATGTCACTGCAGAACTGAATGTTACACTTGGGAACCTTGCCTGAACAAAGCAAGATGAAGGGGGCTCCATAATCTGCGAATCGTAGGGCGAGATGGAATTTTAAAACAGCACGTCAGTGATGCAAGTATCCACAACAGGAAAATGTGATCCTGAAGCTTTAAAACTTGGACAGTCGAGCAATGTAAGAACGTCATTTGGTCGGATGAGTCTTCTTTCACACAGTTTCCAACTTTCGGCCGAGTTTACATCCCAAGGGTGTAACATGACGGGAGTTCGGTGATGTTTTTGCAGCCATATGATGGTATTCCATGGGCCCCATATTTACTCTGCATGTGGCGTTACTTCTAAGGATTATGTGACCATTTTGGCTGATCTAGTATATTAATTGTACAATTTTTGTCCCCAAATGGTGATCCCGTATTCCAAGAGGACAAGGCACTGCCCGCACATGTCGCATCATCGAGGACTCGTTCTGTGAGCACGAAGATGAATTGTCACATCTGCCATGGCCACCACAGTCACCAGACCTCAGTATTATTGAGCCTTTGTGGTCTACTTTGGAGAGAAGGGTGCGTGATCGCCATGCACCTCCATCATCCTTAGCTGAACTTACCACGATTTTGCAGGAAGAATGACGTAAGAATCCCATGGAGGCCATACAGGACCTGCATTTATCTTTTCCAAGACGAGGAAACTAGTCTGAATGCCAACGGTTTTCTTACACAGTATTAAGAATGGCAATGCGCTATGTTTTTGGTGTGTCCATATTTTTGGCCACCCCTATATTCCAAAATGCCTTTCTTACGTAAATAAATAAAAAGTTAGGACAAATCGCGGTATTATGCGCACGAAAGACAGGTGTGCAAGTTCGCCTCGCAGTCCGGCACAGGCTACTTCAGTTGACAAGTTACTGCGTAACGAATACTTACCTACGGCTGGAACCTATAGGAAAAAAATTATTTGACGTTAATAATCGAACGCATACCCTACTACAGAAGAGAAAAATGTCAACGTCATATTGTTCTATCACCATAGTATTTTCTTTAAATAAATGATTTCCTTATTGAATTTTGCTTCGGTACATGAAGTACCTTTTCAGTTGTACGAAAACTTTAATCGGGAGTTCCAAGTTACGCACCCAGGGATGTAAGCAGCGATACTTCATATAAGGAATGAAAGCTTCTTAAGCGACCTAGACGAAAATTAATTATTTGAAGTCCATTTGGTTGCAGAGTCATATGTAAAATTTGTTTCCTTTATTAATAGTCTGTAATGACTGGTGTAAGCGAGAAGGGAGAAAGATAAATTCGTTCGCATGCTGCTGCCTTCCTAGAATGTGGAAGTGGGTGCCCAGCCGATCCTGGAATACTGTACACCATTTCCTAAAGGTGGAACTCAATATGGTGAAAATTACCTGAAGGTAACTTGGTAAGAAGTCGAAACTGGTAACCTGAGGCTGAAACACAGGGCTACTATAAATGACTTATTCGATTTCAAAGTTCAGTTTGTCGATAGTATTGTATGTAATATGTTTGACGCACGAATTCAACCGTGAATTCACCGAGTTTGCATTGTGGCCACTCGTTGACTTTATGAGTGCAGTGCCTTGACAAAATGGCGACAAAGCAAGAAAAGAGTTTGTGTGTATTGGAATATGGGAGATGTTTATCTGTTATAACAATGCAGCGTACATTCAGAAGGAATTATGAAATGAACTGTCATGTAAACACAACATTGTGCATTGTTATTGAAAACTGAGGGTCATTAGTTGTCTCTTTAAACAGAAAAACACCGGTCGACCCTATGTGCCAGATACAACCTTCGAGAGGGTGAGGTACAATTTCGTATGCAATCCGGAAAATGACAGTCTGCGCCAACCCGAACTCGGAATACCGCAGCAGGCTGTGTGGAAGATTTTGCAATGGATGTTAAATTTCGAACTGTACCGTCTGCCGCTCATGCAGCCATTAAAACCAGAAGACTAAGGTCGGCAGCTTCGATTTTGCGTCACAGCGCAGGAAGAAATTCAGCGTAAATATTTCGTCTCCAAGATAATACTCAGCTACGAAATATCATTCCATTTACCTGGAAAGCTTAATCGACACGATGTGAGAGCGTAAAACAGTGAAAATCCTCATGAAGTTGTAGCACATGGACGAAGGTTGTTTTCAGTGCGATGTCACAGAGGAAGACGTACGAGCCGTTTCATTTCTGTAAGAAGACTGTGACGGGTACCTTTTATCTTGATGTGTTGCAGTTGTAGTGGTTTCCTTCATTGACTGCTGATTTCGAGAATTTCATCTTCCAGCAAGACCAGACACCTCTCATTGGGGCACAGATGTTCCCAGCTACCTAAACGACACACTTGCGCATCGGTGGACTAGCCGTAGTAGGAAAGACGACATGGCTCTCTTCCCTTGGTCACCGCCCCGCGGTCTGAAGCGTCTTGTCACGTTTCGCGCGGCTTTCCCAGTCGGAGGTTCGAGTCCTTCCTCGGGCATGGGTGTGTGTGTGTGTTGTCATTAGTGTAAGTTAGATTAAGAAGTATGTAAGCTTAGGGACCGATGACCTCAGCAGTTTGGTCCCATAAGAACTTACCACAAATTTCCAAATTTTTCCTTGGTCCCCCAGGCCGCATGACCTAACGGCTCGTGTTCTCCTTGGGGATACATTAAGAACCGTGTTTACGTACCCCGACTACCAAGAACACTGGAAAAACTCTGAGAATGCATCAATGCTGCTGTGAGGACCATTGACAGGATATTGCTACGTGGAACAGACTGACTCCCCCTTGGACGTGTGTCGTGTGAAAGGGGCATTCATAGAAGATTTTTAGTGTGCAAAATGCAAACCTGGGGAGTTTACTGTTCGGTTCATGCATCAATCATAACTGTACACGTAATATTTTGGAAAATAAAGGGCTCTGAAAACGAATTAATCGTTTATAGTGGCCCAGCATATGACAAAAACAAGAGAAAGGCATAGTCTTTCTTAGTGTTAAGTAATTTCATTGTGAGGGTGTCATCAACCCAAAGGCTGGTTTGAAAGCGGCAGTGCTGTACTGGGCAGAGTCCTATTGGAGGTCGTGTGCCATTTTCTTCCTCTAACCTTTGAACTAAGTTACCCAGCCATTACCCAGCCATTTACATGGGGACTTACAGTTTAACATGAACTCTTAACCAGGTGAAAATCGCCATTTTTCATATCAGCAAACATTGCCACATGTGAAAGAAATGACCCTAGAAGTCCTAAAACGTACTTGGGATAGAAGCCGAGACCTTTGGGTCTATGTACTTATATGGATATCGTGTCTGCTCTCTCGGACATGTCCGAAAGTACAGATACCACATCCATACAGGTATATAATTCTGGCAATACCGTCCATGACCTTCTTCTTCTGTGCAGATGCACACATATTCCCCGAACTCTTACGGGACTTGGAAAGAATGTCTTCCACAAGTAATGAGTGTGTTGGGGTGGGACACTACGTATATAGTGTGTGGATATACAAGGTGAGAATGTGGGTCTCGCGGGAGGCGTGCGTGAGATAGTCCCTGCAGTCGCGCTATCCTCTGTGCCCTCGGTGGCTCAGATGGATAGAGCGTCTGCCATGTAAGCAGGAGATACCGGGTTCGAGTTCCGGTCGGGGCACAGATTTTCACCTGTCCCCGTTGATATATATCAACGCCCGTCGGCAGCTGACCGTATTAATATGATTCTACTTTCGCTTTGGGTCTATGGTCTGGCTCGTGAAAACAGGAGCCTTACTTGATGTCAGGTAGTTTCACTGTACTGCACTTACATTGAACTTACGTCTCTAATTTCTTTCTACGTTCCAGAGATACTTCTTCGCGGGTTTTATCGACTATGACTAACGTAACGCGACGTAACATAATAATGTCATTCAATCACGTGTTTGCTTCACTGTTAGTGCGAAACAGTACTCTCATTTGACCGTGCGCTCGCTCATCGGCTCTCGTACTCATCATGGTTTGTTTCTGAGCTGCTAGCAGTGCATCAAACAAGTTCTCGGACCCCTCCGTCAGCATGGAATGTGGAATGCAGTTGGCAACGACAATCAGCTGTCGATATTGACGCTACATCAGCGGACATCTCAGTCCCAGGAGTCACCTAAAATGACTAGAATCCCAGTACTGAGGTTTCGGATATATCTTTTCAGCACTCCGATGTTAAGGCGCCATACTTCTCACGAGTGACTACTAATTTAAAACATGACTATGTCATCTTTTTACGTAATCCACTTAGAAGCCAACGCTGATCCAAACAGTGTTTACCACTTGCACTTAAAAAAATGGCTCTGAGCACTATGGGACTTAACTTCTGAGGTCATCAGTCCCCTAGAACTTAGAACTACTTAAACCTAACTAACCAAAGGACATCACACACATCCATGCCCGAGGCAAGATTCGAACCTGCGACCGTAGCAGTTGCGCGGTTCCAGACTGTAGCGCCTAGAACCGCTCGGCCACCCCGGCCGGCTACCACTTGCACTGCTTTTCACTTGTCTCTGAGTTATTTCAGAAGAAGTTGTTTGCTGTTTGTACTGATACCGTATTACGGGGCGCAATGCTGACGGCTCCCTATTAATTTACGTAGGAAAGAAACCAAATACCACTGCCAACATAGTTTCTCGGCTCTGGCTGTGAAAGAGGGCTGCTTAGGTAAAAAAAATCGCGTTGCATCTTACACCTTTATTTGGCCGACGCATTTTGTCTATCTTTTTCCTGTGAGTAGAGTGTATTACTCAAGTCTGATTCTGAAACGTCTCTAAAATGCCCATTTACGGCTGCCACAACAAAACATATCGCATCACATCATACATTTGTGGTGGTTTTTCGATTACATTTTTGCTCCTGTTTTAAACTTCTCATTCACAACAATGAAGTAGCACATTTCCAAACTTGACCAAAAACTGCAGAGAAATTAGTTTTTGTATCTGGTTTTAGCCAGAATCCAGCAAAAGTGGCACATATATTTCACAAAATTTTCTCGTAGCCAAATTTCGCGAAAAATGTTCCGTCAGTTGTTTCATACTCTCTGAATGAAGAATTGTCAGGTGTCATATTGTGCATTTTTCTGTTGTTTGTTTTTATCTATGGTTGCAATTTTCGGGCGTCATTCATTACGATTTTCTCCAAACGGGAAAGCCAAGTTTGAATACAACTTCCCATTTTTATATAAGGAAAATAAAAGAACTGGTTGTTCATAACCTTCACTAACTTCAGATGAATTTTCGTTGCCGGTAAGACATCCAAAACAAACGATTCTTTGAGGGGAGGATATTCCAATTAATCCTCAATTAATCCTTTTAAACGAAACACACTACATGACTCCTTTAAACAGCTCTACAAACGATCTACCTTTAGTAAATCGAGTACATACATTATTACGCTAGCTGTACTCATACAACGAAAACAAAACGTTAATATCAAATACATCTACGTTCTAATATTGGCATCTGTGTGAGCAAAGTAGGTTATCGTACCAGAAGCAGCAGGACATTTCTTTGTAATGTGGAGCTGACCACTAGATCACTACCTGAGTGACTTTGAATCAGGGCCAACGGGGAACTCGGGCCACGCAACGAACTTGTGACATCAAACTAGTTGCCTTGTCCGACATACATCGTGAACACTCTGCTACGCTTGAGCCCACGGGATAATCAGTAGGTCAGTGAGAAGGTACCCAATAAAGCACTTAATTTTGTCATTTGTTATCGAGGGAGTGGGTCTCAAATAGTTACTCTCTCCCCGCTGGAGACGTTCGCTGCAACTCGTAAGACCTGTAGTGTCACGTGCTCTGTCGCTCGCCACAGGGCCCTTGTATCTTGTTGGCCCCGCTTCGAATGAGGACTTGTCACTGGATGTCACCTGACTAACGAATCCCTCAGGAACATTTCAACCCTAATAAAGCTGCCGCATTTGACTGTTGGGGATGAGATTGCAAAGTGGAGACGCGAAGGAATAACCACAGTTAAACAAAGACCAGGCAGACCTCTTGTACTGAGAGACAGCGATCGTCGCCCACTGCGGTGGGTGGCTGTAAAAAATCGCAAGAAATCAGCGGAAGGAATCACCAGTGGCTTCCAAAATGATACCAGCTGTCCAGTTAGCAGAATGACTGTGTAAGAAGGTAAAGAGAATGGTATAGAATGGTCGAGGACTTCATCATAAGCCACAGGTTTCTGTAGTCAGTGTTAAGGTAACTTGCCAGTGAACGGTTGGAAAAACACTAATAATTTTCATTAAGTTTATGATGGTCTAACTACATAATGTGAACTCTGAACACAAAGAAATTTTAAGACAATGAAAGCGTTTTGAGGGTGACGATTTTGATATAAGAATAATCAGAATAGCTTCGATATAAACATTTATGTCGGTCAGTAATTTAAAATTTTTCCTGCCAGTTTACGTTTGAAGTCTATAGACTTATTAACTATTTTTGCTAGATGCTTAAAACTTTGTGCACACATTTATTACACTGTTATGTAAAAAACAGACTACAATCAAATGATTTCAATCAATAGCTTTTTACTATACATACATAAATCAGACAATCAAAATAATTAATTTATGATAATGAATTTATAATTAATAAGGGTATATTTTTTCCTTCTGGTGATAGTGAGCTGGTGTGTGCAGTCTACTCTTCGCCAAATGGTAGCCTGAAATATCACAAAAAATTTCAACCTCCAGCTCAAATGGTTTTTTGTTGCATAAAATGTCAGAAAATTTGATTCTTGGGAAATACAGTTTAAAGGTTCATTTCATCTGTTCTCTCTTCCCTTTCTTGCCCCTCTGTGCTATTCTGACCTCTTTAGTTACCTCATGGGCCCATTATTCGTGCGGAATTCTTTTCTTTCGACGATCTGTTCTCTGTTCCTTCTCATCGAGTGAAACTGAAGTGATATTAGGTGCTCCCCAGGGAAGCGTCCTGCGACCTCTGCTGTTCCTGATCTATATAAATGACCTGGGTGACAATCGGAGCAGTTCTCTTAGGTTGTTCGCAGATGATGCTGTAATTTACCGTCTAGTAAGGTCATCCGAAGACCAGTATTAGTTGCAAAGCGATTTAGAAAAGATTGCTGTATGGTGTGGCAGGTGGCAGTTGACGCTAAATAACGAAAAGTGTGAGGCGATCCACATGAGTTCCAAAAGAAATCCGTTGGAATTCGATTACTCGATAAATAGTACAATTCTCAAGGCTGTCAATTCAACTAAGTACCTCGATGTTAAAATTACGAACAACTTCAGTTGTAAAGACCACATAGATAATATTGTGGGGAACGCGAGCCAAAGGTTGCGTTTCATTGGCAGGACACTTAGAATATGCAACAAGTCCACTAAAGAGACAGCTTACACTACACTCATTCGTTCTCTGTTAGAGGTCTCTTTGGTTGCATCAATTCCCCATTTTTCAGACGGGATAATTTAGTTCCCGCGTCTGTGCCTGCGACGAACTTTATTTTGTGATACGTTACATTACAGCATCACCAGTCTATTGCGATGCTAACTGTCGGCTTCACGTGAACAGATATAATTGGTAAGTATTAGGTTTTCTAGCTGTCCCCTTATAGCGGGACAAGTCCAAACAAGTGACAGTGAGAGAATCGCATAAATCAGACACATCGCGAGCGCATAAAATACCCTAACTCCGCGCTGCCTTCATTTACAAGCTTCAGATCTTGACACTGCGAAGCGACCACCGACGTTAGTAAGTGTTATCAATTTCAACTTGATACACGCTTACTTTCCCAGGGAAACACGCTCTCAAAGACGGAAATATAAACCGAAAAACATATTAAAGTAACTCAGAGAAAAGCTGTTTTTTCGTCCTATGTAATTACAAATTAAACGCTTTCCGTTACTTTCTTTCAGTTGTACTGGGAAACCTTGTTTTTTTTCCACGTCTCACGCTTCTAGGTGAACGCAAATAATAATGACACCATTTAACATCAGACTGCAGCGGAAACGCGGTCGTTGCCGCATACCGACGTATATTTAAATTTGTTTTTAAACATGTTCCCGATGTCGGAATCGATTCACTTAACTACCATTTTGTTCACAAAACTCTAAATATTGATTTAACATAGAAAAAATTCTGATTTTTGAAGCAGATTCACTAGCAAGTGACCTTAAGCGACAATTGAGTTGGCGTATAGAGCGACGACACTGGACCGTTGATGACTCGAAACGCCTGATTTGGAGTGACGAATCACGCTGTACCGTCTGGCCTGGCAATCCAATGGAAGGGTTTGGTTTGGCGAATGCCTAGGGGCAGTTACCCTACATCACGTGTATAGCATGGAGGAGATGGTGCTATAGTAGCGCGGGATTTTTCGTGGTAAGTATTTGCTCCCATTTCTGCGCTTAAGAAAACACTAAATTCGCAAGTATATCAAAATATTTTACAACATTGATCACTAATATAAAAGATCGGCCTTGATTTGTAAAAGAAATTTTCACCGTGAGGCAAATCTGGGAAAAGTGATCGGAATTCAACCAGCTGATTCCGGTGACGTTCGTGGACTTCTCAAAGGCTTATGACAGTATCCACAGATTAACTATGTACAACATCCTGAGAAATCTTGGTATACCAGCGAAGTTAATAAACATGGTGAAGGTGTGCACAGCGGAGCCAAAAGCCCAAGTCAAATACCAAGGGAGCATCTCTCCATGCTACTCTATCCTGTGCAAGCTTCTTCACCTCCCAGTACCTACTGCATCCTACATCCTTCTGAATCTGCTTAGTGTATTCATCTCTTGGTCTCCCTCTACGATTTTTACCCTCCACGCTGCCCTCCAGTACTAAATTGGTTATCCCTCGATGTCTCAGAACATGTCCTACCAACCGATCCCTTCTTCTAGTCAAATTGTGCCACAAGCTCCTCTTCTCCCCCAATTCTATTCAATACCTCCTCATTAATTATGTGATCTACCCATCTGATCTTCAGCTTTCTTCTGTAGCACCACATTTCGAAAGCTTCTATTCTCTTCTTGTCTCAGCTATTTATCGTCCACGTTTCACTTCCATACATGGCTACACTCCACACAAATACTTTCAGAAACGACTTCCTGACATTTAAATCTATACTCGATGTTAACAAATTTTTCTTCTTCAGAAACACTTTCCTTGCCATTGCCAGTCTACATTTTATATCCTCTCTATTTCGAACATCATCAGTTAGTTTGCTCCCCAAATAGCAAAACTCCTTTACTACTTTAAGTGTCTCATTTCCTAATCTAATTCCCTCAGCATCACCCGACTTAATTCGACTACATTCCATTATCCTCGTTTTGCTTTTGTTGATGTTCATCTTATACCCTCCTTTTAAGACACTGTCCATTCCGTTCAACTGCTCTTCCAAGTCCTTTGCTGTCTCTGACAAAATTACAATGCCATCGGCGAACCTCGAAGTTTTTATTTCTTCTCCACGGATTTTAATACCTACGCCGAACTTTTCTTTTGTTTCCTTTATTGTTTGCTCAATATACAGATTTAATAACATCGGGGATAGGCTACAACCCTGTCTCACTCCCTTCCCAACCACTGCTTCCCTTTCATACCCCTCGACTCGTATGACTGCCATCTGCTTTCTGTACAAATTGTAAATAGGCTTTCGCTCCCTGTATTTTACTCCTGCCACCTTCAGAATTTGAGAGAGAGTATTCCAATCAACATTGTCAAAAGCTTTCTCTAAGTCTACAAATGCTAGAAACGTAGGTTTGCCTTTCCTTAATCTTTCTTCTAAGATAAGTCGTAAGGTCAGTATTGCCTCTCGTGTTCCAACATTTCTACGGAATCCAAACTGATCTTCCCCGAGGTCGGCTTCTACCAGTTTTTCCATACAGGTAGGGATATGGAAATTTGCTAAAGTGGGAAGTTTTAAATACCATCGTACATGGTTCAACAGGCAAAATTGTTTAAAATAGGAAATAAACCAACGTAATGTGGATGGGTCTCAAACTTATTTCAGTCTAAAGCAGGTAATGTCATCCAAGAATCTGTCAATTAAGACAAAACTTAGAGCATACAATGGCGTGATAGTGCCAGTATTGTTGTGTGGGACAGAAATCCTAAGCACAACAGAGAAGGAAGAAGAAACCTCGTTGGTCTTCGAAAGAAAAATTATGAGAAGGATCTTTAGGCCTGGCGTCGTGGAGACGTAGAAAAAATCAATAATTGTATGAGCTGATGAGGCAACCGAATATCTTTCAAAACCTGAAATCGCGGAGAATAAGCTTGGCAGGCCAAATTGCTAGGAGACCAGACACCTCTCGGGCAAAAGCCGTACTTATGGGAAGACCTGATGGTACCCGTCCAATCGGGAGACACAGAAAGCGATGGGAGGATGTGCTACAGAATGACCTTTTCCAGCTAGGAGTCTGTGACAACTCGATCCAAAGTGCACAAGATTTCCTTCTATGGAGGAGCATTGTGAGGTCGGCGCCATGATCTACAGGGTCATCGATCGTTGATTTGATGATGATGATGATGATGTATGTTTGGAGGACAGCACGGTATGGCAGTGAACCATGAACTGTGGGAAAACAGGAAAAGAAGAAATCCAAAGCTTTTTACATATGGTGCTTTAGAAGGATGTTGAAAATATTCTGGACTGATAAGTAAGTAATAAAAGGTTATCCACAGAGTCGTCGAAGGAATGAACATACGGAAAAGAAGAACGGCCAGGATGGTACGAGTTTTGTTAAGACATCAATCATTAACTTCAGTTGTACCAAAGGGAGCTGTAGACAGTTAAATCTGTTAGCGACGCAGGGTGAAAATGCTACTCTGAGGTTGTCAGAGTTGAGACACAGCATCTGTTGTAGCTCAAATTAGTGAAATAATATTTTATTTAACGTAATTTTTACAAGTGATTTGGAAGAAAATAACACGTTTGAAAAATGAGAACGTATTATTGTGTAGGAGTCTCTCAGTTGATCTCTGGTCTCAACCTTAAACCGGCCGCGGTAACAGATACTGTGTAATACTGACCTCGTTTCTCGAACCTACGTGCGAAACCCCACACACGAACTCCACAATCTGTCCTGAATATTCTGTCACCATACGATGACTGTCATAACTAATGTACTGCTAGTAAACCAACATGAGAATAAAATGAGATTTTACGCTGAACGGAATATTATTTATTTGATCAAAGATATTGTGTCGTCATCCTCTGTTGTCATTAAAGCGCTGTAGACTTCTCCTATACCATTCGTTGCCATCTCTGGCTTTCTTCTGTGCACTTGAACTGGTTGTACCGACTAATGTGGTATCTCATGCATGTATTAAAGCACTAGCGAACCCTGCAACGTTTCGCAATTGCTAAATGTGTAAGGGAATTGGATAAAGTCCTTATCTCCTTCTCCTTCCTCTCTCTGTCCACCACCACCACCCTCCTCTCTTCGTCCATCTCCTTTTCCACCCCCTCTCTCTGTTATATCATAATCATAAGCCGATAGAAAACATAACAGCATATTGTTGGGTATACAATTTTAGTTTGAAATGATAGGTACGGAGAAAGAATGTATACGGGAGAAACAATGTGGCTAATGGTTTAGATGCTCTGGCAGTATAGTTAAAACTGACTACACGAAATAAGACGAACCAGCGCATATTTACAGTGCAGTACAAAATTTTCTTTCTCGCAGTCGTTTTCGACGGAGCAACTGCACATTATTGGTTAAAAATATTTGTAGCCTATGCCATTCTAAATAAATGATGTCTCAGACTGTGGCCGGCGGACCGCACTGACAGGACCCGTGTTCTAATCGCCTCCACGAAACGTCACTAACATTACAGGCATACATAGGGAGTAGCTCGCGAGGGAGACGCCAAGAACGGGTTGCATCGTCCGTGTGCCGCCCAGCCGCCCCTCAGCTTCGCCATGGCAGTCATTGTGATTCGCGCACTAAGTTTCGGTGCCCCTGAGCGTTCGTCACGTTTGGGTTGTGTGTGTACACGTTTATGCTGTGATTATCTTTCTTAGAATAAATGATGTCTTGTGTACCGTCAGAAATAGCAAGAGAAAGATAACCGATGAGAATAAAAGTTTCCAATACAAATGGGAAGATAATTTTTTTTAATAGGCGGACACATGGAAGAAACTGCTATTTGCTTAGTATTCCGGAAAACGGGTGAATGAAGAGATGCAGTTTATTTCGCATTACATAAGAGAGCATAATTCATTTACAGTAGCTCTTCTTTTAGATTCAACAGAAAGAAAAGAAAAAATTGTTCATCCAAAATCAACATTTCTTAGTCAATAAAACGTTGTGTCAGTGAAAGTTGGGTAAATGCGACTGTCACGAAAGTATCATACGTCGTATGTCACATTCTTTCAAATAATATCTAACCTTTTACGGATGTTGATTGGCAAAGCAATGTACGATAACTGTTTCCAATAATTTGTTTCAAAGTTTGTAAAAACAGTAAACAAATGTTGGCTGAAATAAATAAGTTTACGCGTTTGGAACATACCTGTCGCTGGCGCAGAGAAGATATTTTAAAATACACCTTTGAGGATGTAATTAATAAAGTAAAATATGCAAACATTTAAGTCTTGCATTGTTACTCCAGTACAGATACAACTTCGACGGCTCAATTTTCATTACTTGGCCGTTACTGCACAAGTGATGGGATACTAGAAGAAGACTTCTTGATGGTATAACCATGCCGGCCGCGGTGGTCTAGCGGTTCTGGCGCTGCAGTCCGGAACCGCGGGACTGCTACGGTCGCAGGTTCGAATCCTGCCTTGGGCATGGGTGTGTGTGATGTCCTTAGTTTAGTTAGGTTTAAGTAGTTCTAAGTTCTAGGGGACTTATGACTTAAGATGTTGAGTCCCATAGTGCTCAGAGCCAAGTGTGGTATAACCATGAGGGATCACACAAATGTTTGTGGTTTTATGGATGCAATTAACGATTTTATAGAAGAAAATGGCTTACCTCCGAGCAGCGTAATAAGAGTGTGTACCGACGGATGCCTGTCAACGACGGGTGTAAATAATTGTGGTACTCAGAACCATAAGGGCCCAAAGCATAGAAACAAGAGAAAAATACATGTTTGGGGAAACCAAATTTGTAGACAAACGGCCAGACTCATGGGTGGGAGCTGTTTTGAATCAAGTCTCAACATCCTATACTGCTTATGAAAAACTAATGTACCTTTGTTGTGTTACGAAATATTAATTAATATTTAAGATCATAAATGTTGCTAATACTTATTCACTAAATTTCCATATATAGGTTAGTGACAATAGTTTCTTTTGACAGTTGTAAAGTTTGTAATTAATGTATAACTAGAATGATAACATAAAGAACCGTTACTAATTGCACCACACACACAATGATTCCCTGTTCCAACAATTCGTGGTCCTCATTATCCCCATTTTCATTAAAGACGTCTGGGGGCTTGGGGTTCAGATAAATTGCCGATACATCTCCGACTACACAGTATTACTAGTACGTAGACACTAAATTATGTTGTTAACCCTAGATCAAAATTGAGCAGCGCAGATCAATACAATTTTGCCTGTGCTTTGGGCCCATATGGAAATGGGCATTCGAGAAATTGGCGGAACAGCTCTTTGTGAATGTTCATATGCACAGTGTGGGGCTACAAATATAAATAAAGCTGGTTCACCATAAGATCAACAGATGTCAGGATCACGCATATATGTTAGTCTCAAAATCGATGGCGGTGCGCTTTACGCCATTATTGTTCTCAACACCTCAATTATTTGTTATAGTTGATTAAAAAGGAATGGAACTTAAGAAATTCATTCTCCATTCATTGCTTACTGCATTAAGAAAGTGTAACATGTTAAATTTCAAATAACAAGTTGATGGATGTTATGAAATCAGTCATAAGCGCTGTAATTTTCATTTGTGCACTTGAAATGAATCATCGAAAATTTAAAGAACTGCTGAAGGAATTTCAAGCTCGTTACGATAATGTTGTCTTATGTACTGCCGTCAGAGGGCTAAGCAAATGAAATGTGCTGGAGTGGTTTATCAATTTGAAATCTGAACTCATTTTATTCTTAGAACACAGCAGTAAAAATTATGCCAAGTTTGATAATAATGAATGGCGAGCACCTACAGCTTTTTTGTCAAATATTACACAAAAATTTAACAAACGTAATTTGGAATAGCAAAATCCGAACAAGATTGGACACATGACTAACACAGTATTTGCATATTCCAACTCTTATTATGCTCCAATTCCACTTATTTATCGCCGAAAATATTTCCGAAGACACGGCGCCTTGTTTGAAAGAAATAAAAAAAAAGTGTATTTCTTTCATTCTCATAGAGAATCTTTGACATGTTGAAGATAATGATCCTACAGTATTCTACCAATTTGGGTTACATAAAACTTACTTGTTAAATGAAATAATCGAACTTCAACACGTCACACAGCTTAAAGCCTAATTTATTGGGCATCTTGCAAAGGAGGAGTAGACCGAATTTTGTATATGAGTGCCTAACAATTGTAAAAATTCACGAGACTGTACACAGTTTATTTTAACTCCATTTCCTTCCACCTCCTTTTAGAAGCTTCATTTTCGAAAAGAACTACTTGAGAAATAAATATCGTAATCGCTTGTCCTTTCTTTTAAAAGACGCTCTGCATTGCATGCAGTTATAAGAGAGGACGAGATCGTTACGCACAGGATATGGACATGTCACACATATTTCACATATATTTTTTACATATAATTCACCTGTATCTCTTGTGCATTTCGCCCTGCATTTCTGTTTTCACTCATAAGAACGTGTTCAAAATGGCTGTGAGCACTATGGGACTTAACAGCTCAGGTCATCAGTCCCGTACAACTTAGAACTACTTAAACCTAACCAACCTAAGGACATCACACACATCCATGCCCGAGGCAGGATTCGAACCTGCGACCCTAGCGGAAGAACGTGTATGGGGCAGCATTTTTATGAGAACTACCGTTGTAGGACGGTGCGGCAAGTTCCGTGAAAGAACGGACGTTCCCGTATCGTAAATGTCGTAAAGCAAGAGTTACGCCCACTCAAGTAGGATATACTCGAGTACCCGCCCTCTAATCCTGATCTCTCCCCATGCGATTGTCACGCCTTTGGTACCTTATAAAAGGCCTTGAAAAATCGACGATTCCTGTTGGACGAAGATGTACAGGAGGCAGTTACGACTTCTTCACACAGCAGAACACGGTGTTTTACCAAGAGGGTATCTTCAGCCTGGTGCGCCGGTGGGATGATTGCTGCCTCAGTGCTCATGGCGATAATGCATGATTAGCATGCAGGTTCTGCACAGTGCGGTTCTACGGCTCTCGAAGAGAATCTTTCTGATTGCCCCTTATATGTTACACATATATACTGCTTCCACCGCCTTCTATCTCTCGCAGCCTCTCTCCACCATGCGGTAATTCCTAATGCTGCGATGTCCTTCTCTATGTCATCTTTCCACCTTGTACGAGGTCGGCCCAATGGTCTTGTTGCCTGGAGAGTTCCTTCAAATGCTTTCTTGGTGATCCTGTTGTTTTACATTCTGGCCACATGTCCAGCCCATTGCAGTCTCCTACTTTTTAATTTCTGGATGATGGGCTGCTTCAATAACTGATAAAATTCATTATTCTTTCGAATTCTCCATGCGCCATTCTCCGAGACAGGTCCCCAGACTTTTCTCATTACTTTTCTTTCGAAAACATTCAATTTTTCTCATTCATTCTTTGTAAGCGTCCAGCTTTTTGAGCCGTATAGTACTATGGGGCAGATGATAGTGTTGTATATCTTCATCTTTGTGGTGATTGACAAAGCTTTACTTTTGAGTGGGTTGCTTAGTGAGTACAGACATCTTGACCCTGAGGCTATTCTTTCATTTATATCCATTGTTACGACGTTTTTACTGTTGAAACGTGATCCAAGGTATTTAAACTGGAGAACTTTTCTGAATTTAGAATGCTGGTCAATTTCAAAGTAAGGATTTGGCTTTATGACTCGACCTATTTCCATATATTCGGTATTCTCTTGGTTAATCAAAAGCCCGATTTTGCTGGCACTGTGCCTGAGAGATCTGTACATGTCTTTCAGTTCTTCTTCAGTTTCACTCAGCAACACTATATCATCTGCATAAGCCAGGAGTTTTACTTCACTGTGTTCGTATCGGAGACCATTGTATAGATGTAAATTACTCTCCCGAACCACTTTCTCTAATGAAAGGTTGAAGAGGACACATGAAAGAGCGTCTCCCCGTCGTAAGCCTGTTTTAATTGGAAATATCTATTAGAGCATCATGTAAAAATTAGACTTAAATCGATTAAGAACTTTTAGAGATTCTTGGTAACAAACTCTCCTTTTTATATATTATACTAGCTGAATACCCGGCATTGCCCAGGTATGTATTTATGTTCCCCTTTCCCCTCTCTCTGTCTATCTCCTTATCCCTCTTCTCAATCAACCTGCTTCTTCCCCCTCAATCTGTCTCCTCCCCCTATATTGCTTCCTCGCCCTCTCTGTCCAGCTCTTCTCCCCTTCTATCGACTACTCCCTCCCTCCAAGTCCAGCTCCTCTTTCCTCCTCTCTCTTTTCATCACCACCTCTCCCGTCTCTTTGCCCGCCTCATCCTCCATCCTCTCTCGATCCTTCTCCTCCCCCTCTCTGTCCATCTCCTCCTCTTTCTCTGTCCATCCCCTTCTCTACCCCCTCTCTGTCCATTTGCTCCTCTCTGTTTCCCCTTCCCCTCTCTCTGTACATCTCCTCAACCCCTCTCTGTGTCCATCTCATCCTACACCCTTGTACATTCAGCACAATATGTGGATACTGCCTTTGAAATGTGTCGTAAGTACAGATTGTAGGAACGAAGTAATAAACTGAAACGCCCACTCTTGAAGCAGTTGTTTTACTAAATTAACGGTGATAAAGTAGTAACAGATATAGTTTTTCCTTTCATCATTCTGTGAGGATTGTAAGAGAGAAGAAGTTTCGCAAAAGTTTGAAATGATTTGTAAAGTTTTTTTCAAGTCATTGAGTTGAATTAATGGATGAATAAATTCAGAGTATTTGCGTGGCGTGGTGTACACTTCTTTGGCTCTCTCACGCCCACCCCTCCGATACACAGGTGGTTCTTACGCCCATAGTGGTTCTTTCCAGACTACGTGATTTGTGCGATTCGCATGTTTCGTTGAAATCGGTTCAGTGGTATAGGTGGAGATGGAACATACATACATACAAGTTAAAACGTTATGACCACGGTAACGAAAGTATGTAACCGGAGCAGGCACGGACGGCGGATCACCCTAGCAAAGATATGGGCTGCAAATGGGGAAATCCATTGATGTAAGCGACTTTGACAAAGGGCAGATTATTATTACGCAGAGCCTATGAACAAGTATGTCCAGAACGGCGAAGCTGGTCGAAGGTTCAACTGCTACTGTTGTGAGCATCTACGGAAAGAGGTAGATGGACAGTGAAACTACCACTGGGCGCTAAATGGTTGGACGTTCACGACTCTACACAGAACTTGGGGTTCAGAGGCTTGTTTACTCTGTGAAGTAGGATAATAGGGGATCTGTGGCACCTCTCCCGAAAAAGCACAATGCTGGTGCACACACAAGTGTTTCAGAGCACACTGTTCATCGTACATTGTTGAATATGTTACACCGCAGCAGACCACCTCTGCTTGTTCAAATGTTGACCCAAACACATCGTCAGTTACGACCGCAGTGGGGGTACGGGACCATCGGGGTTCGACCGTCGAGCAGTGCAAACATGTCAACACTAAGGACGGGTCACATTTTTGCTACACTGTATCTACGATCGTCTCCACAATCACCGTCACTGAGGTGAACCGCAGCTCGAAACATTCAGCACACCACAGACACAGACTGGTGGGAGCAGTATTGTGCTACGGGAGACTTTCTCTTGCGCTTGCATGGTAGTAATCGAAGACACGATAACAGCTGCGAACCACCTGTGTCCCTTCCGCGTGATGTCTTCCCTTACGGCGATGTCATCTTTCAGCAGTATAATTGTCCATGTCTCGAATACAGGATCGTGCTACAGTTGTTTGAGGGGCATTAACGTGAACTCACGTTGATATATCGGCGACCAGATTCCCCTGATGTACACTACTGGCCATTAAAATTGCTACACCAAGAAGAAATGCAGATAATAAATGGGTATTCATTGGACAAATATATTATACTAGAACTTACATGAGATTACATTTTCACGCAGTTTGGGTGCATAGATATTGAGAAATCAGTACCCAGATCAACCACCTCTGGCCGTAATAACGGCCTTGATACGCCTGGGCATTGAGTCAAACAGAGCTTGGATGGTGTTTACAGGTACAGCTGCCCATGCAGCTTCAACACGATACCACAGTTCATCAAGAGTAGTGACTGCCGTATTGTGACGAGCCAGTTGCTCGGCCACCACTGACCAGACGTATTCAATTGGTGAGAGATCTGGAGAACGTGCTGGCCAGGGCAGCAGTCGAACATTTTCTGTATCCAGAAAGGCCCTACAGGACCTGCAACATGCGGTCGTGCATTATCCTGCTGAAATGTAGGGTTTCGAAGGGATCGAATGAAAGATAGAGTCACGGGTCGTAACACATCTGAAATGTAACGTTCACTATTCAAAGTGCCGTCAATGTGAACAAGAGGTGATCGAGACGTGTAACCAATGGCACCCCATACCAACACGCCGGGTGATACGCCAGTATGGAGATGACGAATACACGCTTCCAATGTGCGTTCACCGCGATGTCGCCAAACACGGATGCGACCGTCATGATACTGTAAACAGAACCGGAATTCATCCGAAAAAATGACGTTTTGCCATTCGTGCACCCAGGTTCGTCGTTGAGTACACCATCGTAGGCGCTCCTGTCTGTGATGCAGCGTCAAGGGTAACCGCAGCCATGGTCTCCGAGCTGATAATCTATGCTGCTGCAAACGTCGTCAAACTGTTCGTGCCGACGGTTGTTGTCTTGCAAACGTCCCCATCTGTTGACTCAGGGATCTAGACGTGGCTGCACGATCCGTTACAGCCATCCGGATAAGTTGCCTGTCATCTCGACTGCTAGTGATACGAGGCCGTTGGGATCCAGCACGGCGTTCCGTATTACCCTCCGGAACCCACCGATTCCATATTCTGCTAACACTCATTGGATCTCGACCAACGCAAGCAGCAATGTCGCGATACGATAAACCGCAATCGCCATAGGCTACAATCCGACCTTTATCAAAGTCGGAAACGTGATGGTACGCATTCCTCCTCCTTACATGAGGCAACACAACAACGTTTCACCAGGCAACGCCGGTCAACTGCTGTTTGTGTATGAGAAATCGGTTGGAAACTTTCCTCATGTCAGCACGTTGTAGGTGTCGTCACCGGCGCCAACCTTGTGTGAATGCTATGAAAAGCTAATCAATTGCATATCACAGCATGTTCTTCCTGTCGGCTAAATTTCGTGGTGTAGCAATTTTAATGGCCAGTAGTGTACAGCTTACGGAACCCATCTGGGTTGCTACCGGGCGCCATCACCGCATACGCAAATCAGCGGCCCGTTATATAAGCAAATTACATGACCTGCGCGCAGACATCTAATGCTATATACTCTCACAAACCTACCAACAAACAGTTGGGTCCCTGACACACAGAATTAGTGGTGTATTTCGTTCCAAAGACGAACTAACGAGCTCTTAAGCAGATGGTCATAATGATTTCGCTCGTCAGTGTAAATATATGTGTACAACCGTTTTAATTATATATAGCCTCTGTGTGTCTGGATATTTATTGGAGCATCATGTAAAAATGTGAAGCGTTTGGCAAAAAGCTTTTCGAATTTTCGTTGACAATGTTAAGCAATATCTTGTCGTTATATGGTAGCACGGACTAATGAAATTTTCTATGGCAGGTTAGACAAATCTGTGTCGGGTCAGATCAATTTCTCATTCATTCAGAGACTCTCGTGTCGCCTTCCATCTCTTGATACGGTGAGAACTCTTCCTCTGCTCGTAAAGTGACCCTCATTTGTCCTCATAAATAGAGATAACACGCAAGAAGTGTCTTAATATCTGCATTCCTGCTAGTACATCCATTAATGATGTGTCGAAGTAATTCATTAGCTGTTATACAGTGATAATAAATTACACTAACAGCGATACAGTGTAAGGTCGTATACGGCTCCATGTCAGTGTCACGTTAGGCACCGCATGTGTGAATCGTTAAAGTAAGTGACTCATGTTTCGTCGCCACCGACCTTGATAATGACGATATATTTAACTCCAGTCTGTCCGTACTCCGCATTTCTCCGAGCTTTTTCTTAAATTCTCCTCAGCATTTATTCCAAGTTACTGGTTGCAAGGGATCTCCATTGTGGCTGGTGATATATATCCATACATGTTATAAAATGGATGTTCATACGTATATAGGTATGTATGTATGGTCCACATCTCCTCCTCAACATCTGGACCGATTTCAACCAAACTTGGTACACATTTCACTTACTGTCTGGAAAGAATTTCTGCAGTAGTAAGAACCACTTTCCTATCAAAGAGGTGCAAGCGTAGATGAAAAAGAAGTGTAGCCCACGACGAACGTATTTCCAGTATTTGAGAAAGAGAGCACTCAGTGACTTGTAACAAACTCTACACATAATTTCAAACCTTTACGAAGCTTTTCTCGCTGACAACCCCCTACAAAACGCTGAAGCGAAAAAACTTTCTAACTTGCTACCTTTCTGCTGTTCATGCAGTAAAACTGCCGTATCAGACATGACATTTTAATTTATTCCTTCATTACTACTAATTGTTTTCGTGACACACTTCGCGGAACCTGCAAAATTATATCATTGTACGATACATAGCTGAGGAGATATGGTGTCATACACATTGTGCTGAGTGAAAACCAAACTGCAGGGTGAAATTCTCTAGAGACCCAGGTGTAATGTGTTTACATATGTGTGTGAAATGTGTGAAATATATGTGACATGTGTATATGTGGGCAAGTCCATGGGTAAAATACTCCTCGTAAACTCCTGGACACTGATTTCAACCAAACTTGATAAACATATTACTAGCTATTCAGAAAGAAACATTGTGATAGAAAGAACCAGCTACCTGCTATTATGGTCGTGGGGGTACTAACGTGGAGAGTGAAGGGAGCGAAGGATACAGACAGAGAGAGGGAAGGAGGAAATGGTCACACAGAGGGGGAGGAGGAGGGGAACTTAACAGA
Organism: Schistocerca americana; assembly: GCF_021461395.2. Taxonomy (NCBI): domain Eukaryota; kingdom Metazoa; phylum Arthropoda; class Insecta; order Orthoptera; family Acrididae; genus Schistocerca; species Schistocerca americana. Next base: position 483,465,131 of record NC_060121.1, read on the forward strand.
AAGGGAAGAGGGGGAGATGGAGAGAGAGAGGGGGTGGGAGAGGCGGATGGACAGAGAAAGGAAAGAGGAGATGATAGACAGAGAGAGGTCGGAAGAGAAGATGGACTGAGAGTTGGTGAAGCAGACGGACTTAGGGGGGGGGGCGTGAGGTGGAGATAGACAGAAGGGGAAGGAGATGGACAGAGTGAGGAGGGAAGGGGAAGATGGACAAAGAGAGGGGAGAGAAATAGTTAATGACAGGAGATATAGGGGGAGGAGGAGATAGACTTGGAGGGAGGAAGAAAAGATGGACAATAGGGGACAGAGCTGATGGAAGGAGAGAGGAAAGTGGCAAAGGTCCCGAGTTCGATTCTCAGTCCGGCACACAGTTTTAGTCTGCCAGAAAGTTTCCTATCAGCGAACACTCCGCTACAGAGTGAAAATCTCATTCTGGAAAGAGGAGTTGATGGGTAAAGTGGGGGGGGGGGGGGGGGGGGAGAGGAGGAGATGGACAGAGAGAAGAGAAGAAGGAAATGGGGCAGAGAGTGATTGGTGGAGAAGGTGGACAAAGAGAGGGAGAAGGAGGAGATGGACTAATAGAAGATAGGAATAAATAAGTACTAGGGCAAAGCTGGGTACTGAGCTTGTCTGCCAATAAAGGTCAGTTCTTCAGCTCATTCCGCGTTTAATTAAGCTTTAATTTAAAACTCCTGCAAAGGTGATTCTTTGAGATATTTTGACTATCCACAGATAGTTGTATCCCTGCTGACACAAGCAACACCAGTGTCGAAGTGTTAATCTCAATCGTGGGAAGAGGAAAATTCTAGGTGAAAACGTGAGGACTCACTGGAAATGACCATCAAGATACGCCACAAAAATCTGAATTGTGCCTTATTTGTAGAAAAAGTACTTCGTGATTCGGATGGACCAGCCGATTCACAGTTGAACAAACACTGCGGTATGTAATATCTCTGTTGTTTTGCACTTGCTTCACGATCAGAATGTAAACTCACGAGGAAGTTCGCAAAGAAATTCCCCAGATGTGTCGTTTGGACGGTAATAGAAACCTTGCAAGTCTTGAAGCAAAGCATGACAAGACAAATCGCAGCAGAGTTTCATGGCCCAAATGATTATGTCAAAGCTTCGGTGATGGTTCAGACTCATATTAAATGCTTATCCCAGACAAATCCAAGATTAGCCACAAGTACCCTCTAAACATCAACATCGATAGCTGGACTTGACATCGACGTCCGTCCATCCTTATATAGATTTTTTTCCGTGATTTGACTAAATAACTTCGGGACAAGTAAAATAATCTGATGGTGTGTGTACCGAAGGTCTTACAGTATGCACACCACTTTAATATAACACACTAGTGTTGAAAACAATGTGCCTTATACCGTGCGAACAGGCCTTGAAGGCCCAACGGTACCGACCGGTCGCCCTATCATCCTCAGCCCTTAGGTGTCACCGGGTGCCAATACACAGGGGAATGTTGTCAGTACACCACACTCCCAGCTGTTGTCAGTTTTCGTGACCGGTGTCGCTATTTCCTAGTCAAGTAGGTCTTCAATTGACCTCACAAGGGCTGCCAGCAGCACTCGGCAGATCTGGACAGTGACCCATCCAGGTGCTAGCCAAGCCCGAAGGCGCTTAACTGAGGTGATCTGACGGGAGCCGGTGTTACCACTGCGGCAAGGCCGTTGGCGTTCCTACTTTTCATCCTTCCAAATTTGGAGTGCAGATGTGACCCTTCTGCTCAGACTTGCAGTTTGCTCCCTATGACGTTTCGTGGCCTATATACCTTGGCAGACCTTTCCCATTGTTATGCTTCACATAATTCTGTTATTTGAAGATATTCAGTAAATCTTTTCTTTAGTGTTTGTTGTTTCCTAAAATATTTTTGTTGCGTCTTATTTTATTCCAATCCTCTTTCGGTTTGAACTGTTTCCTTTTCTTTCACTGCAGACTACGTTATATTTCTGCTGTTGGGTCTTCAAGATCCTCTTTTATGCCGTATGTATTCCCTTGATATGGCTTATCCGTCTCTCTCTTTTAGTCATTACGTTTTTAAGCTTGTTACTCATATTTACAAAGTCTGCCTACATTTTAGACGCTAGCGTTCTTTTTACCTCCCATCACAAGCTAAATCCTTGCAATGTACGCCACTTGTACATAGGGTGCTGCAAGCTAAAGCTGGACCAGTAAATATACAATGAAGTACAAAACAATGAACTGTTCGTCGCTTCCAGCCTGCCCTGCACTGAAAGGCAATGCACAGTATATTGGACATATGACACTAATCTAATTGCAAGGTCTTCACCTTAACTTACAATTCTGAACAACAAACACACAATATTGTTATGAAAATGTGTCCAAAAATGCTGATACCACGTAACATTTTACAGAAATAAGAGTACTGAGACCAGATTGCGCACCAACGGTTCAATTGGTAATTTACAAAAGGTATCTTAATAGATTACAGGGAACGGCCTTGCCTCAGTTGATACACCGGTTCCCGTGAGATCACCGAAGTTAAGCGCTGTTGAGCGTGGCTGGCACTTGGATGGGTGACCATCCAGTCGCGATGCGCTGTTGCCATTTCTCGGGGTGCACTCAGCCTAGTGATGTCAATTGAGGAGCTACTCGACCAAATAGTAGCGGCTTCGGTCAAGAATACCATCATAACGACCGGGAGAGCGGTGTGCTGACTCCACACCCCTCCTATCTGCATCCTCCTCTGAGGATGACACGGTGGTCGGATGGTCCCGGTAGGCCACTCGTGGCCTGAAGACGGAGTGCTTTTTTTATCTTAATAGATTGCAGTAATATTTTAACTGGTATTCCGTCTTACTTTTGGTATAATATAACGTTGTCAGAAAAGAACAGACAGTATATAATTTCAACCGTAATGCCCATTAAGCACAAAAAATAATGCAAATGCGCAGTTTTATCCAGCAGTGCGTTAAGAGTGCGTTTTTGGTGGGGCAAATATGCGAATTATTACTAAAATAAGAAAAATGTGATGTTCATTTGTTCCTTTTTCAATTTCGAGTATACATTTATGTAATGTGTTTTTTTCCTCAGCATAAACAGTTACTGTTAATACAAAATGAGTTTATGTGATCGCTCTAAGCTTGTTGATACCAGTGCCTACCAATTTTAATTGTATGTTACAGCACTGAGGATGGTCACTAAGTGACCGAAAATCGATTTTGCGGATAATAAAACAAAAAAATACGACCAATGCTGTTTCGCCTTCCAATTGTATCCATTATCTGGTCGTGGTGCACAGAACACTCCATGGAGTCGCCAATCAATAAAATTTCATTTATTGATCAATTGAGACTTGTAAACTAGACAGAGTAAAAAATACAAATTCCTGATAAAATTTTCCAGTCAGAAGAAATCTACTTAAATGAGATCACAAATGAAATGTCTGGACATTAAATCCAGTTTTCTATCAGTGGAGGTCATTATATTTTTTACTACAGCTCGACAATGAAAAGTTTTTGGCCCTAGCTTCGAATCGATGTTTTTTTTAATGGGGTCCCAGACAATATTTCTGACATCTTACCTTTTTTGCCCGCATTTTCTTTTTGATGAGTGAATTATTTCTTTGGAGGAAGATCTAGGTCCACGCTGCAGCTCATCTGGACAAAGACGTGCTGAAAAATAATGCATCCAAACATTTTATACTGCCCTCAATATCTGTTGAGGCGTTACATATCATGAACATTTCTCAGTCGACTTTCCCGCTTCGCTGGCACCAGTTGCAAATATCTGCCGCTAAAGGGCTCCGAATGGTTGCGTGTAATGTGGTGGTGTGTAACGCAACTACGTCGGTGCAAGAGAGACAGCGTGCTGTAATCGTGTTTTTAACCGGGCGCACGTAGAATGCTCTTCCCTTAAGCATGACAGTACCAGACCACACACGGGCGCTGGACACCTGCAACAATCCGACACTATGAGTTCACAGTCATCGATCATCCTCCCTACAGCCTCGACTTGGCTGGTCCGATTTTCATCTGTTTCCCAAACTTAAAGGACACTTTTAAGGCACTTCACTCTGAAATAGATTAAGGGGTGCAAGCGGAGATGAGGTTATGACGCCGTCAACGAAGTCAAACATTCTACAGGAACGGTATGAACAAACTGGTTTCTCGTTGGGAGAAATTCATTCGTCTCCACGTTTATTGTGATGAGAAGTAAATAAATAAACATGAAGAATAAATTTATAGGATGTTAATAAAGTTCGTTTTATTTAAAAAGCTTTAAGAGTTTCCCCCCCCCCCCCCCCAAAAAAAAAAAACCAAAATGGGAGGCACTACTTGTCAGCACGACCTTGTAGATGACTGCCGACTTTCGTTCTGGAGACATTCAGCTTCAGCTCCCTCCATACTACCGGGTCGTAGATTTTGTCTGCGGATGGAAAAGTTTTGTAAGACTGTCGAGGAATATGCTATCTGGAAGATAGGAGATGCACTGGTAATGGTTTCAACGTCGTCCGCCAGTAGGTATCGTAGTGGTATAGCTACCAGAGCAAAACCTGTGTACACCCTTTATCAGGGAATGCCTACAGCCAGAAGGCTCAGTGTGGTGCAGACGTGTGAAGCAAGCAAGCAAACATGCCATGGGGACGCACTCGTGCTTCCTACTGCCAACTGAGCGAGTTTGGAAGGGGTCAAATTGTGGCCTTCCGAGTGGCGAAGATGGTCCTTTCGGAGAATTGCCACACAAGTTGGACGTGCTGCGTCAGTTGTGCAACTTTGGTCACTTGAACATGCTCAAACGTGTATATGTGGTTCTGGACGTCCACGCAACACAGACGCCCCCCAGGATCGTAGTATTGTAACGACAGCAGTGGCAGATCGTATAGCTATCGCAGCACAGATAAGAGAGCTTGTGATCCCAGACCTGTCAACACGAACTATTGTGAACCGGTTATTAGCAGTGGGACTACGGGCACGCAGAGCTCTAGCCCGCCTCCACTTACATCACAGCACGGCTCGACTGGTGCCATCAGATTACCACCTGGAAGATGGAATGGCACGACGTGGTCTTCAGCGATGGAAGCAGATTCAACCCGCATGCAAGTGATGGTCGCTTGCGCGTACGACGTAGATCTAGTGAGCGCTGTCTCGTAGAGGGCGTTCATTTCAGACACACTGACCGCATCCCAGGCCTCGTGATCTGGGATGCAATAAGCTACAACTCTCGCTCACCTTTGGTGTTTCTGGAAGGAAAATTGTACTGAAATGCAGGAGGATCTGCAGCGAATTGACGCATAGTGCAGGGAATGGCAATTGAATCTCAATGTAGGCAAGTGTAATGTGCTGCGAATACATAGGAAGATTCCTTATCATTTAGCTACAATATAGCAGGTCAGCAACTGGAAGCAGTTAATTACATAAATTATCTGGGAGTACGCATTAGGAGTGATTTAAAATGGAATGATCACATAAAGTTGATCGTCGGTAAAGCAGATGCCAGACTGAGATTCATTGGAAGAATCCTAAGGAAATGCAATCCGAAAACAAAGGAAGTGGTTACAGTACGGTTGTTCGCCCACTGCTTGAATACTGCTCAGCAGTGTGGGATCCGTACCAGATAGGATTGATAGAAGAGATAGAGAAGATCCAACGGGGACCAGCGAGCTTCGTTACAGGATCATTTAGTAATCGCGAAAGCGTTACGTAGATGACAGATAAACTCCAGTGGAAGACTCTGCAGGAGAGACGCTCAGTAGCTCGGTGCGGGGTTTTGTTGAAGTTTCGAGAACACACCTTCATCGAGGAGTCAAGCAGTATATTGCTCCCTCCTACATATATCTCGAGAAGAGACCATGAGGATAAAATCAGAGAGATTAGAGCTCACACAGAGGCATACCGACAATCCTTCTTTCCACGAACAATACGAGACTGGAATAGGGGGGAGAACTGATAGAGGTACTCAAGGTACCATCCGCCACACGACGTCAGGTGGCTTGCGGAGTATGGATGTAGATGTAGATGTGGAACCAGCACACAATGCTGTTAGGCCCGGTTTTTTGCTGTTCTTGTAACAGGAACGTGATGTATTGTACCGAAAGTGTAACGCTCGCCAACACACTGCCCGTGAAACTCAACGTCCTCTGCAAGACGCTCAGCCATTTCCCTACCAGCGTGAACTCCGAACTTGTCTCCAATCGAGCACGTATGGGATATGATGATACTAGAACTGACTCGTGTCACTCGTTAACCGACAAATCTTACAGAATTACTCGTACGTGAACAGGCCAAGTAGACGTAGCGAACGCATCCCAGGAATATACTTGCCATCGGTACGATTGACTGGATACCGGAGTCAGTGCCTGCATTGCCGACTGTAGAGGCTACACCACATACTAATGTGGTTGTTTCGGCATGGGTCGATGCCTGGTACCCCATAACCACTTATGCTATTGATCCGTAAATGTAATCACTTCGTGTACTTCATTTGCACTGTTGCATCGATGAATCTTATGTGAATTGGAAACCTCTAAAAGGGTGTACTGCTGTTTCCGGCTGTGTGTATCACAAGAATATAGTACATGACTGTATAAAGCTAAAGTTACTTAGTTCAGTACTGCCCGAGTGTAGCTTACATTTGCAAAACAAAATGCTTTATAGAAATAAAGTAAAACTGTCCTTATCACATTGTGCAACAGTTAGGTCTTGGACAGTAACCTAACTACAGCAAGAAAGAGTCTGTCACAGAAGTTATTTCCTGCCTAGCTGAGTGTCAAACGGTTGATTTAGGCGTTGTGCACTCTCAACAGCTGCACAGACTTAACACCACCCGAATGCAAGGAAAAACAGAATACTTCCAGAGTATTTGAACTATAAAGGTGGTGCCTTCTCTTTTGGACATGTCCGAAAGAACAGACACAATTTCGATCCTGCAGCCATTATGAATCAGTCAAGACACAAAGGAATTAATGACATTAGTTGCCAGGTGCCACCGATTTAAATCAGTAGGGATAGCTGAAAATTGTGCCGGACAGAGATTCGAACCAGTCTGATACGCTGACCACTGCGCCATCCGCAACTTCACGGCCTACCCTAGCGTGCTTCCCGTCATACTCAAATTCTCATTTTATCCACACACTACTAGTAGTGTCTATTGCCCGTTATCCTCATTATTCGCGACATTTTGCTAATTCCAGTAAGAGACCACATATATAATTCAGGTGAGGGCTATCAATTGATAACTTCAGTATGGATGCACACCAACCTCAAACTCTAATAGGAATCAGCAAAATGCTGCGATTACTGACGATAATGGGCAATGGGCGATATATTAGTAGTCTGTGGAGAAACTGAGAATTTGAGTCTGACGGAAGACATGCTATGGCAGTCCGTGCAGCTGCAAAAACCGCTGTATATGCATGGCGCAGTGGTCAGCGCATCTACCTAGTAAGGTGAAGATCTGGGTTCGAATCCTGCTATGTACAAATTTTCAGCTTTCAATATTGATTTAAATCGATGCCCACTGACAGGTAAAGTCATAAATTTATTTGGTTCTTGACAACATTAATTACATTTAGAGATTCACGACTTTGTCGTCTACTCAAAAATTACTGCAGATTTTTATGTATTGTTAGTTCTCTCAATCATGTCACTTGTATTTTCCAGGCTCCAGAGCCACCGCAGCCGTGGGTGCATATCCGAGATGCTACGACGGCAGGCCCTCTGTGCACGCAAAAGAACGTCTTCTTGCGGAAACAACACCCAACCGGTTCGGAAGACTGTCTCTACCTTAACGTCTTCACACCAGCGGTACATTTCTCATTACTTTCTACTTTTATGCGACCATGATCTCTGTTATGTTTAGTTTTATATTTTGTTTCAGTTATCAGCTCCACTTGATTGGACCACAATGATTAATGTATGTTGTATCCTTCCACCAAGTGACAGACCTCTTATTCGAATTAATAACTATTTTTTTCAGTTAAAAGCAAATTTCCAAGTCACACAGGTTGTTTTGTCTGTTTATATAGCTCGACCAGCGCCTTGGTTTTCAACACCCTTACAAATAGCTTAGACGCATAAAAAAGGAAGTGGTTTTATCTAAAATGGAAACGAAGTAACTGTAGCTGAAAATTACTTAGTCTTTTATATTGATACGCAGAGTTAAGAAATATTGGGAACCTTTTGGAAGTTCAGCGTCTTTGGGTTAATTAGAATAAATAGCCTAAATGGCATTTCCTTCTATTTCTATTGGTTGTGCCCAGTTTCAGTTATCTTAATCTCATCTCACCGCGCTTAATTTACGCAGACCACATGAGTACATCTACATCTACATCTACATAGATACTCCGCAAGCCACCGTAGGGTGCATGGCGGAGGGTAGCTGGTGCTTGGAGCACTACCACAAGGTAACCGTTACCAACTGCTCAAAATTGATGATGACAACTGCTTATAGTAGTACAGAGTGGCTCCGAATACTGTCAGACGATAATTAGGATAACGGAAGCCGGTCACCAGAAATAGATATAGAAGATAATTTGATTTAGACTGTTACTTTTTATTCTTATACACACAACTACCCACAAGCACACGTAACTTAAAAACTAGCAGATGTCAATATCAGAATGTGCCACTCAAATAAATTTTTAGAAGAACAGAACGAAAAATAGAAACAGCAGTTAAGGAAACCGACTGATCTCTTAGACACTACACACATGAATTAGCTATCCTAAATATACGAGTTTATGTTGAAATTTTCTACTTAATAGTATAGCTAGAAACTCAAAATTTTAAAACTTGTACCGTATTCATCTCAAGGTTATTTAGAATGAAGAGCAAATCTCCCAATAAGTTGGCTACTGTCCTCTGTTGTGATGTAAGGTCACTCAGTTAAAATGTGGTGTACTGTTTACCTGGATACCACAACCACAGCTCACATTGGTCGCCACATTGTAGAAGTAAGCCCAAGTGTCATGAGGGTGTGACCTATTCTTACGCCTCTTCAGTTACCGTGAAGAAGGGTGCCTGTATCTTAAATAGGTTTTTCTGACCAAATATGGTTATTCGTCAGTTACAGCCACGCTTCAGCTCACAGAAGTGTGACACACAAGTGACACTAATCTGGTAAGATTATGATCACGATCCACAATATTTTTGTCTATCCCTTAATACACTGCTCTGAAAAACTTAATGACGAGGTAGATAAAGTAACGTAACATATTATCAACTCGGTAGAAATGAGTAAAGTGCGCGAGAGCATGTTGGAAGAGGTCTCCCAGTCGCGCATAGAAAGTAACGTTCACATTTTTGCGCGATCAGTGTGACCATGGCACCAAACGGGGTTGACCCCGTAACACGAGGCGGTTGAAAGAACGGGAAAGCCGGCCGGAGTGGACGAGCGGTTCTAGGCGCTACAGTCTGGAACCGCGCGACCGCTACGGTCGCAGGTTCGAATCCTACCTCGGACATGGATGTGTGTGATGTCCATAGAATAGTTAGGTTTAAGTAGTTCTAAGTTATAGGGGACTGATGACCTCAGAAGTTAAGTCCCATGGTGCTCAGAGCCAAAGAACAGGAAAAAACGCGCCTGTCAACCAGAGAGCAGTGGCGCTGTGGTACTGTTCTTCGTTACAACAGGTCCCGCAGAGAACGTCTGGATGATTTCACACGGGGAAAAATCATCGGGAACTGGGAAAATGAACAAAGTATGACAAGTGCAGCGCACGAGTTTGGTATTGTTCACAGCACTGTATGACGCTAATGAAGTGCGTTCCGAGCCACAGGCATTGCAACCCGAAGGAGTGGAGGAGGTCGATCACGGACAATTACAGCAGCAGATGAGTACTTTATTGTGCAAAAGGCATGAAGGGACCCACGTCAAACAGCGGGTGTATTTCTTACCACAGGTAACAGGACTGGAAGCCACGGCGACTGCTTGGGCGTGGTCCCTATGCAGAATGACTAGTAAGTAGGCTGTGTTCTGTCGTCCTCGCAGATTCAGTATGAGTAGTGATTCTGGGTCAAAAATGGGTCAAATGGCTCTGAGCACTATGGGACTTAACATCTATGGTCATCAGTCCCCTAGAACTTAGAACTACTTAAACATAACTAACCTAAGGACAGCACACAACATCCAGCCATCACGAGGCAGAGAAAATCCCTGACCCCGCCGGGAATCGAACCCGGGAACCCGGGAGTGATTCTGGACATGCCTTTTACGACGAGAAGTGGGAACAAGTAATGCACCCAGGAACATTGCCTAACATGATCGTTTTGGTGACCGAGGTGTTATGGTGTGAGGAAGCATAAAGTTGCATGGGCACACTGACCTCCAAATCTTTGAGCACGGAACAATCACCATTCAACGTTTTGTGACACTGTACTCCTTCCCCAGGTGCCTCTTTTCACGGGTGCATTCGCCTCAGACTTAATTTTTATTGTTGACAATGCGCGATCGCATCGAACAGCACCTATGGTGGAGCTCTTGGACCGAGAGGATATTCGGCAAAGGGATCGGCGTGTCCATTTCCGGCGCGCCCGTTCCCCCTTAAATATTATTAAGCACATGTAGGATGCGTTGTGGAGACATGCTGCAATACACCCACATGAACGAACGACCATCCAGCAGTTGTCAAAAGGTGCTGGTAGAGGAATGGAACACCCTATTGTAGTACCTAGGGGGACCATCATAAATCTCGGTGAATTCAATGTAATTACTGTCTTTGAACTAAAATTACATTTCTATTTGTCGCACTGCGTATTTCTCTCATTTCTCAGTTACGTTCTATATTAAACTGTAGCATTTCTTTTCACGTATGATCCTCGTATCCTCGAGCTTTGTTGCTTGCATGTGACACATCATGCTAAAGTTACTTTCGTCCTTAAGATTTGCACACCAGTGCAGTACCGGCTCTCCCATTGCAGTCTTGACCTGTTTGTTAAATCTTGGCCTATTTGTTACACTGTGCATACCAAGAGACGGATGTAGCTCATTAGTGATCTCGCTGTTAACGGCCTCGCTGCTATTGGGATTATTACTACCACAGTGAGTTACAGGGGTTGTACAAAAATGTGGAAACACTAAAAACACGACTCAGAACCATGTCTACTATGGTGCAGGAAACACGTTAGCTATCAAAACGGATTACAGTCGTCTCGGAATGGATGAATACAGGTCCTGTACGATTCTCAAGGGCATCGTATACCATTGTTCCTGCTAATCAATGCAAGTTCAGGAAAAGATGATGGCGGAGGATACCAATCAGGCCCCGTCCTCTCTAAAGTACGAGATGCGACAGTAAAGTTATGAGACTGATGTGAACAAAAATGTTGCCTACCGGTTTATCAACATTTAGTGTTGTCTCCTTCAATGCAGTTCCCTTCTGATTGCACGCACTTTTTCCAACGCTTCTGCCATTGATGGTAACATTTCTGGAACTCATCTTCTGTAATATCCTCCAAGACCCTCGTCACAGCTTTTTGGACATCTTGTGTTGTTTGAAAATGGTGTCTTTTGACCGCCGTTTTGACTCTTGGAAATACAAAAAAGTCGCACAAAGCGATATCTGGTGAATAAGGTGGCTGTGATAGCACGGAAATTTGTTTTGAGGTTAAAAATTGCTGTACTGACAGAGCAGTATGGGATGGTGCATTATCGTGATGCAGAATCCAATTATCAGCAATGTTGGCACGAACACGAAGAACTCTTTTACGAAGTCTTTCTAAGATTTCTTTGTAGTAATATTGATTAACTGTTTGTACAAGAGGCACCTGCTCTTTATGAACAATTCCCTTGTAATCAAAGAAGCACACAAGCATGCATTTCATTTCTGACTTCGACATGCAAGCTTTTTTTGGTCTGAGTGATCCCTTTGAGCATCATTGCGAAATTTGGCATTTTGTCTTTGGATCGTACTGAAAAAACCAACTTTTACCACCACTGATAACAAGGCTCAACAATTCTGGCTTGAATTCCGTTTGCTCTAACAGATCAGCTGCCACATTTTTCCATGTTTCTCGATGTTGCGGTGTGAGATTTTTGGGGGCCATTTTTGCACAAATCTTTCTCATACCAAGATCTTCAGTTATTATTAGACGAACCATTTCTCGATTGATGTTCAGTTCTTCTGCAATCATTTTCATGTATAATCTTCGATCAGATCGTACGTGTTCACGCGCCCTGGCCAAGTTGACATCTGTCCGTGAGGTTGATGATCGTCCACTGCGGTTTTCATCTTCGACATTCTTTCTGCCTTCACTAAACGTCTTATGCCAACAAAAAACTTGAGCTCTTGATACAACCTCCTCTCCAAAAGCCTTCTGAAGCTCGCCATAAGTTGTCGTCGCGTTTTAACCCAATTTAACGCAAAAAGAAATGCCATACTGTTGCGCAATATTATACGGCTCCATTTCCGTGATGAGAGACACAAACTCGTGTTAACTTATTACACCACAACTCACCACTGAGCAGTTGCATTGATGTGCCACTTGGACTAAAAGCAGCTTATAGACCAAGGTCAAAGATATTGTGCCTACCCAAGCCTTCAGGGTTGCCACATCTTGCAAAGAAAATCAGTCTCATTACTTTATTGTCGCACCTCGTAGATCACATAGCCGCTATAATATTAATATCTTATGACTGCGGTGGCAAGTGGAGATGCGACAGCTCCTCCTCGTACTCACGAAACCAGTTTTGAAAGATGTGAACTGGGGCCATTTCGTCTTACAACACAGCATCGTCATTGGGGAACAATCATTGTGCCATGCAATGGACCTGATCACCCACAATGGTCACGTAATCCTTGGCAGTAATGTGACCTTGCAGAGTAAATATGGGACCCATGGAATATCACGATATGACTACCAAAATCATCTGTGTATCTCTCAGCGTCTCGCTCTTGAGAGGTAAACTTGGCCAGAAGTTGGAAACACTGTGAAACAAGACTCATTCGACCATATGACTTTCTTCCACTGCTCAGCTGTCCATGTTTTATGGCTTCGGCACCATGTTTTCCTGTTAGGGGTATTTGCATCACTGATAAGTAGTTTTGGAATTCCAACTTGCCTTGCAATTCCCTACTTCTGGAGCTCCTTTCGTGGTGGATTGGTGCTGACAGCGTTCGCGAGTACGACATTTAATTCTACAGCGACATTTGGAGCTGTCGTGCTTTTATTTTTCGTCACAATCATTTTGAAAGACCATTTGTCACGAGCACTCAACACACATTTTCGTCCGCGTTGTGACTTAAAGGGTGATGTTTTGTCGTTTTCCGTACAAGCGGTATAAATCTTCGATACTGTGCCTTTTGAAACACCAGCCACCTCGGCTCCCTTGGTTACGACATCAACAATTTGCCTGCGTTCGAATTGGTTTAGATCTGACATAATACACTCACAAGTACAGAGAACACCCGCTTATGACCTACAACACATTGAAGGTATTGCACAGATGCCGTTCGTGGCCATATACAACAGCGCATCTGCATATATGTTCAAGCAAGCATTTATCGCAGTCTTTCCGTATTTTTGTCCAACCACTGTACGTTAAAATATAAAGGAGCCCTACACTTGCCACAAAAGTGTTGATAAGAAATACACTCTACGACAGAAGAAACGACGCAGCATGAAGGAATTATCCGAATGACACGGAAATCGGTAGATGTAATGTACATGTACAGACAACAAATGATATTTTCAGAAAAAATGATTTATTTATTCAAGAGAAAAAGCGTCACAAATTGAGTAAGTCAATAAAGCGTTGATCCAGCTCTGACCCTTATGCAAGCAGTTATTCGGCTGGCATTGATTGGCAGAGTTACTGGATGTCCTCATGAGGGACATCGTGCCAAACTCTACCCAATTGACTCGTTAGATCATGAAAATCCCGAGATGGCTGGAGTACTCTGCCCATAATGTTCCAAGAGTTCCCAATTGGGAAGAGACGGTGCCGGCCGCGGTAGCCTTGCGGTTCTAGACGCTTCAGTCCGGAACCCCGCGACCGCTACGGTCGCAGGTTCGAATCCTGCCTCGGGCATTGATGTGTGTGATGTCCTTAGGTTAGTTAGATTTAAGTAGTTATAAGTTCTAGGGGACTGATGACTTCAGATGTTATGTCCCATAACGCTCAGAGCCATTTGAACCATTTTTTTGAAGAGACGGTCATCGGGGCTCAATTCGAAGCGGAACTCATCACTGAAGACAATTCCGCTCCATTCAATGAGACTCCAGGCACCGATTGTCAGTGAAGTGTCTGGAGAGCCCCCGGAGTGCTGTTGGATATAAGCCTAAATGTCACCCGCCATACAGCCCGACAATCTACATCATACTCGGCAAGCCACCTAATGGTGTGTGGCAGGGGGTACATTTGTACCTGTAACTGAGCGCTCCAACCCTCTTCCATTCGTGAATAGCGAGTGGGAAGAATGATTGCCGGTAAGCCTCTGTGTTGGCTCTTATTTCTGGAATTTTCTCCTCGTGGTCATTACGCGAGCCATATGTGGGGGAGGGGGGGGGGAGAATATTTTGTCCGACTCTTCCCGGAAAATGCTCTCCCGAAATTTCAGTAGCAAATCTCTCTATAATGCACAACGCCTGTCTTGTAGCGTCTGCCAGTGGAGTTTGCTGACCATCTCCGTAAAGCTCTCAAGCCGACTAAACGATCCCGTGACCAAACTTGCCACTCTTCGTTGCATTTTCTCTGCCTCTCCTAACAGTCCTGACTGGCAGGGATCCCAGATAGATTAACAACATTCAAGAAACGATCGAACAAGCGCCTTATAAGCCACTTGCTTCATGGATGAGCTACATTTTCTGAAGGTTCTTCCTTTGAATCTGAGTCTGGCATCTGCTTTTCCTACTATTCGTTTTATTTGGTCATCGCACTTAATGTCACTCTGGATAGTTATTCCTAGATATTTTACAGCAATCTGTCTCCAGCGGTTTGTCATCAGTAGTGTAGCTATACAGTAGTGGATTTCTTTTCATATGTATGTGCAATATGTAACATTTAATTACGTTTATAGTCAACTGCCACAGCCTGCATCACTCACCTATTCTCTGGAGGTCATTCTGCAAATCGTTACTATCTTCTGGCGCTGCTACTTTGTTATAGACAAACGTACCATCTGTGAACAGCTTTAGAGAGCATCCGACACTTTCTACTACATCATTTATATATACATTGTAAACAGTAACGGTCTTATCACATTTCCTTGAGGGTAAAGAAATTAACTTTGCATCTGTCGCTTTTGTTACGCTAAGAGAGTCGCGTTGAGCTCTGTCTGCAAGGAATTCGAGAATCCAGTCGCAAATCTGCTCCGATACTCGATAAGCTCGTTTTTCACTAAATGGCAGTGCGGGACGGTGTCAGATGACTTCCTGAAATGAGGAACACCTGAGCGCCGCTGTCTACGGCATTGTGGATCTCATCGAGGAACAGAGGGAGCTGCGTTTGGCAGGATCTCTGTTTGCAGAATCCATGTTGATTTTAATAGGGTGCCATATCATTTCATAGCAGGACCCGTTTGGTTGTCATACGCGACGCTCTCACAGTATAGCGGTACGTCGATGATATTATACGCCCGTTTCGTTGCCCTTCATGGTAAGCCATTCTGGGCTTACATTTCAGCAAGGTAAGACCACCAACTATTTAGATATAACTATAAAGAAACGGAATTATAGGCACTATTTCAGCATTTTTAGTAAACCTACAAACATACATATGATTATAAATCATGAATCATACGATCCGATGCGATATAAGATGTCATACTTTAATACCATCTTACGTAGGACCGGAAAATTACCATTAGATAATGAAAGTATAGAGAGAGAGCCGATGACACATCACTGTTGTGAATGGGTGCCATGATGGTCTATCACATGATCTGTACAGAAATATTAACAAAAATCTAGTAAAAACAATTGAGATAACAGCACTGTAGATCAAAATGATATAAAATTAAAATTTAAGACGAAATTTGTTCCTATTGCATATAGAACAAAAGTGTCAGAATAGAGCATCAATTTCAAAAAAAACTAACGTTAGGTTTGCTTTAGTACTGAGACACACGTTACACTGTGGCGACTTTGCGAGTGCCAAGGCACTTGGACAAACAGACAGGCCCATTTTTTACAGGTTTAAAGGAGCATGCCAGTATTCAGGATAAATCTGTCTTTGTAGATCACTTATGTGGCAAGAAACATAATATTACAAATATAATGCGCAACGTGAAAGTCTAACGTAAAGCCCCTAAAGGAAGAAAATTAGACATTTTTGAGAACTTCTAGATATACAGTAATAGAAAGCGTTGTCCAGAACATTTGTAGAATGATTAGTTGGAATCTAGTAAAAAAAAAAAAACTTTCTGCAATTTTTGAAGAGCTGTTCTAATTTTTATCAAGCGCGTCTTCAAACTGACGATAACTTTAACTATGTACGTTTAATAGTAGCGTGTCAGTAGATTCATGGGCTTATTTCCGTTGCAAGAGTCACCTACTTACAGCTGGGGTTCCAGTGTGTTTACTGATGCGATAACGATCTAGCCTTCACAAGGAATACCATGTATACGCAATTTATAATAGATATTAAATGAAAAGCTGTAGTTTGAAGATTTAGTGTGTAGTAGGTCTCGTTCTACTGACATCGATCTAAAATTGTGCAGCTTAAAACCCCATGTATTCAAAATTTTATAGGTTGATTTAGGTCCTTGTCTTTTACATTTACACTGTAATGTTCTATGGTAATAACTATAAATATATCACGAGGCGTAGAAAGAATAACTTAACCACCGGCCATACTGTAGTTCATGATAGCAAAATTTTATATTTGTTATCTAAAGAGAATATGACGTGAAAATAATAACTGAACTGCAACAGTTACGTGTTAGTAGTGCTAGATCACGGGTTAGTTTAAGAATAGTTACAATCCTAGATGAGTTAATAATTACGTTGTTTATATCAAATAATGGAAGGGCTTTTGCCTAGACATCGGGAGATGACGATGTATACGGATTTCGGGTGGCGAGATTTCACTTCGACGTCGTACGGCGCGTTGTCATATGTAAGCGTCTTTATGTATCACATCTAATGGAAAAGGCAAATAAATGTTAAATAGATATATCACGGGTTCAATCAGAGCTATTGTGATTCCATGTGACAGAATAGTACATGACACTTTCAAACAATTGTAAGGGAATCTATCTAAACTGCAGGTGACGAGAATACACGTAGACGTCTGGTAATGAGGTCTCACCTAGACGTTGGATGATGTATTGTCGCAAATAAGCTCATACAGACAGTACATTTAACAAAAATCTTTTCTTTAATTATATGTGCTGTTATGTTAGTTGATGTATCTTAGCATTTTCGGCCCCATCTTTTGGAGATCCGAAGATGGCAACAGAGAATTATCAAAACTGGTAATCTTTATGAATACTTGATTTTAGCTACTTTGGCAGTCAATGGTCACTTCACAAATTAAGCAAGTCAGAAATCGTTGATCCACCTCTGGCAATTATGAAAGCAGTGATTCGGCTTCGCATTGATTCATAGAGTCGCTAGAGGCCCTCCTAAGGGATATCGTGCCAAATTATGTTCAATTGCGCGTTACATCGTCAAAATCTCGAGCTGGTTGGAGAGCCCTTTTCATAGTGCTCGAAACATTTTCAATTGGGGAAAGATCCGGTGACCATGACTGAGACCTGCTAGTCAGGGGAAGACAGGATTCGGTTGCGATTATGGACGGGGCCGTAGTCAGTTACTATTGGTTGCCTTCTATAGTTACACACATTTATTTCAAACAGTAATTCCAGACTCCACAATAAATAAAAAAACCACACGTTACGAATCAAGGTATGAACAACTGTGTAAAATAATAGTGTTTTCAGGGCGCTACAATTTAGCAATCACCATAAAATACAGATGCAACAAATAATGTTTTAAAAACAAGCCACTGTGATCACGGCTGAAGGCCTTATACGCTAAGAATGGCAATAAATTAAGAATATTTAAGAACTCGCTGCAATTTACAACTTACAAATATTAAAATATTACAGGTAAGTAGCCACAAACACAGCAGAAGGCATCATAACCTTTAATGTAGGCATTAAAAGGTATTATAATAAATAACACAACACTAAAACACAAGGAACAGTCACAGATGGTGCTCCAGGAATCGACCTCAGAGAACAAACACATTCCCGAGCGATGAGATAGGCAGCCAAGAGTTGCATTCACTTCAGAAGATGGTAACTCAGACTAGTGGCCCTCCAAAAAAAGACTAATGATAACTTGCTGAAGCTACCTGATGTTCGACCAAACAAATACAACGATGGAATACTACACCAAAACCGGAACCAGGAGTCTGCACTACATCCCCAGAATACAGTGTTTAGATCGCCCAGAACGAGAAAGGAATCACTATCACCAGAGTAAGAAAAATCACCAACCGGCCTACAATCAAGAAAGCTGTCAAAACTACACGCCTTACCGGACAGCAGCGGCAAGGCGAGGAAAATTACACTGGCTTTACATGCACCAACTCCCAGGGCAGGTAACTGGGGCGTTAGCGGCCACCAGGGAGGAAAAATACCGCCGGTTGAAATTAACAAACTGTAACAAGCTGAAAGCAGTAAATAGTAACAAGAAGTCGAGGAAAGCTGACCAGATCCACCTTTCACAAGCACTCCACTCACTGCTCTTCACCTCGGCGACACTAAGAGCAGCAACACGACCCAAGTCACTGGAAAATCGCGAGATATCACAATGGTGAAGGTTTCTCTACTTGGATTGAAATGCACTCATCTTAAAGCTTGCTGGATCCGGTTTACGACGAGGTCGTGCACCCTTGTGACCACAGCCCTTCGAACTGGCAGTCCATGTGCGCCGCCAGCAGTCCCGCACTGCACGGATCTGGCTCCTCCTCAGTCCCCAACTGACTCCACACTCAGGCAACCCGGGTAAACAATGACGTCGCCCCAAAGATAGGGCAACAGTTACTACATATCAATAATTACCGCTGCTGCCACTAGCAGACAGGAAACGCTTGCGAAACGGAATAGTGCCAGTCAACACGAGAAGAAGAGGACTAACAGCAAACATGCCAACTAAACGATATGATCTGGCCTCCAATAGAGGGCGGAAACCTACAAACGGCACCAACGCGAGCCGCAGCACGGCTCATTAATGGCCAAGGTAGGGTTTGGCAAGCACAAAGACAAGCATTAGAAACGCTCACCACATGCCAGCTGTCATTATCTTACTCAGATGTAAGCCCATGACCACTTGCCATGACGGGCAACAAAACGGCGCTTAAAATATCATAGACGTACTGCTGTGCTGTAAGGGTATTGCGTACGACAACCAAAGCAGTCCTGCTATGAAGTGAAATGGCATCCCAGAGCATCACTTCTGGTTCTGCGAGCCACCTATTAATGGTCCTTGTCCTCACTGAATCACCAGTTGCACGTCGGATAGACGATGATGACGAATCCGTGCCTCTCTGATGATGCGCGGTCCACACGTTCTGTCGTCTCTCTCGGTCGACCACTTCCTTCTTGACACTGTGTTCGGCCATGTTTCACGCATTCTTGCCAATATAGTTGAATATGGCTCCTAGTCAAATGTCGAGCGATACGCCGACATACACAGAAGGGGAACGACATCATACGTAGTGCGAATTGCTCGCACTACACTCGTCCAGTGTTTGATAATGAGAGCGACTTCCAAGAAACTTCAAACATAATTTCAAACTTTCACTTAACTTCCTTTTTCGTGCTTAACGTCTAACACATAAACTGTCCACCTGGATAGCTGAGTGTTCAGCGCTAAGGAATGCCGTGCAAATTGGCGCGGGTTCGATTCCCGCTTGGGTCGGAGATTTTCTCCGCTCAGGGACTGGGTGTTGTCTTCATCATCATCATCATCATCATCATCATATCATCCAGCGGGGTGGCGACAGGAAGGGCATCCTGCCACCCCATAAATTAACCATGCCAAATCCGACCATAGCCATGCCAACCCTGCGAAAACTCTTGACAAAGACACAAGAAAAAGACGGAGATTTAACACGTGAATTAATTTGTAGTCACACGTTTCAAGCTGTTTTATACATGACAGTCTGATTCTTTAAAGAATCGGGGAGTTTACTCGTATTTTGATAAAAAGAATCACGGAGTAATTACTTGTAAATTTGATTAACATGTGGCAGCATGCATAAATGATCAAATATAACCCAGGAGCAGTAACACTAACCACAGATCGTCCAGTGCCCATTTCCCACATTGAGAAGGGAAAGTTACAGAGATCTACATTATTGGATTGAAAATGACCTTTTCGGTTGGGCTGGAACCGGACTATCACGTCGTGAACGTACGGCACTATGGTCTGGACTAAATTCTCTTGCATACCATAGCTTAAAGTAGTGATGGGCCAACCTTGGTTTACGTCAAACTGAGTTGAAAGTTTGCGTAAACGGAGATCAAGCCGAGTCAGAATTTTCAGCGCCGTCTCTCTTTCGCGTCTGAGCAGATAACTACTCACTTCAGTTAACCAACCCGAGATTCGCGGTTTCCCAATCAATGATTATAGATATATTTTAGTCACGAGCGTGATAGATACTGCATAGGTCGCAACTTTTGGTATTTAGGCTTGAAATTTTGAGGTTAGACTTGTGATGACGTTCAGTTCGCGAGCGTTAAAGGAGGTTTAGATATCTGACTTCGAAAAACTCGGCCTCGGTCGGTGCAAAAAAGGAGGTGAGCTCCGACCTAACGCGAAACAAACCGTGCGGCGCCCGCCGTGCAACGCGTTTAACTCGAGTGTAATAATCCACTCCAATTTTATGAAACTAGGCGCGTTCAAATCGAATTGGCAGGAAAAGCTAAATTAACATTCGACGTCGTTTGCCACGTTCACGTCTGCTCTGGCTATAAGTTCTCTTACCATAAGGTAACCTAACCGGGTTGGTAAAAATATTCGTTTAGCGTTTATTTCTCTCGGTAGCGTCTGCGCAGTTTGCAACCTTTTTGATTGCAATTTTCTTATATGAAATCAGCGATCAAACTGAAAACATTTTTTATTGCCTGACATCCAAACACCTGATGTCAAAGCAATATGTTCCATCTAATGCAATTTGTTTCTTACAGGCTATACACTCAATATTATTGTAAATCATCTAACGTAAGTTTCTTATTTTTTTTTTTCAGGGCAGTTCATAATGGGCTTTTTTGTAGGTAAATGCTCCACCACAAGCGCGAATGGCTATGCACTTTAACCCAAAAATTTAAGTCTTTATAGTGACGTACCTTTCCATATTGAATTTAATCTCTATACATGAAAGACAGTGTCCCAACTGACTCACTCACTCACAGACACATCATCGCCCAGCCAAAACCACTAAGGATGGAAGCTTGAAGTTTGCAGAGGGTGCTGATCTTATACTGTAGACGTCGTTTAAGAAGGGATTTTTCGAAATTCTGCCCCTAAAGGGGTAAGACAGGGGATGAAAGGTTCTTCGAAAACATGTCGCTATTAAGACAATTTTGAAGCTAGACCTACGAAAATCGGCAATTGGTTTCTCGGTCAGAAAGACTCCTGTGAGGACGGGGCGTGAGTCGTGGTTGGGTAACTCAGTTGGTAGAGCACTTGCCCGCGAAATGCAAAGGTCTCGAGTTCGAGTCTCGGTCCGGCACACAGTTTTAATCTGCCAGGAAGTTTCATATCAGCGCACACTCCGCTGCAGAGTGAAAATCTCATTCTGAATATACTAATTTTTTTAACTTTTTTAAAGTGTGCATAATATATTGCATCTGGTAATGCGCGTTATAGAAAGTGCGTTGGTCGCTAAGGTTAATGAATGCCACACTACAGGCTGAAATTTTAATACACTCATGAGCCACTTTGAATTTCCTGTAATATTTGGACGGCAATCGGACTACCTTAACCTCCTACAAAAATAGCTCTTATCAAACGCTTCACGAGTTTAGACCAAACAAATCATAAAAGGATAAAGATCACGGTGAGTCTCCCACTGTAACACCGGGTTCGGTCGGCGCGAAGGCGGTAAACTACGACCTCGCGCGAGAAACTGTCAGCTGTAGCAGCGACCGTCGCGCACAGCGTGAGCACAACACGAGTAAACGTCTAACTCGGTTTGACTGAAATCCCCTTAACCGGAGTTAACTCGGTTTGGTAACTCGAATTGACCTATCTCTGACTTCGAGGAAGACGCGATGTGTTTTCTCCCAAATTGTTGTTTTGTGTTAACATACAACAGTAGCAATTCGTTTGTAAGGACAATAAAGTTTAGTGCCCGCATCTCGTGGTCGTGCGGTAGCGTTCTCGCTTCCCACGCCCGGGTTCCCGGGTTCGATTCCCGGCGGGGTCAGGGATTTTCTCTGCCTCGTGATGGCTGGGTGTTGTGTGATGTCCTTAGGTTAGTTAGGTTTAAGTAGTTCTAAGTTCTAGGGGACTGATGACCTAAGATGTTAAGTCCCATAGTGCTCAGAGCCACTTGAACCAATAAAGTTTAGTACTACTATTGTTGTAAGAAAAGGTCAGAATTACTGTATACAAAGAGTGTCTACGAGCTTTCCATCAGTTTATAGGATAAAAATACCAAGTCATGCTGCTATATTTTTCTAAAACGATTGATCGGTTTGTACTGTTCAATGTTGTCCATCGTGCCGCTAAAGAGATTGCTTATACTAGCAAACGTCGCAGAATTATATATTTTAGTGATCACAAAGCTACTGTAGAAATCCCGCTAATAGGTCCTTACTGGATTAGTATTAGAGCTACTGCAGTTGTAGAAGTGTGAACCTATCGCACGTGTGTCCACAGTAATCGAGATAAATAATGATAATAGCTGGAATTTCTATTAGACCCTACTGTAAGAATTGTTGTAAACAGTAATCAGTACTTTATAAAAACTGTTTATAAAGCAGACGTACAAGCTTTTTCATCAATGTAGAGGGTACGAACAACAAGCTGCATTACTGTATGTTACAAAAACGTGTGTTTACTTTGTATTCCTGTAGGAAATGCAACCGAAACCACTCTGTATCTCAGTTGCAGTCGAAGTTAAAAAACGCATACGAAACCTGTAATTCGTTGAAAAATTAGTAGTAACTTAACATTTATCTATGTTGTTGTTGTGGTCTTCAGTCCTGAGACTGGTTTGATGCAGCTCTCCGTGCTACTCTATCCTGTGCAAGCTTCTTCATCTCCCAGTACCTACTGCAGCCTACATCCATCTGAATCTGCTTAGTGTATTCATCTGTTGGTCTCCCTCTACGATTTTTACCCTCCACGCTGCCCTCCAATACTAAATTGGTGATCCCTTGATGTCTCAGAACATGTCCTACTAACCGATCCCTTCTTCTAGTCAAGTTGTGCCACAAGCTCCTCTTTTCCCCAATAATATCTGCATCACGTACAAGTATCGAAGGTCAGCCAATTTTGATAAACAAAGTGGAAAAATTTACGTACTGGTAATCGCTGAATAATTTGCTGAATAATACATTGCTGAATAATACATCAGTCTATAGGCTACTGGGAATATTTTGTCACAATAGACAGGAGTGGAAACTGCAACAGTGTGTTGATGAAAGGTCAGCTGTATGAAGAGCGTACATGGCTTTTCTTACGCGGGGTGCTGTGCTGTGCAGCGACTATATGGCTAACCGTAGATAATAGACACTGTGGTAATCATGCTTGTCGCTTAACGACAAATGAGGGACACCAGTTGATTTTCAAACTCAAAGATGATCTGGTAGTAGGACGGGCAGAATTAAGAGTAGATTAGATCTGCTAATTACAGTGAGATTAAGAGTAGGGTGAATGACTGGGCTGTGGACAAGCTTGCCAAATCTGAGATAAAAGTTAGGTAGCGCCCCCCCCCCCTTTTCTCCAGCATTTTTGGTGTCTGTGTATGATTATGTACCGTATGTAATATGCACATAAATACTTGTCGGAACTGGTCCATTATCTAATAAATGATTACTGAATTTACCTTGCTGTTTTAGTTATTGGCTGGCCGTTGTGATCGAGCGGTTCTAGGCGCTTCAGTCCGGAACCGCGCTGCTGCAACGGTCGCAGGTTCGAATTCTGCCTTGGAAATGGATGTGTGTGATGCCCTTAGGTTAGTTAGGTTTAAGTTTTTAAGTCTAGGGGACTGATGGCCTCATATGTTAAGTCCCATAGTGATTAGAGCCATTTGAACCAGTTTTACTTATTGTGATGAAAAGTGTGGTAAATATGGCAAACGATGTTCAAGTCTTATTCATAATTAATGGAACGTCACTTCAAACCATTTCACAATGCGTATCAAATGGCGGTATTTATACAGGCTGTCAACGGCAAGGAATGTTATGCATACAGTTTATCGGGAAGAAAGTTTTCACGATGAGATTTGTAGTGTGGGGGGTGGGGACTGTGTTGTCGTCTGTTAACATCGGAAGCTATTTTCACTGCGTCACTCATTTTATAGTAGTGGATTTTGAGTTTTTGTTCGTTCTTCATCTTTATCTTTCTTATTTGGCTTTGTTCACGTCGCAAACTGCAAATTTTCTATAGCGACTAGATGTTCTTCCATATCTGAAAGCTAAAATAATTTAGCTTTTACAGTAACAGGACGGAGCTTGTTGCTTACTCTTTGTTAGTCTACAGTATCTTTGTTGGAAAAATGTTTGACGTACATATTTGATAATAACTCGCATATGCTCTTTTTTTTTTCTTTTTTGCTTAGTTTTACAACATCGTAAATTCTTGTCAGTACGTTTACTTCTGCTTTTGTTAACATTTGAGTAAATTATCGGCGCAACATTACTAGAACATCTAATTTCATTTTTGACATATATAACAGTTTAGTGTATATATGCAGAATGAAGCGAAGAACGCAAGTTTGTACCAAAGCTGGGATCCGAACCCGGGTTCCTTCTCAACATGCAAATGCGCTAACCATTACGTCACCCTGTCACAGTGGCCCCTTGCACGACTGCACGGACTGCGCTGCATAACACACCTTTAAAAAGGAAAATTTTGTTTGTAAAAAATTTTTCGTAATGATTCTAGACCAAAAAGCCCATATGTTAAGCGTTACATTATCGGGACTAATAAACGAAGGTATGGACTTCAGTTTTCTCAAGAGCCGCTAAGAGGTGCCTGGCTGTTCGCTTTTGCCTTTTGCAATCCTGTTCTCATCATGTAAGCATTGTACTCTGTAGCTCTATCTAACTTATAAAATATTAAGCTAATTCTGAATCAGAATGTGTTCAGATGCTTTCTTGTTATACCAGTTCGTATGTTTATGCTAACTACCAATATATTATCAATTTCGTTTTTCAGCCTATTGTGGGAGAGACACAACATTTCAATGTGGCACCGATGCACCACTGGCGTGACTTCACTATAAATTTTCAGTATCTTTTTTCGTTTACTGTAGAACCTGAACCTGCAGTCATTAGGAGGCGAAGTTCAAGAACTTTAATTAATTACACACCATTCAGTGATTACCAGATTTTGATGTACAATCTACATTTCAATATTGCATCATTCTGCATCTTTAGTTTCTTGCTCCCAACACCAATCTGCGACAGTCAGATCGTTCAGCTTCAGCATATATTTAGTTAGTGGAGGTGGAAACCAACTTACACTTAGCACCCATTCCTCCTTGATCCAAATTCCCATTCATGCCTCAGCCCCCTTGGTAAACTCAAACAGCATTGCAAAAGCTCTCCAGTTGTACTGGAATATCACATCACTATCGAACAAAATGCGAGACCCTGTCTGAAACCCAGGCACAGCAGCTTTAGTCAAATCTGAAAGAACAGACACTAAGTCGAATCCACATCTGCGATACATAATATGTCAACTGAAGGCTGAATGGGGAGAAAGGAAAGGAATGGAAACGGACAGTTGATGTCAACTGCATTTATCAATGAATCCACCTTCTTCAGTGCAGGTGCACAATTATGTCCGACCACCTGCAGAAATCTCACAGTAGTGAGCATAGAGGACGTGAACAGGGACTGTGGATACATAGCAATTGGTGGGAATGTGGGTCAGCTGTAAGGTTTTGCCGATATAGTCCATGCAGTCAAGATTGTGCAGAAGGTAACGCAACTCAAAAAATGGCTCTGAGCACTATACGACTTAACTTCTGAGGTCATCAGTCACCTAGAACTTAGAACTAATTAAACCTAACTAACCTAAGGACATCACACACATCCATGCCCGAGACAGGATTCGAACCTGCGACCGTAGCGCCTAGAACCGAACGGCCACTCCGGCCGGCGTAACGCAACTGCCTAGGAAGCAGGAGATCCCAGGCTCGAATCCCAGTCCAGCAAACAAATTTTTCACTTGTTGCCATTGATTCTACATCAAGCCCTGATGCAGCTGACATCAATCGTCCCTTATCTTTCCTTAGCTTTCTGCCCTCTCCACCTTCAATTTACACAAATGAGACTATACAGTTCCAGAGCCTTTTCAAGTCTCATACACCTATGATGTCTACGTGCGGACTGAAGTGATGAATGAAAATTTTTAAGAAGGAGGGGATTCGTCTGCCTGGGATGAGGCACTAATCACTGCGTGACCCTGGCACAGTGGCTTTGCGCAACTGCACTGACTACCCTAACATGTCTCCCATGTCATTCCAAATTCCCATTCGCTCCTCAGCTCACCTGGTATTCCACCTAAACTCGAACAGCACTCTAAGGCTCTCAGCTATATTGGACTAGCACCTCAGCATCAAAAGAAATGGGGGATCCTGTTGGAAACACAGACATAGTTGCTTTAATAAGTCTGTATATGTGCATTATAGATGTATGAGATTTGAAAAGGTATCTGGAACCACATAATTTCATTTGATTAAAGCCCGCATCTCGTGGTCGTGCGGTAGCGTTCCCGCTTCCCACGCCCGGGTTCCCGGGTTCGATTCCCGGCGGGGTCAGGGATTTTCTCTGCCTCGTGATGGCTGGGTGTTGTGTGCTGTCCTTAGGTTAGTTAGGTTTAAGTAGTTCTAAGTTCTAGGGGACTTATGACCACAGCAGTTGAGTCCCATAGTGCTCAGAGCCATTTGAACCATTTGATTAAAGCAGCTATACTTAGGTTTAATCAAATGTTTGTTTGATGCTGAGGTGCTATTCCACTACAGTGGGAGAGCCTCAGCAATGCTCCAAGAATTTAGGAGAATACCAAGTGGGCTGAGGTCCTCCCACTATAATACTAATTTTCTGCAATTTTTTCTACAAAGATTTTATAATTTTGTATCATAACTTGTAATATTCTAAATGAAACCTTACTGATCAAATAATACTTAATTGAACTATATAGATATGAAATATTGCCCATAGCAAATTAAATTTAGCTTGGCAGCATGTAATTCTAAAAGAAACTGAAAGTGAAACAAAATGTATTCTCATTTGTCACAGAAGATATTGCACATTCTTTTAGTATGATGTTTAATAAAGAATAGATTTCATTTACTTCTCATAAATTATCAATAGTGCATAAACTACTAATTAAAAATAAAACTTGAAGGTCCTTAATTAAGAGTTCAAAACTAGTTAGGAGGGAGTGTCATGAACAACATACTAAAAGTTCCCACCAGTGGGGTGTGAGTGTGGGCTTTCTTGTTAATGTCTATCAAAGAGCATCTAAGGGACTACATTTACCCTTGTTAATTTTCATGCAAGAAAATCCTTGCTCTGAAATATATGTAGACCCAAATATAGAGAACATTTTCCTGGTAAACTTGTTCATACGTAGAGATTTCTCAGTAGACAAAGATTTGTAACATTCAATTAATGTCACAGCAGCAAACATTTATTTCACATAGTAATCTGACTGTATGCCAATTAGTAAATGGAAACTGCCATTATGGTCACTTCCATCAGCCACTGCACTAAGTGTCAACTTTGTTTGCACAATT
This sequence comes from Schistocerca americana, assembly GCF_021461395.2. Taxonomy (NCBI): domain Eukaryota; kingdom Metazoa; phylum Arthropoda; class Insecta; order Orthoptera; family Acrididae; genus Schistocerca; species Schistocerca americana. The sequence continues at coordinate 483,493,034 of NC_060121.1, forward strand.
AGTGTCTGCAACATGTATTGATATAGCCATCCTAGTGGCAATCCTTGGTCATTCACAGGAAGGGAAATCTCAGTTCAGTGGGGATTTTGCTTACTCTAGGCAGGCCATAAAACATTAGTGTCTGCATATGGCCTGCAGACTGCTATTTGCCCATCCCTAGCATATGGATAGCTGGTGACACAGCACACAGACATGACTCGGGAGCATTTAATTTTCATGAAATGTGTTAACAATACATGGAATACAGATATGAGTTACCATTAACAGTAACACAAGAAATGCATATGGACAGAATGTATGTAAATCGCTGAACACTGTTCTACATGAGGGGAAATTGATCTTTAGTCATTCTGTGTGGAAACTGTAGCACTCTTTTGGGAAAAGCAACTTCCCCTTCCATGAACATTGCTCTCTTTTTCCCACACAGCAATTCCTGTCTAGTTTTCATAGGTCAGTAGACAAAATAACTCTACTGAGGTTGTGTTTAAATAGCACAGTTATTTTCAGTTTATTAAGTGAGTACATATGCATAGTTGTTAATTGAGCTGTTGTGTAGAAATATTCAAGAGCTGCAATTGCCAACTGTCTACCATATTGAAGAGCCTATCACAAGTGTAATATGTTATCAAGATGTGTTTTATAATGTTGATTTCATTGTTTCGACTCTCACTGGCTGGAGAGCTTTTCACAGCATGAGGGGTATCAAATACATCACCCAAGTCTCAGCTATCCCAAAATCTAAAGAGGCCCAGAGGCTTGAATTGTCTTCCTCTGCAGCAGAAATAGGTCCACTAGGTGTTATGAAACATAAGATATTTCAACATTGACCATAAATAATGAAAAGTCATCCATGCGAATGTTGAAAGGAATGTGTTAAGAGAGTGTAACAGATATAATACAGAATTTGGAATGGACATCATTAAAACAAAGACATGCCTTGTTGCGGTGGGATGTTCTCACAAAATTTCGATTACCAGCTTTCTCCTATGAATGCCGAAATATTTTGTTGATGCCAATGTACATAGGGTGAAATGATCATCATAATAAAATAAGGGAAATCAGAGCTGGCATGGAAAGATATAGGTGTTTGTTTTTTTCTGTGCACTGTTAGATAGTTGAATAATAGAGAATCATTGTGAAAGGGGTTCGATCAACCCTCTGCCAGGAATGTAAGGGTGATTTGCAGAGTATCCATGAAAATATAGATGTAGAACAAAAATCAAGCAATGCATTACAGCCGATTGTTGTTCTTGACTTGAACATGATCAGTCTCATTCCAACAGACATACCCACACCCACAATGGAACGTGGATGTAGAGTATGCAGTTCCACTCAGTGCAGCCGTATCTACAAGTGCCAGCAATTCCTGTATGGGAAAGATTTATGTAATCTATCAGTAACAGAATTAGTGATGAGAGAAGAGCAGTTAATGTTCCGGTTATTCATTAATTCACCACCAATTGACTATAGTTCAATTATACTACTTTCCTGTAAGTTGCCAATGGTGGACAGCAGCAAGGTATTACATTTACCATTTCTGTCCCTTTCCCACCAACACTACACACACTTAGAAAGTAAATATTTCTCAGCTATTGTTTATAGGAATGTACCTATTATACATAAAACTCATTTAACAGCTGCAAATAAATACTCACTGAATAAACTGAAACTAACTCCACTCTGTGAAATTGTTTTTATACTTACATAAGAGAAATGGACAGGAAATGCTGGGGTAAAGTCTATCTGGAAACTGAAACGTGAATGGTGCTTATGGTGAGATAAGTTGCCTTTTCCAGAAGAATGCAGCAGCTGCTGCATAGGATAACTAAGAACCAATTTCCCCTATAATAGTATGCAGTGATGTACATAGATTCTGTCCATATCCATTTCATGCTACATGCATATTAAGCTCTACAGTGCTTTGTCTCAGTACATTAAAGACTTAAAGGATTATATGAATTTTAAATAACAACTCAGGAAAATTTTAATTGATAAATGTTGCTACTCAGTAAATGAATATCTTGAAGACAGGCCTAAAGGCCCAGGATAAATCTCTGGAAAACACAGGAGATATTGAATCTAATTGATGTAAAGAGAAAATATAAAAATGGAGCAAATGGAGCAGAAGAAAAGGAATACAAATGTCCAAAAAATGAGAATGACAGGCAGTGCTAAACATGATAAGCAGGAATGGCTAGAGGGCCAATGTGAGGGTTTAGAAGCATATATTACTAGGGGAAAGATAGATACCACTTACAGGAAAATATGAATATCAAGAGCTCAGGCGGAATACTGGTACTAAACAAAGAAAGGAAAAATGAAGTCTCTAAGAAGATAGGTTAAAGAAACACAAACCTATGATTATAGAATTTGTAAACTTAAAGAATGCTTTTGACAATGTTGACTGGAATACACTCTTTGAAATTCTGGAAGTAGCAAGGATAAAATAGAGGGAGCAAAAGGTGATTTACAACTTGTATAGCAAACTAGAAGGCGATTATAAGAGTTGAGGGGCATGAAAGGGAAGGAGTGGTTGAGAAAGGAGTGAGAAAAGATTGCAGCTTATCCCAGATGTTATGCAATCTGTACATTGAGCAAACATGAAAGTAAACCAAATAAAAATTTGGAGTAGCAATTAAAATTCAGGGAGAAGAAACAAAAGCTTTGAGGTTTGCTGATGGCATCATAATTTTGTCAGAGACAGCAGACAATTTGGAGGAGCAGTTGAAACAGAATGGACAGTGTCTTGGAAGTTAAATTAAATCAGGGGATGCTGCGGGGATTAGATTAGGAAACAAGAAACTAAAAATGTAGTTGAGTTTTGGTATATGGGTCGCAAAAATTAACAGATGATGGCCAAAGTAGACAGGATATAAAATCCAGACTGCAAAATCAGTCTTGCATTGGGTCACTGTGCTTGCCAAATGTAATCAGTAGAAAACATCAAATTCCAAATCACACTACAGGAGAAAACCATGTAAAGCAAATTAGTTGTGAATAGATGCACCGAGAGGTTGCTGTAAACATCGGGTGACTGATAAGTGAGACATTGTTTTGCCTCATTACCTGGTGCTCACAGTTGCATTTTTCTGCACCTAGCATAATGATCTCACCCACTGGACCTATACATAATTATATCAAGTGAATCACTGACATGTCCAATGATATTACAAGATGTCTCATTTTCTTTCTTTTGAAAGTTTATGTAATTTCTCTGTAAGTAGCATGTATCTTTCCCACAGCCAAACATGTTTTCACTGCTTTCTGTTTCTGCTCTTGTGTTCCTGTTTTCTAATTTGGACTTTCAGAGGACCTCATTTTATGGACACCTATATTCAGTTTTGTCTACTTCATTTGCCTCATTTTTATACTTTCCCTCTCATCAGTTAAATTCAGATATCTCATGTGCTACTAAACCTTGTCATTTTGTTACCTCCATTATTTCGTCTCTCAAAGATACCCATGGGCTTCTCTAGTATTCTTTCCCCTTATTTCAGTCAATCATTGCCTACTAGTTACTTTTAAACTCTCAAAAATCTCGGTTCCATCATTCTATCTAAGTGTCATCTTCTTATTTTCCTATCTCTGTGCTAGTGATCTGCAGTTCATATCCACTAAAGTATGGTCAGAGTCTGCATCCACTCCTGGAAATGTTTTGCAGTTTAAAATCTTCTGTAATTTTTGTCTTTCCATTATATAATCTATCCGAAACTTACGACAAATGTCTCCAGGTCTCTTCCACATATACAGTCTTCTTTCATGAAGTACAAGTGCTCAAAATGCTTAAATTATCCTATGTACAGATTTCTAACAGTTAACTTCTGTTTTGTTTCTTCTTCTTCCCCCCCCCCCCCCCCCCCCCCCCCAATTTTTGTGTTCGGTAAAAAAGTGGCTAATATATTCTTTCTCATTATACATTCTTTCAGTTTTGAGGGGCTAGCAGGCATATAACCTTGTCTGTTGTGTGTGGGGACATTAACATCAACACTAACATCATAAATGAATCCAGCAGCACCTTCATAAACAGCCTTCAAAGTTTTGGCATGTCCCTATTGGCCAATAGTGCAACAAGGGTTACCACGACGACTTGATCAGTAATTGACCATGTGGCCACAAATATGGAAGGGAAAAATGTGATGTAGGTGTTAAAGATCTCAGACTATCAGACCGTCTCTGTCAAATAACAACAGCAAAGTCAAGCATCGAATCATTCCCTAAACTACAAGCCTACAAACGACATCTATCAGAAATTCAAATAAAAGATTTTTCCAAAGAACTAGAAAAATGAAGCTGGGATGAAGTGTACAAGGGAACCAATGTGAATATGAAATTCTCTAAATTCTCCACATTGTTTAAATTGAACTTCGAAAAGGCATTTCCAAAAGTATGCATGTCTGTATCAACATCTCACAAAAACAGATGGATAACAGCAGGTACTGAGAAGTCCTCCCAAACACTTAAACACCTCAGTTCCATGAAAAAGTTTTACAATGATCCAGAATTCTTAAATTTCTATCACAGATACAAAAAGATCTATAGAAAGGTACTGATTGCTGCAAAAAAGTCATTTAATGACAAAATAATATGTAATGCAGAGAATAAAAGCAAAGCAGTCTGGGATGTTATAAAAAAGGAAACAGGGAGAGGCAAACAAACATAGAATAACATACTGCTAAGGGAGGGGGATAAAGTAATAAATGATCCACAGCACTTAGCAAACTGTGTAAATGAGCATTTTTCAAGTATTGCAGAGAAGTTACAGCAAAAATTACCCCAAACAAAAAAACACCTGCAAATAATGTTGCACTAAATACAATGATATTACTTCCAACCAAAGCGAATGAACTCAATAAAACAATTCAAAAACTAAAAAATAAAAAGTCAGTAGGCAGCGATGAAGTACCAATATGTGTACTGAAACGATGCATAGAGATTATAAAAGGCCCCTTAATAAATGTAATAAATTAATCCCTCACATCAGGGAAACTTCCAGAGCAGTTAAGACAGGCAAGAGTTGTACTTTTGCTTAAGAAAGGTAATCCCAAAGACATAGAAAATTACCATCCCATTTCCCTGCTGTCAGCATTCTAAAAAATAATAGAAGTAATTATGAAAGACAGATTAATGAATTACCTGAATAAATACAACCTCTTAACCGACTCACAGTTTGGATTCTGAAGTGACAAAAATATGGAGTCAGCCATAGTAGAATTCACAAAAGTTGTACTTGATGCTCTTGATAAAGATGACTGTATCACAGGCATATTTTTTGATCTTTCTAAGGCATTTGATACAGCCAAATACAAGAGTCTATGAAATAAATTAGAAGCATAAGGAATAAGAGGGGTAGCTAATGACTGGTTTCGATCATACCTAACAGATGGGGTACAAAGAGTAGAGATAACACATACTTCAAATAGACCTAAACATTTAGTAAAACACTAATCAGAACCAAAATACATTAATATAGGGGTTCAGCAAGGTAGCATATTAGGACCAATATTGTTCCTGATATACATCAATGACTTTCCCAGTAGTGTTAGTCATGGTGAAAAAATCCTCTTTGGTGATGACTGCAATATTATAGTCACTGAGAAAACAAGAGAACTCCTTGCCGAGAAAGCAAATGAAACTCTGAAGGAAGTTTATGATTGGTCAATAAGTAATAAAGTGACATTTAACATAAAGAAAATTAATGCCATGAATTTCAATTTGAAGAGAAAACATGACAATGTTAAATTAAATGTAGATGGCACCTCTATAGACTGTGTAATAAAATGCAAAATTTCTAAGAATGAATATTGATTCTCAGTTGAAGTGGTTTGAACACACAAAGGTACTTGCAAGCAGTGTCTTTTAGTTACATACTACTCATATGTACACTAAGTTCTTAACTATGGCATTCTTTTTTGAGGAACAAATGCACAAAATATGAACACAGTTTTCAAACTCCAGAAAATAGCCATAAGAATAATAACCAAAATGATTAGTCAAGGTCATTGTAAAGATATGTTCAGAACACTGGGGACTTTAACTGCTGAATGTGAATACATTTACCACTCAGTTGTACACATAAAAAATAATATTGGTAATTACTGCACAAACAGCTCTGTCCATGACCCTGCAACAAGAGATAGACTCAACTTACATTTATGGAGAAAAAATAAACATAAATCTCAAAACAGCATTTTCTACCAAGGAATAAAACTGCACAATAAATTACCGAAAGAGATTAAAGAAATTGCAAATACACACTTATTTTAAAAAATCAGCTAAAAAGTACCTGTTATGCAATACATTTTATACATTGAAGGATTACTTAGCTAAAACAGAGTAGGGGTTTGATAAAAAATGGTATACAAATAAATACTAATAATAATGACTATAAAATATCCAACATTCCACATAACACCTTCACTTTATGTTTTTTCCTTCTTTTTCTTTCCTTTCTAGGAATACTTACCCCCAAGCTATGCATGGCGCAATACTAACACCTCTTCCTCTTTCTGAGCTCAACATCTCATCTCACTCATTATGGAGGGATGCTGACTCTGCTTTTCAGGATAGCGGATAGGAAGTTGCGGTACAGAAAATTGCCCAGAGATCTGTGTGTGTATGTGTGTGTGTGTGTGTGTGTGTGTGTGTGTGTGTGTGTGTGTGTAGTGAGTAAAGTATTATGAAACAATGCGTGTATAGTGTGTGCAGTGACTAATTGTGAGATATGAGTGAACAATGTGGCATTACATTATTTAATAATTTATTTGAAAAAAAAGTATTGTATACCAGGAGTAAATCTAATGATTGTCTCTAACTAGAAGTCTGTAAATATTTGTGTATATGAATTAGCTTATTTTAAATGGATCTAAATTTGTAAATACTTTGACATGCCCTATATCCTTGTAAAAAGAGATTTATGGATGAATAAAGCTACTACTACTACTACTACTACTACTGCTACATGTGTGTGTGTGTGTGGGGGGGGGGGGCATTGTGTCTGTCTTGGCTGGTATAATATGTTCATGGTGCTGATCATAGTAGCTCACTCACATTCCTGTTTTGATACCCATCATTAGACCTGCTTCTGCTTTACCTCTATTTGATTTTGCAGAGAAAACCCTGCACTCACCTAACCAAAATTTCTTCCCAGCTCTGCACTTCAATAATTACCACTATATCTAATATCAACCTATCCATTTGTCTTCTTAACTTCTCCAACCTGACTACCTAATTAAGGGATCTAAAATTCTACACACCAGCCTTTAGAGCACCAGATTCAGTTTTTCGGTTTATGTCTCCCTGAGTAGTCACTGCCCAGAGATCTGGACTATTTTACCTCCAGAATATTTTACCCAAGGGGATGTCATCACGAATTAACAGTGTCACTGAAACAAAATTTCTTGGCATCTACTTACAAGACAGTCTTAAATGGAATTCCAAACTATCGAAAATGACTTATGCGATGAGGATTATATGGAACAACACAAGTCCTGAAACAGTTAGAGTGGTGTATTACACTTGCATACCTCCCTACTGAGATATGGCATCATATTCTGGGAAAATTCTCCTCATAGCATAAAAACATTCCGGAAACAAAAAAAGATTGTGAGGATAATGAAAAATGCTAACAGCTGAAAATCATGCAAACCGTTCTTTAAAGAATTGGGGATTCTACCCCTACCACGTATCTGTATACTAGAAGTTGTCATGTACCTAAAAAAAAGCATGCTAAAAAATGGAAATGTATTTATTCAAAATAAATCTGTACATGAACACCATACAAGGGCAAATAGTGACATACACAGACATCATTGTTATACCACACTCTGCAAGAAAGGTGTATATCACTCACGTTCACATTTGTTTAATAAGCTTCCAAGTAACTTAAACATAAACAAAATCCATAGCTTTAAAAAATCTGTTACTTCATATCTCTTGGAAAACTGTTTTTACTCAGTAACACAGTATCTTGAAAAATAAGTTAATTTTGGTTGTAACAATATAAAAATGTAAAGTAACAATATAGCAATATAACAATGTAACAATTTATAAATGTGATGTATACAATCAGTGTAACAGTGTATTAATGTAACGTTATTTTGTCCAACATCTAATGTATGGTATACATACCTCAAAGATTCAGGACGTAAATAAATAAATAAATAAATTCAGTAATACAGTAGAACTTGGTGTAGTTGGGAAATATACTGGTTCTAATCTCACCCTTTTGTCAGCTGTGCACAGTACCAATGTAGCAAGGTAATGTTGGCTCATGTTCAAATCACACTGTTGATGCTCCCTTATGTTGAATGGACATATTGCATTGGCCTGTAGCTTGGAATAAAAAGGGCAAAATGACCTTCCTTCAGCACTTCTCAGGAGGTTGCCTATGTGTACCACACACATCCTTCATAGCATAGTTTGAGTTGGAGTTGTTTATGGCCATTCAGCAAACTCAGCATGTTTCCATAGTTGATTGACTGTGGCAATTGTTGTGTTGATGCTTGGGCTGTGAGTAGACTGAATTCTTCAATTGCTGATAATTGGGTTCTGCTATCAACGCATGAACACTTTTTCATCAAATGCTGTCCATAGCATCTGAAGATGCCCTTTGAAGGCTGAAAGCAGTTATGATAGTACATGATTGTACCATAAAAACCAAAAACAAAAATAATACCTTACAATAAGTCAGTCATGGATCTTCCACTGTTTGAACCAATGTATTGATAGAGTTGCAAGTGATTTATATGACTCACAGCAGTCAATGACAATAATGGTAGGTGAAATAAATGTTCTTTGTAGAGTCACATCTTGGACAGACTGTAAAATGTACAAGTTTTTGGAATGTACAAATATTCAAACAGAGATAAAGCATACTCCAGCAGCAGGTAGTGATGCTTCTAAGATTAGATCTCATAATTTTGCTTCAGCAGTACTTTTATAGTGACATTTCCTAATGGCAGTTGCAGCTTTCTGACAGAAATGATTAAGCATCTAACACATCTTTGCTTAGCACAGTTAGTAGTAAATTGTGGAAGACACTGAAGGGCAGTAACAAATATGAAATTGGATATAAGCGTTTTTAAATATAGGTTAACAATGTCTAGTTGTATCTCTATAGCGTAGTAGCTGCACATGTTGTTCCATGGTGTACAATCAGCAGATGCTGGAGACATCAAACAAACAATACATCTACTTGCTTAGTCATCACTCTTCTCATATTAAGTTAGAGTATCAGAAATAGTTGTAAGTTTCCTACATGGAGTATGATTGTTGGTTTAATTGAGGAATGGAATGGATAGTAGTATTTTGATTTTTAAATTATTTCAGATTTTTTTCTTTCAGCTAAAAGGTTCATTGCCAGTTATGTTTTGGATTCATGGAGGTGGGTGGATCTCAGGAGGTGGCTCATTGTATGGTCCTGATTTCCTTCTTGATCATGATGTCATCCTTGTTACTATCAACTATCGATTAGGTCCTCTTGGTAAGCATAAATTTTTTTCCAAAAGTTGATAATATCATCAATGCATTCCATAATATCAACTACCAGTAATTATCTTGCTATCAAGATTTCAAGTAAAATAATAAAAAAATTACTTACCTTTAGAGGGAAAATAAGATGTAACCACTAATTTCACATTCACAGGAGAAAGTTGAAAATATCTGTTGTAACAGATAAAACTTTGTTTTTCTTTTGTTTAATTCTTTGTTATAAATTTATGATTTGCCTTTCTAAATAACACAAGAAACTATCTCATGTGTACAATCATGAAAAATAAGAAGGGAATCTGTTTTATGTTTAAGATTTAATATTTCATGTTTAAGTATTACAATGTTATTTTTAAAATACTGATGTAAAAAAGTTTTAAAGTACATTATAGGCAGAAATTCCGAGATTTCTCAGTCCCCTTCCTTGTCTGATATCAAACATCTCATATGCTTTATTTAATGAATTTTTTTTTGTTTTGACTGTTTGAGATAGAGCATACTTATGTGCACATCTGAATTTTATTTATTTTTTATAGAGTGCAACTTATTCATAAATTGTTGCTTCAATTGGCAGCCAGAAACAGTGGTCATGTTTGTGTGAGTGTATGTTGTCTAATCAGAAGGAGGGCTTTTCACTGAAAGCTCACTCATTTAGCAATTTTTTTGTTGTGCCTGTCTGTGACTCAACATCTCCATTACATGATGAGCAGCAGTCTATCCTTTTCATAGAACTGTCATAGTAAAAGATCAGGAATATAAGCTATGTCATGGTTATATATCAAAAACACTGCCTGAGTGACACTATCCACATTTTAGAGGACTTCATATGAAACTGTTTACTGTACACAAAACAAATGAGCTGCAGGGCGTTTCTAACATTGCTAACAGTGCAATCATATAACCATACAAGATTACCATTACAAATTTCTCAGTATAAGCATACTATCTCTTATATAGTGACTAATAAAAGAGAGATTACTATAGAGCAAGTGTCACATATTTCTGGTTTTGTTAAAATTGATTATATTTATGGCTTTCGCTGTAAAAATATGAAACAAGAAGTTATTTTCTTGTCTCACTCTTTATAAATTTTTGAAAGGAAACAGTTTGGAATCTAAACAGTATGTGGTTGAAGTATTTATAGAGCTTTTTTTTATTACACATATGGACCTGAAATTCACAATGTTATGGTTGCAGGATTTCTCAGTACTCAGGACTCAGCTTCTCCAGGTAATTATGGGCTGAAGGATCAAGTAGCAGCTCTACAGTGGGTCAAAGAAAACATAGCTATGTTTGGTGGTAACCCATACAATGTCACTGTATTTGGAGAAAGTGCTGGTGGAGCTAGTGTACACTACCTCATGATGTCTCCTCTCAGTCAAGGTAAATAATATTTTGCTGTGCATAACTTACAATTTACTAAAAATAATCATAGCAAAATGCTCTTTGCATTTTGTAACCTGCACAAGAACAGTTCATTCTTAGCCTCATAAAAATGAGTTCTTATCACTATCTTATTATTTGTGTCTTGTGCTTTCAGGTTTATTTCATCATGCAATTTCACAAAGTGGCACAGCTCTGATGCCATGGGCACTCCCCACAGACAATGCTGTGAGTAAAGCTCACAGACTTGCCTCCCTGCTTGGTTGTCCTAGTAGCAACAGCAGTAGAGACCTGGTTGAATGTCTCAGAGAAATAGATGATTATGAGATTGTTTCAAGAGGGAAAGACTTTGTCGTAAGTACTGTGTAAATAAATATAAATATAATTTGCTTAATCATTTACTGAATACTGAGCTATAACTTCAGTTTCAGTACAAACTAGCTATAAATAATTGTTCTTTTTCTTCAAGATATAGCAAGTAGATGAACCTTCATTACAACATATTTAAGTTTTTAATAAGTAAATAATTTAGGAGTAGAGGAGACCACTCACTAAACACTGGAAGTAGATCACATTGTATAGGTATGTAGGGGTAATTCTAAGAAACACTATAAAATAGAATGATCAAGTAAAATCAATTTTAGGAAGGTGAATGAAAGATGTAGAATTTTTGGAAGTATTCAGCAGAAATGCAGTGCATCTGTTAAATAAACTCCATGCAAGACACTAGTGTAACCAGTTCTAGAGTATTTTTCCAATGTTTGTTGTTCTTATGTAGGATACATAATAACACACATTGAACAAATACAGATATGCTTCAAAACGCATAACAGGACCATACAGGTCATAGTTAAGTGTAACAAAATACTCTGGGATCTTAAATGAGAATCCTTAGATGAAAGATGGCTTTCAAAGAACCCTCTGTCAGGAACTTAAGTTTGAATTGCAGAGTAGTCATGTAGATGTAGCTCTCACAAAATCATATAGTACAATAAATGAAAAGCACCAGTTTATAATGTTGTTCTACCAAGAACTGACAGAAGATTCTGTTAATATCATATAGTACAAATTACAAGAACTGAAGGGCTGAGAATAATACTATCCAAAGCCACAAAATTTAAATTTGTCAGGAGAGCATTTTAAAAGTTAGAATAAATCCACAAATCACTTATCAATTTTTCTGAGTATCCAAAACAAGTAGTTTATGTCTCCAATGTCTTAATATACATGTGCACATAGTTATTTTGTGAAAAATTTATACATTACTGATAAAAAAAATATTTTATGCTGGCTGGCATAACATAACATCATGGTAACAGTCATGATGAATGTCTCACACCAACTAGCCAACAACAAAAGTAAGTAAAACGAAGTACAAAAAAGCGAAGATATTAATATTTTCTGGCAGTTCTGCCACAGAGCCCCCCCCCCTCCCCCCCGAGGAGCGCGGAGTGCATAGGAGGAGTGATGAGGAGTAAGTGATAAAGGGAAGGTAAATATTTAAGGCATGACGTAATCTTGAAGTCTGAGAGGAGGCCGTATTGTGCGGCCAGCACGGATGATAGCAATAGGGGTAGGAGGATTCGGGGAAGACTAAGGAGAAGGCGGGGTTACTCTTATAAATAAAACATTGTTGGAGTCTACATAGGCTGAAATGTCATTTTGTGAAGTACCAGGAGCCACATTGAAGCACTGTAATAGCTTAATGTCTTTCTGATCAGATGGCACAGAATTGTTTTGAATTTCAAATAAAAAAGAAACGTGTCCACAAGGAGCCACATTGAAGCACTGTAATAGCTTAATGTCTTTCTGTTCAGATGGCACAGAATTGTTTTGAATTTCAAATAAAAAAAGAAGCGTGTCCACAAGGAGCCACATTGAAGCACTGTAATAGCTTAATGTCTTTCTGGTCAGATGGCACAGAATTGCTTTGAATTTCAAATAAAAAAAGAAAAGTGTCCACAAGTTGTATTTTTATAGAGTCCACATCATAGTCACTCAAGTTCACTTGAAACACTAGTTCATTACTGCTGGCACTCGGAGGCGTGAAGTATAGAAGAGGGGGGACTTGACTTGCAGAGAGTGTTTGATTAGCTTGTGGAGAAGGGAGAGGACAGGCCTCTGAAGTTTCCTGCAAAACAAATTCATTATCATGTATGTTGGTGTCGTTAAGGATCCATGCTGGTTTTAAGTGCTCAATGGACATGACAGATGGTTTGTTCTTAAAGAGGATCGTATAAGTATTTTCGGAGCGTGACAGGACCCGGTATGGGCCAGTGTAGGGTGGAGCAAGGGGTGGACGCACAACGTCTTCTCTAAGCATCACATAGTTACAAGAACTGAGGTGTGGGTGAATGAAAACCGGAGAGGTAGCATGCGATCGAGGTTGCGGAAAACGTAACTTGGTGATATGCTATCAAACCTGTCGTACCAACTCGGGAAGTTGATCCTCGGGAAGTAGAGGAGGATCATCAAGAAAATACACCGGAAGTGCGAGGTTTTCTCCGTATACCATCTCAGCAACTGACGCTTTAAGGTCTTCTTTGAAAACTGTCCTCAAACCTAAAAGGTCCCAGGAAAGTGCCTCAGTCCAAGAGGAAGAATGATACATGAGAGTGACCTTCAGGTTATGGTGTCATCGTTCTATTAGGCCCTTAGATTGTGGGTGATAGGCTGTAGTTCTGAATTTGTTGGTATCACACAGTTGACAGAGGCGATTAAACAGATTAGATTCAAACGGTCTCCCCTGGTCTGTGGTAAGTGAAGTAGGGCAACCAAAACGAGAAAGCCAATGATGGACAAAAGTGTTAGCTACAGTGTTGGCCATAATGTCTGCAATGGGGATAGCCTCGGCCTAAAGTGTGGTACAATCTATCATGGTCAGTAAGTAACAGAAATTGTTAGATATCGGTAATAGACCGACGATGTCCAAATGGACATGACGGAATCTACCTGAGGGCACAGTAAATTTGCCTAATGGGGGCTTAGTATGTTTGTGTATTTTGGCTCTCTGGCAAGGTATGCATGCTCTCGCCCACCGATTACAATCTCTTTTTACATTAGGCCAAACGTATCTCTCTGTAATGAGGCGCGTAGTCGCACGAATGCTCGGGTGAGCGAGATTGTGGATTGTGTCGAAAACGTCTTTCCTAAGAGCTTTAGGTACTGTAGGATGAGGATGACCTGTTTTAATGTCACAACACAAAGAGCAATCATCATTAGGGAAGGGAAGTACAGCAATTTGTAAGGAAGTATCAGAGTCCGAGAGAAGGTGCTGTATCTCTGGGTCGGATAGCTGGAGCTCATGTAAGCGATGAGGATCAATAGCTGTCTTCAGGGAGGACAGGCGTGACAGGTAGTCTGCTGCAACATTGTCATTACCCCTGATATATTGAAAGTCTGAAACATATTGTAATACCAAATCCATATGGCGAAACCTTCTGGGTAGTACATCTAATGATGGTTTGTAGAGAGCCTCGACAACGGACTTGTGATCTGTGTAAACTGTCATAAGTCGGGCTTCATTATCTGTACGAAAGTACTTTACTGCCTCATAAATGGCGTAAAGTTCATAATCAAATGCAGACCACTTCCTTTGTGTTTCGGTGAGACTTTTTGAAAAGAAACACAGGGGTGTAGTACCTGTTGGTAGGGTCTGTTGCAAAACTGCGGCAATGGCATTATCGCTAGCGTCTGTGGTTATTGTCAGGGAGGCGTCAGGGTGAGGTTGAGACAGGATAATAGCAATCACCAAGGCATACTTAAGGGAGTCGAAGGCTCACTGCATAGTCTGATCCCATTCTATGTGTCTGTCACCTGTGGTATTCTTTCCCTTTAAGGCCTCAGTGAGAGGGACTTGAAGAGATGCCGCATGTGGAATGTGGAGTCTAAAAAAATTTACCATTCTGAGGTATCTACGTAACTCTTTATAGGTTTGAGGGAGGTGAAGGTCAAGTATTTGTTGTACTCTATCTGAGGTGGGACGAATGCCCTCATTATTGACCAAATGTCCCTGGAAAATAACCTCTGGCTTCTCCAGTTGGGATCTGTCATGATTAATCTCAACTCTGTGTCATGCCAATCTATCAAAAACCTGTTGGAGATGTTGTTTGTGTTCCTCGGCAGTTGTGGAGAAAATAATAATGTTGCCTAGGTAGGCACAGCAAACATTAAGGCCACGTAGAATGGTGTCAATGAATCTTTGCCAGGTGTGGGTGGCATTCTTCAATCCATAAGGCATAAACAAATATTCATAATATGCAAATGGGGTGATGATAGCAGTTTTGGGGATATCTTCTTGGTGCATCAGAATCTGATGGTATGCCTTTTTGCAGTCTGACACAGAGAAAGGGCACCGAACATGGATTGTGAAAAGTCGTGGAGGTGTGGGATGGAGTAGTTATCCAGTATTGTCCTGGCGTTCAAGCGCCTATAGTCTCCACAGAGTCAAAAGGAATTGTCCTTTTTGGGAATGACATGTATTGGGGAAGACCACGCTCTGTCCGAGGGGCGGGTTGTACCCAAGTGTAAAAGTTCATTAATACATTCTTTGGTAGCGGTAAGGTTTTTTGCATTGAGGCGTCGGGGGCGAGAATGGACAGGCAGTCCCTCAGTTGTGTTAAGCCTGTGACAGACGCCCATAGTAATGGCCTTGATTTTGTGAATAGGTGTGGCCAAAATAAATGGAGGTATGCAGGAAGGAGCGACGTTATTGTTGGTGTGCAGTAAGTATGAAAGGGAACTAACCTGAAATACGTTATCATTGAACGGTAGTTCAGTGAAAGCTGCAGTGTTGCCCATGGAGCTGTGCTGTGCGACAGCCGGTGGGGTTCCATTGACTATGGTGTTACTGCACGAAGGAATCATTGCGCGTGCATGCGTGGCGCCGCCTGTAACAGCTGTCACCCCTGTGTTTTGATGAATGGCGTACGGTGAAGCGCAGGGTGGGGGTTGCTGGGCGGGTTGCCGTCTTCGCTGTCTGGGTTGTGGCAGGCACTGCTGTGGCTGCGTATAAACAGTGGTGCGGTATGCAGGTCCCATGTAGTTTTGTGCGTGTTATTACTTTTAAACTTGATCTCCTCTCTAAACCCGCGCAATTCATCAGTCAGGACATCACAACGTTGAAGTAGCTTTGCATTGTCTTCGGACAGTTGGTCAATTTCAAGGTGTTGCATAACTAAGTTCACTACGGCAGCTTTGACCTCCTCAGATAGAATAGAAACTGTCTCTTTGTCTTGTTGACAGGACGTATTCGAGCTACATTCTGTCAGCATGGATGGGGAAAATCTCGCCGGAAATTTTTGTTTAAAATCCACTGAGCAGAGGGCAGGTGTTATTAAGTCCAAAGAGAAGTTATGAGCAGTTAAGAAGTCCACTCCTAATACAGGCTCATCAATTTCTATACCGAAAATGTCCATTCATAATTATGTGTATCATCGAAGCAAATGCGAAGTTGTGTTACACCATAAACCTTTAATGAGGAATTGTTGGCTGCTCTGAGAAGCTATATCCTGTAAATACAAATGTCCGAGAGAATAATTCGGAAGTACTAGCCTGTGATCTGTTAGGCGACTTGATGTCACAGTGTGGACTGGTGCACCTATAGCGGCCTGCCGTGTGTGTTTGGGCACATTGCACAGGGTGAGCGGCAATTCCTGGCTGTATTACCATAAACGGAGTGATACCAGCAGAGAGGATAAACTTGCTGATCCTGTGTTGTTACTGGGTGAAGGATGTCACTTGAAGCTGTAGTATGGGATGGTGAAAGACGGTGTGGAATCTAGTGCTCAGCCAGTGTAGCCTGTCTGTTGTTTTGGAAAGATCAGCCTCTGCCACACGGGGGAGGCATAATATCGAGGGGGGGCACATGTAGATAACTTTCTTCTGTTGATATATGCGGCGTTGGCCAGCAGTAATTTCGCTTGTAGAGGTTCCTGATTGTGTGATAGGAGCTGCAGTTGGATAGCTTGAGGCAGCTTTGCAACCCAGAAAGAAAGTAAAGCTTCATCTGGCATAGTTTTGCTATCGAAGACTGCTCTGATACATCACCACAGTTGTGAAGGAGTCGAGTCTTTGAGATGTACATCTTTCAGTATGTATAAAACAGACTCTTGCATAGTCTTAGCTATACGTTCACAGATCTGTTGTTTTGCCAGTGCGTAACGATTTGTGGGGACCGCTGACAGCACTAAGTCCTGTACCCACTCAGCATGGTCCTCTAGGGCATTAATAAGTGCAATAAATTTAGCACTGTCTGAATCAATGTTTAGGGCGGTGAATATAGTCTCTGCCAAAATAAACCACATATGCGGATTGTCCATCGTGAACCTTGGTAATTCAGGAATTTTCTCACTCTTGTGTTGTGGATGTAACAGATTTGATAGAACAGTGGACAGGAGCGGTGGAGTGTTTATGAAGCTGTCACTCGCGGCGTTCGCAGTGCCTGGTTTAAAAAGGGCTGGCACGGGAGCTGCGGCAGGCGCAGCCGGGGCTGCGGAAACAATTGGGGCGGGATGACTGTCCAACCAGTAATTGTTGTCACTGAAATTGGTACCCATCTGTTTTTGTAGTGATTCTTGTAGTGGGTGGGGAGAGAATGTGTCCAAAACCGATTTATCAGCAATATTTGGGGAGCTCCAAGTGATCTGTGGGCCCAAAATGTCTGTGAGGTTCATAGTGTTGGGGCACTGTTGCACACTACATGTCACAGGAGGTTGTACATACGACGCACTATGAGGCACAAATTTAGGCACAGCACTCATGATTGGTTTGTTATAGATGAACGTAGAATGTTGAAAGAGTCCACAACGGCATTGTTGATGATGGAGAAAACTCGACGGCGTTGTACTTATCTTCCAATTTTATCCCAGTTGTTGGTGGCATTGTGCATAGGAAACTGTGGAATGGGAGTGTAGAGGCACCATTAGTATCATGTTGTAGTCCAAAAGGAGCGGAAGGTGAGCAATGTGGAGATGTCTAAGAAAACAGCCACATTGTCGAATCGGACATATGTTGGTCACCAGTATGGCGTGTGTTATACTTATAACACAGAAAACACCATTTACTTTCACTATATAATATTTTTATTGGCACAAGATAAATCAAAACACAAAGAAATAGTTTTTGACAATCATGGTAACAGTCATGACGAATGTCTCACACCAACTAGTCAACAACCAAAGTAAGCAAAACGAAGTACAAAAAAGCAAAGATATTAATATTTTCTGGCAGTTCTGCCACAAGGTACTTTAGCAGGTGATACCCCTGGAGACCTTTTACATTTGTCAACATCCTAAGTCAAACAAAGTTTTCAGATTGGGAAAGACAAAAGCCATTTTAACGTATATGACATATATTGATATACAAATAGCCTTATAATATTAAAATTGTTACCAATAACACAGTAGTTATTAGGAGGAGCATACTTTATTTATAATTCACACATAAGTATTTTAATTAGCAAGTAAATGATAGTTATAATTATGCAGTACACTGTAGTTTGCCAGCTGGGATGGCCGAGCGGTTCTAGGCACTTCAGTCTGGAACCGCGTGACTGCTATGGTTGCAGGTTCGGATCCTGCCTTGGGCATGGATGTGTGTGATGTCCTTAGGTTAGTTTGGTTTAAGTAGTTCTAAGTTCTAGGAGACTGATGACCTCAGAAGTTAAGTCCCATAGTGCTCAGAGCCATTTGAACCATTTTGAACACTGTAGTTTGATACAAACATAAGCCTCCATGTTTTTATTGTTTAAAAAATTTAATATTTTCGACTTAGCATATCATTTTTGGATGAGTATTAACCAGACAGACAACAACTGCTTCCACCAGTTGAATAATCTTCATCTTTTCCAGTTATCTATGGAAATAACCTCTCCTTTGCAAGTGACATTGTACTGTGGCTGTGGGTTGTTTCACACACAGGAAAGATTAGTTCCACAATTTGTTGTTGTTGCAGTCTTCAGTCCAGAGACTGATTTGATGCACCTCTCCATGCTACTCTATGGTTCAAATGGCTCTGAGCACTATGCGACTTAACTTCTAAGGTCATCAGTCACAAAGTAGAGAACTTAGAACTAATTAAACCTAACTAACCTAAGGACATCACACACATCCATGCCCGAGGCACAATTCAAAACTGTGACCATAGCAGTCACTCGGCTCCAGACTGTAGCGCCTAAAACCGCACAGCCACTCCGGCTGGCTGCTACTCTATGCTGTGCAAGCTTCTTCATCTCCAAGTAAATACTGCAACCTACATCCTTCTGAATCTGCTTAGTGTATTCATCTCTTGGTCTCCCTCCATGATTTTTACCCTCCGCACTGCCCTCCAATACTAAATTGGTGATCCCTCGATGTCTCAGAACTTGTCCTACCAACTGATCCCTTCTTCTAGTCAAGTTGTGCCACAAATTTCTCTTCTCCCCAATTCTGTTCAATACCTCCTCATTAGTTACGTGCTCTACGCATCTAATCTTCAGCATTATTCTGTAGCATTACATTTAGAAAGCTGCTATTCTCTTCTTGTCTAAACTATTTATCATCCATGATTCACATCTATACATGGCTACACTCCGTTCAAATACTTTCAGAAAAGACTCCCTGACACTTAAATCTATACTCTATGTTAACAAATTTCTCTTCTTCAGAAACACTTTTCGTGTGATTGCCAGTCAACATTTTACATCCTCTCTACTTCGACCGTCTTCAGTTATTTTGCTCCCCAAATACCAAAATTCATTTATTACTTTAAGTGTCTCATTTCCTAACCTAATTCTCTCAGCATCATCTGATTTAATTAGAATACATTCCATTATATTCATTTTTCTTTTGTTGATGTTCACCTTATATCCTGCTTTCAAGACACTGCCCATTCCATTCAACTGCTGTTCTAGATCCTTTGCTGTCTCTGCCAAAATTACAATGTCATCAGAAAATGTCAAAAGCTTTTATTCCTTCTCTATGGATTTTAATTCCTACTCCAAATTTTTCTTCTGTTTCCTTTACTGCTTGTTCTATATATAGATTGAATAACATTGGGGATGTGCTACAAGCTTGTCTCACTCCCTTCCTAATCACTGCTTCCCTTTCATGTGCCTCGACTCTTATAACTGCCATTTGGTTTCTGTACAAATGGTAAATAGCATTTTTCTCCCTGAATTTGACCCCTGCCGCCTTCAGAATTTGAAATAGAGTATTACAATCAACATTGTCAAAAGCTTTCTGTAAGTCTTCAAATGCTAGAAATGTAGGTTTGTCTTTCCTTAATCTATCTTCTAAGGTAAGTGGTAGGGTCAGTATTGCCACAAGTGTTCCAAAATTTCCATGGAATCAAAACTGATCTTCCCCAAGATCAGCTTCCACCAGTTCTTCCATTTGTCTGTAAAGAATTTGTCATCATTTTGCAGCCATGACTTATTAAAGTGATAGTTGGGTAATTTTCACCACTATCAACATGTGCTTTCTTTGCAATTGGAATTATTATAGTCTTCTTGAAGTCTGGAGGTATTTCGCCTGTCTCATACATCTTACTCAACAGATGGTAGAATTTTGTCAGGGCTGGCTCTCCCAAGACTATCAGTTGTTCTAATGGAATGTTGCCTGCTCCCAGGGCCCTGTTTCGACTTAGGTGTTTCAGTGCTCTGTCAAATTCTCCACGCGGTACAATATCTCCCATTTCATCTTCAGCTACCTCCTCTTCCATTTCCATAATATTTCCCTCATGTACATGTCCTCGTATAGACCCTCTATACAGGGTGGTCCATTGACAGTGACCAGGCCAAATATTTCACGAAATAAGCATCAAACGAAAAAACTACCAAGAACAAAACTTGTCTAGCTTGAAGGGGAAACCAGATGGCGCTATGATTGGCCTGCTAGATGGCGCTACCATAGGTCAAATGGATATCAACTGCATTTTTTTAAAAATAGGAACCCCCATTTTTTATTACATATTCATGTAGTACATAAAGAAATATGAAAGTTTTAGTTGGACCACTTTTTTCGCTTTGTGATAGATGGCGCTGTAATAGTCACAAACATATAAGTACGTGGTATCACATAACATTCCGCCAGTGTGGATGGTATTTGCTTTGTGATACATTACCCATGTTAAAATAGACCATTTACCAATCGCAGAGAAGGTCGATATGTTGATGTATGACTATTGTGATCAAAAGGCCCAACGGGCATGTGCTATGTATGCTGATCGGTATCCTGGACGACATCATCCAAGTGTCCGGACCGTTCACCAGATAGTTAAGTTATTTAAGGAAACAGGAAGTGTTCAGCCACATGTGAAACATCAGCCATGACCTGCAACAAATTATGATGCCCAAATAGGTGTTTCAGCTGCTATTGCGGCTAATCCGCACATCAGTAGCAGACAAATTGCATGAGAATCGGGAATCTCAAAAATGTCGGTGTTGAGAATGCGACATCAATATTGATTGCACCCATACCATATTTCTATGCACCAGGAATTGCATGGTGACAACTTTGAATGTCGTGTACAGTTCTGCCACTGGGCACAAGAGAAATTGCAGGACGATGACAGATTTTTTGCACGTGTTCTATTTAGCAGTGAAGTGTCATTCACCAACAGCGGTAACGTAAACCAGCATAATTTGCACTATTGGGCAACGGAAAATCCACGATGGCTGTGACAAGTGGAACATCAGCGACCTTGGCAGGTTAATGTATGGTGTGGCATTATGGGAGGAAGGATAATTGGCCTCCATTTTGTCAATGGCAATCTAAATGGGGCAATGTATGCTGATTTCCTACATATTGTTCTACCAATGTTACTACAAGATGTTTCACTGCATGACTGAATGGTGATGTACTTCCAACATGATGGATATCTGGCACATAGCTCATGTGCGGTTGAAGCAGTATCGAACAGCATATTTCATGATAGGTGGACTGGTCGTCGAAGCACCATACCATGGCCCACACGTTCACCAGATCTGACATCCCCAGATTTCTTTCTGTGGGGAAAGTTGAAGGATATTTACTACTGTGACCCACCGACAATGCCTGACAACATGCATCAGTGCATTGTCAATGCATGTGCGAGCATTACGGAAGGTGAACTACTCGCTGTTTAGAGGAATGTCGTTACACTTATTGCCAAATGGATTGAGGTCGATGGACATCATTTTGAGCATTTATTTCATTAATGTTGTATTTACAGGTAATCATGCTGTAACAGCATGTATTAAATTTTTGAACTTATCCATCCGATTAAGGGATCTGACATTCCATGCTCCGATCCATAGAACACCAGTTTTCTCTTTCCTGATAACGACATCCTCCTGAGTTCTCCCTGCCCGGAGATCTGAATAGAGGACGATTTTACCTCTGGAATATTTTGCCCAATAGGACACCATCATCATTTAATGATACAGTAAAACTGCATGCCTTTGGGGAAAATTACGGCTGTAGTTTCCCTTACTTTCAGCCTTTGACAGTACCAGCACAACAAGGCTGTTTTTGTTAATGTTACAAGGCCAGACCAGTCAATCATCCAGACTGTTGCCCCTGAAACTACTGAAAAGGCTTGTGTCCCTCTTCAGGAACCACACATTTGTCTGGCCTTTCAACATATACCCCTCCAGGCTAGCCAAGTTCTCAACTCCAATTTTTTTTCTCAGATATTTTTCCTTTATTTACATTGGTATAGCAGTCCCACATTAACATTTTTGCAGGACTTAAAGTATGTGAAGTGAAACCAATATAAATGGGCTTGAAAGCTAATGGGAAAAGAAATATTTTAATATCCTTTCATATTAGTGCCAAACTTAACTTCCTCAATGACTTGAGTGACTTGAAACATGATCAATCTTGTGAAACTGATTGAAAAATTTTATTGAGATGATTCCCAGATAGCACAGTAAGCCAGTTTCAAACTTGTTTCCAGATGAAAAGTTCAAGTATATAAGCTTGATCAGAGTTGGAATATTCAGGCCTGTTAGTTGGATTCAAGCTTGAAACAAACATCAAAGTTGGCAGAGTTCAAGCTATATTTCAAGCTTTACTTATCAAGTTTGGCTCCAGCTGTATCTACACACATGGAATACAGCCTGGTGTTTACAGCTTGTTTTAAGCTATATAATTATTAATCTGAATTTATTGAACCTAATTAGCTAAATAAATATCAGAATGGAAATGGTGTGAAAAAAATTATCAAGACATGTATGTTTAAAAATTTTTATTTTCAGAGTGTTTAAAATTGTTTTATTTTAAAATTTAATTATTCTGAAGCCCCTCCAGCCCCAGCACACAGACCAGAGCAGGATCAAATATCGCTGACTTCTGCCAGTATAATGATCCTGTAACAGGTAAAAGAAAATGTTAGGCATACCTAAACATAAAAAATGTAAAAAGTTGAAACTGATCAACCTAAATATAATTTATGCCCCAGATTAGCAAAATAACTTCAAACTCACTGGTGTAGTAAGAATCATTCACTAGTATAATCGTCACTGAGTAAGCAGCTGCTTCTGCTGACTTCATTCTAAAGAGTTTTTAAAGTAATCTGAAATAACTTTTTGTTTGAAATTTTTAGAGTAAAGATGACATTTGGGTAATTTTGCGATGACTTCATGAGGAAGCCACACTTCACTATTTCTAACAGTTTCAGGGCCATTTAATCTGAATTGTAAAGAAACAATTACTTGAAATCATATACACCTCAAACTGTAAGTTTATAAGGAAACTACTGTTTGGAAAAATGTAGACGTTTTATTCTATCCACAATTATTTTTTGGTGAGTAAAACCGAATCAAAGTGAAATAAAAGATGAAATCGAAATGAATTTAAGAAATTACCAGTTCAGTGGAACTGAAATGTAAAAGAAAAAAAAATGTTATCCATGTCATATTTTAATATTGCCTTTTATTAAATTTCAGTCACATTACAAATAACAATAAAAGTAAGAAACACCAGTAGGCCTTGCAGTATTATTTCACCCAGGGAACAACAAAATTACTGTTTTAAGCAACAAATTGATACTCTTCATTCCAAAAAAATACAGTGTTCGAATATACATACTGAACTGTCTATAATGCAATACACAATAACAGTGTTATGGGTGGGACGAAACTGACACAGAACTGAACAATTTTGACATCTGAACAATATTTCTGCTTTGATATTGTCCATAATTCAGCCAAGCCACATACAAATGAAGCTTACATTCTTCTATTAAAGAAACTTGTTGCTATTAGAAAAAGAATTAAGTGGCACCAATGCATGACACTATATATAACTGTATAGTTATGGGTGGGACAAATTGTCTGTTGTATGATTTGCATAGAATATTAAATTGCAATATGTAGTGCAACTAAACACACACTATTTCAGCTAAATACAACATTAAAAAGGTACAAACATTCACAATAAACTCAGATTTTTTTAAAAGTTCTAGTCAAATGAGAAGTGTCCCCTGTTGTTCATAAATGTTGGAATATGGTAAGCTTTCTCAACAGTACTACAATCATTCTCAATAGATTTATCCATCACAGTACAGTACAGATCCAAAATTTGCCACTACTTTCCATGAAAAGTAATGTTACACTTATTATGAATAAGCTTAACTTTTGCCAAGCATGAGTCACAAGAAATTTTGTGTCCATCATCACAGAAAAAATTAGCAGCTTCAACAAATTCTCTCAAGACTGATGGCATAATAACAGACCGCAACTCTGATATTACTGTTTCCCCAACTTTAAGACTTCTTTGACTTGAATTTCTTGAGTATATTTACTTTGTGCAGGAGTGTCATACTAACAGGAAGAAATTTCATATTACTGCAATAAAGAGCAGTCAAAGCTACGTAAATAAAAAAGACTGACATCTATGTAGTGACTGGTTCTTGATGTACTTTTTCCCGTTCACCATGTCATTACTATTTGTATTCGCAAAGAAACTTTTCACACTTCACGATTATTCATTCATGGTGTGACACACGTGAGTACTTACAAGTAAACAAATGTAATAGAGCGATATATATAAAAAGGTGAGATTTTAAAAAGGTAAAATAACATTAAGTTTTAATTTATTGGTGCCACGTACTAGAGAACTGGTTTAAAATGACGTCTTTTTGCTGAACAACTTGTAATATGTATTCTTAGCTGGTAATCCATTTCACTTTCATCCAGGCTCAATTTTTCTACATAAAGGAATATGATATTTCTTTACGTTACGTAATAATATTTAACATTTGTAATATTAACGTACCACTAGAGAAAAATGCACCAACGTACCTGTAATACACTACATATCCTCTTCAGACCCGGTGTAGCAGTAAGGCAGGAGACGCCACACACTTACCGAACTATTTTGCAGTATAAAACAAACTTCGCAACAGTCAACAATCATTAACGCGCGTCACAAAGGTAAAATGGCCGTAAACCTAGCAGAGTCAGTGCAAGGCTTATAAATGTTTGTGGCACTTCCCGTGGACGTCTATGGAAGCTATGCTGCACGCGCATCTGCTGTACAGCCTTCCAGGGAAATTACAGTTTATTTCAAGCTTGGGAAAATTATTTTAATTCAAGCTAAATTTTTACGGCTTGATGTAAACTGTGTAACAGGTTGATTTTTCAATCTTGAATTTTCAACTGAACCTAAACTCAATATCCACCTTGAAATAAGCTGTGTAACAGGCTGATTTTTCAATCTTGAATTTTCAACTGAACCTAAACTCAATATTCACCTTCAAATAAGCTTGAGTGCTAGCTGGGTTGGGCACAAACTTATTTGTCAGATTAGCAGTTTGAAGAGTTTAACATTATATTGGCAGAATGTCTGTTGATTGTTGGTGTTACAGGAATGGGACATTGACCCATGGTTACCTTTTGGACCTGTGGTAGAGGCTGAAGGAAATCAGGCTTTCCTTACAGTGCATCCTCTCAAGTATAAAACAGCAGTTAAAATGCCATGGTTAATAGGTGTGAATGAGCATGAGGGACTACTCAGAACAGCAGGTAAAACATGTACTATATTTATAAACTTGTATTTGTCCTGAAATCCTGAAATGTAGTTTTTCCTGACAAAGGTCTTGCTCTCTTACATTGTAAGAAAACCCTCCCTCCATCCCTCTCTCTCTCTCTGTCTCTCTCTCTCTCTCTCTCTTTGTATGTCATATGTACAAATAGGCTTATCTTGCAGTTTCATATTTGCTTCAAGCAACAGGAAACCTGTTTTCTTCTCTCTCTCTCTTCTAGGACTGCCAACTGAAAGACCAAGAAAAAGGCAAAGTGTTTTAACAGATGGGCATATATGACGCTAATTTCCATTTCATTGCCACAGTTATGTTTTCCTCTCCAGTCTGTTCCCTGATCTCTGTGTTTTTTGTTATGCCATTTTGGGTTATTCACAACTTGTATCTCTACATTGATCACTGAGCCATCTTCTCTTTTTGCACGGTCTTTGCATTTAGAGTTCATGTTTCAGTGGTGTAAGTGAAAGCTACCAACATACTTTGAGCCCAACCACAGTGAGAATGTAGTTTACCCAAATAACTCCAACCAATTTTTACTCTTCTTTTATTTCCTTTGCTGTTCACTAAGTTGTAGTTTTCTACTGTCTTCAATACAAAAACTTGTCTATTGGTTTTGTGAGGTAATAGTTAATATGCTCTATTTTATTTTTGTGTGTGCATCCTACATCAACATCTTTAATTGCAAGCAATTTGCATCACAGAGGTTATTTTACTAACCATTTTCACTTCCTCCTTTCCTCTTCCAGCCGTGTGGTAAGAACAATAGTTGGTAAGCTTTGTGTGAACCCACATCTCTTTAATTATAGCTTCATGGCCTGCTTGTGAGATCAGGAAGTAATTTGTTGGTAGTCTTTTCTGCTCTTTCTTGGGTCTTTCTTATTTTCCCCACCAGGCCTAAACTGGTATAGATCCAGACCACTAAGCAATTCTCAAGTTATTGTCACATGAGGGCTTTTTAGCTGCTGTTTTTGTGGCTGGATTATACTTCATGAAGATTCTTTCAGTGAATCTCTGTCTGACAGCACCTTTTCCTTCAATTAGTTTTATGTGATAGTTCCACTTTACAACATTCCATATGCATACTCTCATGTATTTAATGGGTGTGACTGAGTGTTTAACAGTCATGTAATCATACAAAAATGGTTCTGTCTAGCTATTTATGTGGAATATATTACAGCTGTTTACAGCGAGGGTCAACTGTCAGTTCCTACACCATGTGTTAATCCTCTAAAAATCTTCCCACACTTTGCTACTAGGTCATTTATATATTTATGTTTCTATGACACTCCACTGGAGTATGCCCAAAGAGTTACTTTACATCTGCATTAAGAACGATAGGCTCTGTTCCGTCTGACTGGACTTCTTTGACCCGAATACACTTGTAGTTTGTACATTAAGCGACAATGTGAAATTGTATTTGACACCTTCTGGAAACCAAGGGATGTGACATCAACCTAGGAGCTGGTATTTACTGCTTTCTGAGTTTCATGTATGAACGAAATGAGATCTACATCTACATCTACATTGATACTCCGCAAGCCACCCAAAGGTGTGTGGCGGAGGGCACTTTACGTGCCACTGTCATTACCTCCCTTTCCTGTTCCAGTCGCGTATGGTTCGCGGGAAGAACGACTGTCTGAAAGCCTCCGTGCGCGCTCTAATCTCTCTAATTTTACATTCGTGATCTCCTCGGGAAGTATAAGTAGGGGGAAGCAATATATTCGATACCTCATCCAGAAACGCACCCTCTCGAAACCTGGCGAGCAAGCTACACCGCGATGCAGAGCGCCTCTCTTGCAGAGTCTGCCACTTGAGTTTATTAAACATCTCCGTAACGCTATCACGGTTACCAAATAACCCAGTGACGAAACGCGCCGCTCTTCTTTGGATCTTCTCTATCTCCTCCGTCAACCCGACCTGGTACGGATCCCACACTGATGAGCAATACTCAAGTATAGGTCGAACGAGTGTTTTGTAAGCCACCTCCTTTGTTGATGGACTACATTTTCTAAGCACTCTCCCAATGAATCTCAACCTGGTACCCGCCTTACCAACAATTAGTTTTATATGATCATTCCACTTCAAATCGTTCCGTACGCATACTCCCAGATATTTTACAGAAGTAACTGCTACCAGTGTTTGTTCCGCTATCATATAATCATACAATAAAGGATCCTTCTTTCTATGTATTCGCAATACATTACATTTGTCTATGTTAAGGGTCAGTTGCCACTCCCTGCACCAAGTGCCTATCCGCTGCAGATCTTCCTGTATTTCGCTACAATTTTCTAATGCAGCAACTTCTCTGTATACTACAGCATCATCCGCGAAAAGCCGCATGGAACTTCCGACACTATCTACTAAGTCATTTATATATATTGTGAAAAGCAATGGTCCCATAACACTCCCCTGTGGCACGCCAGAGGTTACTTTAACGTCTGTAGACGTCTCTCCATTGATAACAACATGCTGTGTTCTGTTTGCCAAAAACTCCTCAATCCAGCCACACAGCTGGTCTGATATTCCGTAGGCTCTTACTTTGCTTATCAGGCGACAGTGCGGAACTGTATCGAACGCCTTCCGGAAGTCAAGAAAAATAGCATCTACCTGGGAGCCTGTATCTAATATTTTCTGGGTCTCATGAACAAATAAGGCGAGTTGGGTCTCACACGATCGCTGTTTCCGGAATCCATGTTGATTCCTACATAGTAGATTCTGGGTTTCCAGAAATGACATGATACGCGAGCAAAAAACATGTTCTAAAATTCTACAAGAGATCGACGTAAGAGATATAAGTCTATAGTTTTGCGCATCTGCTCGACGATCCTTCCTGAAGACTGGGACTATCTGTGCTCTTTTCCAATCATTTGGAACCCTCCGTTCCTCTAGAGACTTGCGGTACATGGCTGTTAGAAGGGGGGCAAGTTCTTTCGCGTACTCTGTGTAGAATCGAATTGGTATCCCGTCAGGTCCAGTGGACTTTCCTCTATTGAGTGATTCCAGTTGCTTTTCTATTCCTTGGACACTTATTTCGATGTCAGCCATTTTTTCGTTTGTGCGAGGATTTAGTGAAGGAACTGCAGTGCGGTCTTCCTCTGTGAAACAGCTTTGGAAAAAGGTGTTTAGTATTTCAGCTTTACGCATGTCATCCTCTGTTTCAATGCCATCATCATCCCGTAGTGTCTGGATATGCTGTTTCGAGCCACTTACTGATTTAACGTAAGACCAGAACTTCCTAGGATTTTCTGTCAAGTCGGTACATAGAATTTTACTTTCGAATTCAATGAACGCTTCACGCATAGCCCTCCTTACGCTAACTTTGACATCGTTTAGCTTCTGTTTGTCTGAGAGGTTTTGGCTGCGTTTAAACTTGGAGTGGAGCTCTCTTTGCTTTCGCAGTAGTTTCCTAACTTTGTTGTTGTACCACGGTGGGTTTTTCCCGTCCCTCACCGTTTTACTCGGCACGTACCTGTCTAAAACGCATTTTACGATTGCCTTGAACTTATTCCATAAACACTCAACATTGTCAGTGTCGGAACAGAAATTTTCGTTTTGATCTGTTAGGTAGTCTGAAATCTGCCTTCTATTACTCTTGCTAAACAGATAAACCTTCCTCCCTTTTTTTATATTCCTATTATCTTCCATATTCAGGGATGCTGCAACGGCCTTATGATCACTGATTCCCTGTTCTGTACATACAGATTCGAAAAGTTCGGGTCTGTTTGTTATCAGTAGGTCCAATATGTTATCTCCACGAGTCGGTTCTCTGTTTAATTGCTCGAGGTAATTTTCGGATCGTGCACTCAGTATAATGTCACTCGATGCTCTGTCCCTACCACCCGTCCTAAACATCTGAGTGTCCCAGTCTATATCTGGTAAATTGAAATCTCCACCTAAGACTATAACATGCTGAGAAAATTTATGTGAAATGTATTCCAAATTTTCTCTCAGTTGTTCTGCCACTACTGCTGCTGAGTCGGGAGGTCGGTAAAAGGAGCCAATTATTAACCTAGTTCGGTTGTTTAGTGTAACCTCCACCCATAATAATTCACAGGAACTATCCACTTCTACTTCACTACAGGATAAACTACTACTAACAGCGATGAACACTCCACCACCGGTTGCATGCAATCTATCCTTTCTAAACACCGTCTGTACCTTTGTAAAAATTTCGGCAGAATTTATCTCTGGCTTAAGCCAGCTTTCTGTACCTATAACGATTTCAGCTTCGGTGCTTTCTATCAGCGCTTGAAGTTCCGGTACTTTACCAACACAGCTTCGACAGTTGACAATTACAATACCGATTGCTGCTTGGTCCCCGCATGTCCTGACTTTGCCCCGCACCCGTTGAGGCTGTTGCCCTTTCTGTACTTGCCCAAGGCCATCTAACCTAAAAAACCGCCCAGCCCACGCCACACAACCCCTGCTACCCGTGTAGCCGCTTGTTGCATGTAGTGGACTCCTGACCTATCCAGCGGAACCCGAAACCCCACCACCCTATGGCGCAAGTCGAGGAATCTGCAGCCCACACGGTCGCAGAACCGTCTCAGCCTCTGATTCAGACCCTCCACTCGGCTCTGTACCAAAGGTCCGCAGTCAGTCCTGTCGACGATGCTGCAGATGGTGAGCTCTGCTTTCATCCCGCTAGCGAGACTGGCAGTCTTCACCAAATCAGATAGCCGCCGGAAGCCAGAGAGGATTTCCTCCGATCCATAGCGACACACATCATTGGTGTTTGTGGAATCTGCATTGATTCCTATAGAGAAGAATTTCAGTCTCCAAAAAGTCATAATGTGTAACCATAAAACCTGTTCCCAAACTGTACGACAGACCATTGACAGCTCAGGGCTGTGCCTGTGTGCAACTGTTGACTAACTATTCTGAAAATGGGAGTGACTTGTATATTTTTCCAATCATTTGGAACACAACTCCTCCAGTGACCAATAGTAAACTGCTGTTGGGAGAGGAGCAAGTTATTATGCTAACTCTATGTTCAGTTATTAGCCCATCAGGTCCATTGGTCCCCCTGTTGACTGATTTTAGTTTTTTTTTTTTTTCTTGCGTTCACATATTTTGCTATCTGTCAGTTCGATGTTTATGTGACAATTGAAAGGAGGAATCATTATTCAGTCTTCTTCAGTGAAACAATTTTGGAAAAATGAATTTAGTATTTTGTTTTTGTCTCTAAAATCTTTCATTTCTATGCCATTTTGGTACAGGACAGATGACTTTGATCCATTTGCTGATTTAACTTCAAGACCAAGATTCCTTAGAATTTTTGTCAAATAGGCATATAGAATTTCACTTTTGAGTTCATGAGACACTTCATGCATGGATCTCCTTATGCTAATTTTGGCATTGTTCACTTTTGAATTTTTTACTATGCTCCTCATATTTTTCCTTTTATTCTCATCATTTTAAGTTTAAGATATGAATATTTGAATTTGTCCATATTTTTAGCTGAGGGGTCAGCACATTTGACTGCAGTGCTGTGGGGCTGGGTTCGATTCCTGATTTGTCTGGAGATTTTCTCCACTTGGGAACTGGGTGTTGAGTTGTCCTCATCAACATTTCACCATAATTTACATGCAAGTCACTCTTTGTGACATCACCTGAAAATACTTGCAGTTTGGCAGCCAAACTTCCATAGGTGGGGACTCTTGGCCGTCAATGCCATACAATTATTTTGTTTCATTTCATTTTGTGTTGACTGCTCAGGTAATCAGAAATCTGCTCTTTATCACACTTGCTAAGCAGTGCAATCTTCCTACCTTGTGCCAAGAGATGTGGCATACTTTTTTTTTTTGATTCGTACTGGTCACCCAGTTGGCAACAGGAAAATTCAGACCTCCTGGTCATGCTGCCTTCATTTGAAGAATAGTTGAAAATTGAAATTAAATAGTTCTGTATCTCAAAGTCAAAACCCACTGCAAGGCAAGAAAGTAGAGATATTTGAAAAAGGGTGCTACCAGCAAGATGCACTGTTGGACTGTGTAATAATACGGTTTGTTCACTTTTACTTGATCTTCATAACTCTACATTACACTACCGATCCACTCACCTGCTCCCTCCCCCCTCTCCTCCCCCCCCCCCCCCCCCCTTCACCCTGTTGTCAGGCTGGCGACGCCCTTGATGATGGGTTAAATGCAAGTCTGACAATCCAGATTTAAGTGTTCTGTGATTTCCCTACATTGCTCCAGTCAAATGCTTGGATGATTCATCTGAAAGGGCAGAGTCAATTTCCTTCCCTATCCTTGCATAATCTGAGTTTGTGCCCCCTCTGTAGTGACCTTGTTGTCAGTGAGACAAACCCTAATCCTCCTTCCACTCCATTCCTCCTATTTTGCTTTACATTCCTGTTTATGTTTGTAGTCAGTGATGTTATAGTACCTGAATGATCAATGATTCCCTGACCTATGTTAACTGAGTGGACAATGTTAGGGTTTGTTTAGAATCAGAAGCTAAAAAATGTTATCCTCACAAGATGGTCTTCTGCCTACTACTTGCTCTAATCACTTTCATCTCTTAGTCAAAAGCTGGGAAGTTGAAATCTCCCCCTAATACTATCAAATGGCTTGAAAATTTACAAACAACATTTTCCAAATTTTCCCTGAAATGTTGCATCACTGCTGCTCTGGAGGCAAGTGTTCTATACAAGCATCCATTTGTCCTGTGTGATCCTCCCATAAGACTTATCTTCCCCCAAATTATTTCACCCTTGGAATCTGTAGTAACCTCGGCAGATGTTATTGTATTATTTAATGCTAAATTGACGACAGTGGAGATTTTGAAGTTACCTCCATCACAGTGAAAAATTGTATGGTGCCTCTAATAGAACTTAAATATGAATGTGAAGGTTACAGGCACACAACACATATGAATAGGTAAAATGATGAAATGCAACACTTTTTACAGGTCTTTGTCACTGTGGCAGTACAAACCACATTACAATCTGTTAGTTTACATTTCATATAGAACTACACATAATGTGGTGGTCAGCCTGTATATGTCAAACTTTCCAGAAGGGATTTAGTATTTCATTGCTATAAAATTCTGGTTTTAGTTAGGTTTATGTTCTTAGCACTTTCTGGGTATTATTATTATTTGTAAGCAAGACTAGTTCAGGGACATTTCCATGGGGACTTTTTTATGTATGTTCCTACACTTACCTAATACTGTACTAACATTTTGTTTCTCAAATGTGTCATTGTGAATGCTACTCTCTATAATCCAGGAGTTGTAGGAGGCTCTGCAGCTGATATTAATTCAACTCAGAAACTGGAACATAATTAATTGGACCTGTAGTGAGATTTCTCTTTCATTAAAAGTCCACGCCTTTATGCCACATGTATTCTGCTACCCTAGTAGTCACTCCCTGTGTGTAGTGCGTACCTGACCTACTAAGAAGGTTCCTCCACAGTTCTCCATCTGATGGTAGAGTTCAAGAAAACTATTTTGAAGCTCACCACAGAATTGTCTGAGTCTCTGGGTTCAGCCTTCAACTGACAACAACCCAGAGAATTGTGTTTCATTATGGGACCGATACTGCAAAGTGTTAGTTCAACTTCTGCCCCATATGCAACTCTAGCAGTCTTCACCATTGTATCTGGCCACTTATAGTAATAAAGATTGTCTATGGACCCACATGGCAAGCATCATTCATGCCAATATGAACCAAAATTTGTAACTGGTATGTTCAATAGCCAGCAACAGAGCCTCCACCAAATCTTGGACATGAACACCAGCACGTTCACGTTAAATGGGTTTTAATATTTCCAGCATACAGATAGCTGACAGCATTCTCTGATAAAACAGTAAAGTTAAATAAATGCTTTGTGTGAAGTAATAGAAAAAACTGCAATTGAATAATGGAAGGAAAAGAACTGTGGCTTTTCTTCAAAGAAGCTGCTTCTCTAATAGCTATGTAGTATATTGACTGAAGCCACATAATAAATATAACCTAGAATTAATAATTAAGTACTTATTTGAGTAAATTAGCACTAGTTTTGAATTGTTGTTCATGTACTTTACAGCAGTAGCCTAACAGTAAATGTATAAATCAGTTCATTCCACATATCTTTTTGTGCTGGAATTTACAGAATACAAAGTGTGAATGAAAAATTTTGTAAGGCTTGTAGCCCTTCCAGAACCACTTAACTGATTTGATGAGCTTAACCATAATTACTGTTTATATTTAGTCCTAACATTTTTATTACAAAGTGAACTGTATTGTGATACAATCCTCATTATTCATCAGCCATAACACTGCATATTTGATTTCAAAATTTCTCATACAAAAAAAATAGTCATGTGACTAGGGTCTCCCATTGGGTAGACCATTCGCCAGGTGCATGTCTTTCGATTTGATGCCACTTCGGCGACTTGCTTGTCCATGGGGATGAAATGATGATAATTAGGACAACACAATACCCAGTCCCTGAATTGATAAAATCTCCAACCTAGCCAGGAATTGGAGCTGGGCCCTTGGGTATGACATTCAGTCACACTGACCACTTTTTTTTCCCACAAAAACAGTAACAAAAATGGCTACAGTGAAATGACATAAATAAGTGACAGATAATTGCAGTCATAAATTACAGCATTCAAAGAATGAGTCTTTAGCAGTACCACAATTTAGCACCTTCACTGTAACCTTCAACTGGTGGCAGTTCAGCATGCACATTTTCTTCTTTTGCAGCCTGAGGTTCCTCATCATCATTTCCCAGACCCAAATTAATCATTCAGTCAGCTACCAGGGGCAGACTGTTGAAGCGGGAATGTGTGGTTTCCCCGCTTACAGTCACTTACGTGCAGTGAACCGGCTTTATTGCCACGCCCGCGCACTATGCTCAAGGGAGAGGCTTGGTGACGAAAACGACTAAAGCGGTTTCGGGACAGGACACATTTATTTTTCCTACCGTTACAATAAATGACAAATAACGTTCTTTGCTAATGTCCATCTATACAGGTGCGTTGCACTGGCAGCATGGCTCGATCACCGATCCCGGAGGGTACACACTCCAGTGATGAGTCGTGGCGCGACTGCGTGGACCGAGCAAGACAAAAGGCCGCGTCACAGAATGTTCTGCTCCTGGCATGACCGGAGGCGCCGTAACGTCTGCGAAGAAGCGTAAGACACTTTAACGGCTGCTGCGTTTACGACTGCAGGTACGCATTTACGGCGAAGTCATGTTGACTCGATGCACGTGGTCTGCGGTGGAAGAACTGGGAGACGTGTTTCGCATCGCGTCGACTAGCTCGCACTGGCTGCCTGCTTTGTTCCCGTGCGGTCCGGTGTGCGACGCACCGTTGTCGAAATTCTGTGTAATGGTACAGCTGCCCCTACTTGTGTCGGCAGTGCCGTAGTTCAACCCTTCGTGCGTTGGACGGTGCTGCCGCCACACAGATCCCCCCTTGGAGAGCGGAGCTCCGTAGCTGCGAAAACGCGGCGATCGTTCGGTGGCGCGCGTGTGTTTAAAGTTCGCGCGCTGCGTGATGGCAGTGCGGCAGCTTTGGTGGGGGTCGGTCGGCGTCGGAAGGGCGGCGGCCCGTGACGTCAGTGCGCCGGACCGGCGAGCGTGCGGTGGGCGTGTCCTCGCGCTGGCGGCTAGTGACAGCGGCAGCAGGCACTAGCTGCGACTGTCCGTAGCAATGCGCGTGTAGGCGCACGTTGCAGGTCATTGGTGGTGATGTCTCGAAGGCGCTTGCGCGAGTTCAGTACCGTCGGAACTCGAACGCGGGTTTGGGAGCTGCTGTGGACAAGCCGGGCGGTGTGGAGTGCGATGTCTGGAGCTCGACAGTGAAGCGAATGTGGTAAGCTGGCGCAGATGCCGATCCGGCCTCAACGCCCGACGCGGCGGAGTCAAACGGCGCGAACGTGGGTCCAGGAGCTGTGACGAAAGCAGGAGACGGTGTCCGGGGCTCGACTGGAGTTACCGGCCGAAGGCACTTGCAGCTGGAGGTCGGGTCTCTACAGCGGATGGCGGCTCGTGGGCGCCGAATTCTGACGGCGTTCGGCGGCTCGGGCTCGTGATTGCCGGTTTGGGTGTCGTGGCGCGCTGGCGATGCAGCATGGCCATTTGAATCGGACGCGGCGGCTGGCGCGCGTGACGTAGTCTGCTGGCGGCTGTGGTGGGGGCGACCGGTGTGCCTGTGGTGGGCGTGGTCCGGGCGGCCGTACCAGCTGCCTGGGCGTGGTGGTGGGAGGCGCACGTGGCGGCGCGATGACGGCAGGCTGCAGCTGTGCGTCATCGGCGGCTCCGGGTGCGGGTTCCGTCTGACCACTGGTAGAGGGAGTGTCGTCCGTGATCAGATCTTCTGCCGGGTCGAAGAAATGCGTGGCTGATGGAGCGGGCAAGACGTAAGCTGGTTTGACGCGGTCGACTGACACTGTCGACGGCTTTCTGTTGCACTCGAGGACCAGCGTTTTGTCTCCTCGGGTGATCACTCGGTGCGGTCCACTGTAGGGCGGTCGGAGAGGTGGCCATACTGCGTCGGTACGCAACATGACATGCGTGCAGCGCTGCAGGTTGGCGTGGACGAATATCTTCCCGGTGCCGTGCCGCATCGGTGCGTGCGCTCGGAGGCTGGCCATGTGACTGCGCAGACGTTCCGCCAGAGTGGGTGCCACGGCGTCGCGTGGGAGTCTTACATCTTCGACAAAATCGCCCGGGATTGTCAGAGATTGCCCGTAAACAAGGTTGGCAGGTGACGCGCCGATCTCCCCCTTCGGCGTGTCTCACAGGCCGAGCAGCACCAGTGGAAGCGCATCTGGCCATGAGGTGTCGTGGCAGGTTAGAGCGGCTTTGAGAGTCCTGTGGAACCGTTCGACCATGCCATTTGTCGCCGGATGGTAGCTGGTTGTCCTGTGTAACTGGGTGCCACACAGTCTGGCGACGTGCGTGAACAACGCGCAGTCAAACTGGCTGCCGCGATCAGTTGTCACGTGACTGGGACATCTGAAGCGTGCCACCCAGGTGTCAACGAATGCGGTGGCGACGGTCTCGGCTGTGACGTCCGCGACGGGCGTTGCTTCCGGCCAGCGAGTGAAGCGGTCCACCATAGTTAGGAGGTACCGCTTGCCTTATGAGAGAGGAAGCGGGCTGACGAGGTCCACGTGAACGTGCGCAAATCGGCGTGTCGCGTCCGGGAAGGTGTCCACGGGTGCGTGGGTGTGCCTCCCGACTTTGGCGCGCTGACATGCGGTGCAAGTGCGCGCCCATTCGCGACAGTCCTTCCGAAGCCCGCGCCAGACGAAACACGCAGCCACGAGTGTCGCAGTGGTGTTGGTGCCGGGGTGTGACGGTCTGTGGACACGGTCAAAGGCACTGCGCCGGAATTTCTCCGGGAGGAACGGCCGGTGCGTGCCGGTTGAGGTGTCACACCAAATCTTCCGTGCGGAGCCGGGGACAGGCACCAGCTCCAGTTGCAGGCCGCTGGAAGTGTCATGACGGAAGCGGTGCAGTTCTTCGTCACTCTCCTGTACTTGGGCCACGTCCTCAAAGTTCACAGGGGGTGAAATAATGGCACACGCTCAGGACAAACAATCGGCGACGATATTGTCTATCCCCAAAATGTGTCGAATGTCAGTCGTGAATTGCGACACGTA
This sequence comes from Schistocerca americana, assembly GCF_021461395.2. Taxonomy (NCBI): domain Eukaryota; kingdom Metazoa; phylum Arthropoda; class Insecta; order Orthoptera; family Acrididae; genus Schistocerca; species Schistocerca americana. The sequence continues at coordinate 483,530,514 of NC_060121.1, forward strand.
CTCTAACTGCTGGAGTTGGCGCGGTGAACACTTAGTGTGGTTGTTCTCGAACGCGTGTGTAATGGGTTTGTGGTCGGTGAAAATGACGAATTGTCGGGCATCTATGGACGGTCGGAAGTATTTCACCACCACGTACACTGCAAGCAACTCTTGGTCATAAGCGCTCCAAGCACGTTGCGAATTGGAAGGCTTTTTAGAGAAAAAACCGAGAGGCTGCCAACTCCCACCGACGCGCTGTTGTAACGCCGCGCTGATGGCGGCCTGGCTGGCGTCCACGACTACAGCTATGTCCGCGTCATGTACCGGGTGCGTGAGCAGTGTCGCTTCCACGAGATTCCTTTTTGAGTCCATGAAGCTCTGCTCCATTGCGTCTGTCCAATTCACGAGGGTCTTTCCTTTTGAGGTAGGACCTTGTAACGCCTGTTGCATGGCTGCGGCGTTGGGCAGGTGTCGACGATAAAAGTTCAACATGCCGAGGTAACGTCGTAATTCTTTGTGCGTCTGTGGACGCGGCATGTTCAGTATTGCCTTCACTTTCTCTGGTAGTGGCGTCGATCCGGTGGGCGTAATTAAATGGCCGAGGAACTCGATTTCTGTCACACCGAACTCGCATTTAGCGGGGTTAATAACTATGTCAGCTTCACTCAGGCGCTGAAAGACGGTCGTTAAGTGGCGGCGGTGGAGTTCGGGCAACTTGGAATACACCAGGATGTCGTCAAGGTACGCGAAGCAAAATGGCAAGCCTCGCAAGACGCCGTCCAGGAACCGCTGCCAAGTCTGGGCAGCATTCCTAAGACTGAAAGTCATGAACAGGCTTTCGAAAAGCCCAAAGGGCATTATGATGGCTGCTTTTTCGATGTCTTCGGGCGCCACCGGAATTTGGGTGTACGCCTTTGCGAAGTCAATCTTGCTGAACACCGCGCAGCCCGCCAAGGCGTAGCTGAAGTCTTGAAGGTGTGGGACTAGGTATCAGTCTGGCACCGTTCGTGAATTAAGGGCGCGATAGTCCCCACATGGGCGCCACGAATTGTCTTTTTTGGGCACTAAATGCAACGCCGATGACCATGGGCTGCTCGATGGTCGCACGATGCCTTGCCGCGGCATGGCCTCGAACTCTGCCTTTGCTGCTGCGAGTCTGTCTGGCGCGAGTCGACGTGGGCGACACGATGTGGGGGGTCCAAGTGTGGTTACTATGTGGTGCACCGTCGAATGTTTGATGTCTCTCGGTGCACCGGTTGGGTGGGTGAGGTCGGGGAATTGTTCAAGAATGTCAGTGTATGGTCTGGGGCACTTCACGGGTTTAATGCTGTAGTATGCAGCCTGCAGGCGCTGTCCCACTATCTTTAAATTCGTTGTGGCGTCGATGAGCTGGCCGTTTGCGATGTCGGCTAGCAGCCCGTAGTGGCCGAGAAAGTCTGCATCCAGGATCGGCTCATTGACGTCGGCCACAGTAAAAGTCCACGAGAACGTGCGCCATAGGGCTAGATCTATATTGCGGCTGTGTGTGCAGTAAGTTTTAATAGCGGAATTGTTCACCGCTGTAAGGCAGAGAGGCTTGGCCCGCTTGCGGTCTCGTAACATAGAACGGGGGAATACCGAGAGGTCAGTACCTCACGCCTGCCCCCCGTTCCGCAACAAACAGACGCTTCGATATCGTATTGCAGCTGGGTGCGCCTAGGTCTGGTCGCAGCTGGCGGTTGGGTGCAAGCAAGGAGCGCGGCAACTGGTTGCTTCGTTGCCGAAGCAGGCGTGGTACCAGCAGTGCCCACTTTGTGCGTGCTGTGACGTCGGCGGGGTACCGTTGGAGCGGCTGTTGCTGTATTGCAGGCTGCCGCGCTGCCTGTCGCCCGGTCTGCTGCCGCTGCGTCGCGTGCTGCCCTCTTGCTGCGAGTGTGCCAACCGGTCGACTTGCATCGAGAGAGCTGCCACCTGTGCGGTCAAGTTTTGCACTAGCTGGTGCAGGTCGGCACCTGATGCGGGTGCGGGAGGTGCTTGCTGCCATGGAGGTGGGGGGACGGAGTCGTAAGCTGCCGCAACCGCGGAGCTAGGCACCGTTGTCAGCGCTTCGTGCACCCTGTCAACCAAGTTAGCTACGGCATCCAGCTACATCTCTGTCTGTACGGCTATCACTGGCTGCTCCTGAGCTGGGAGGCTGCGCACCCAGATAGTGCGTAACAGCGAATCTGGCACCATATCGGACTGCACGAGGCTCCGCAAGTGGCGCAGGAACTGCGAGGGCCTCTGATCGCCGCATTCCTCTTGCCGCAGCAGTTGGTGCACTCGCTGTTCCTCTGACGACGAAATCCGCCTGATCAGCTCTTCCTTGAGCCATTTGTAGCTTGACTGCGTTGGCGGGGCGGTGATTATATCCCGCTCTTTGGCCGCATAGTTCTGGTCCAGCTGGCTCACTATGTGCCCAAATTTCGCCAGGTCGCAGGTCACGTGGTTGCTCATAAATACCGCCTCAACCTGGCTGAACCACATTACAGGGTCGCGTGGCCAAAAGGGAGGCAGCATGATCAATGCCCGTCCAGCACTTGCCGGCGTTCCGGTGGTCGTACGAGGCGTTGGTGTGGCGGGGATTTGCGCGCCAGCATTGTTCTAATCTGTCTGTGGCTGCACGGCGTTCGCACGTGTAGTCCATGCCTGTAGCTCACTCTCTAGCCTCGTGTTGCGTGTGAGCAGTTCTTCGACGGTCTTTTGCAACTCCTCTAGTGTCGCCATCTTAGTTCAGAGTTGAATCCTCATACAAGAGGAAAGTACACAGCGAAAATAACACGACAAGGGAAACACACGAAAAAAAAATAACACTAAGCAGTCCACGATCAAAACATACGCGCACAAAAACAATACAAAAAAAGTTAGTTAAAAAAAATTTTACTACAGAGCACTGTCCGGCGCGGGCATATACGTGCAAGCCTACTCGCGGTTCCACATCTCTCGTACCGATGAACGTTCGTCACCACGTGTTTTTTTAGTCTCAGATCACGTCGGGGTCACCAGTGATGCAGGAACGCATGGTTTCCCCGCTTACTGTCTTTTATGTGCAGTGAACTGGCTTTATCGCCGCGCCCACGCACTATGCTCAAGGGAGAGGCTTGGTGACGAAAACGACTAAAGCGGTTTCGGGACAGGACACATTTATTTTTCCTACCGTTACAATAAATGACAAATAACGTTCTTCGCTAATGTCCGTCTATACAGGTGCGTTGCACTGGCGGCATGGCTCGATCACCGATCCCGGAGGGTACACACTCCAATGACGAGTCGTGGCGCGACCGCGTGGACCGAGTGAGGCAAAAGGCCTTGTCACAGAATGTTCTGCTCCTGGCGCGACCGGAGGCGCCGTAACGTCCGCGAAGAAGCGAAAGACACTTTAACGGCGACTGCGTTTACGACCGCACGTACGCATTTACAGTGGAGTCACGTTGACTCGACGCACATGGTCCGTGGCGGAAGAACTGGGAGACGTGTTTCGCGTCGCGTCGACTAGCTCGCACTGGCTGCCTGCTTTGTTCCCGTGCGGTAGGGTGTACGACGCACCGTTGCCAAAATTCTGCGTAACGGTACAGCTGCCCCTACTTGTGTCGGCAGTGCCGTAGTTCAGCCCTTCGTGCGTTGGACAGTGCTGCCGTCACACTGTCATACAAAGAAGCATAAACTACTATTTAGGTGTAGCTCCTAGAAGATTATGCACACCTGAAATTCTCATTTGCTGTAAAATACTTTTACAGTTAAAACATTTGTTTGTTATTGGTGCGTATAGAACAAGTAGACATAGTGTTCCATGCATACTGACATAAGTTACACTGAATTAAGATAACAGTTTGTACTGAGTATGGTATGTAGTTTTGAAATAAATACTAATAGATCTCATTTTTGTAAACAAATTTCAGCTATCTTTTCAAATGAGTCACTGAGGCAAGAGATTCAAGACAGTTTCCAGAAGCTGCTGCCCATATCATTGCTATATGAAAAAGCACCAAATGCACATCTTATTACAAATGAAATATACAGATTTTACATGTCTTCTGGAGGATTTTCTTTTAATGCACTGACAAATGTAAGCATTGCTTAATGTTAATAAGATTTAAGAAGGTAAAATAATATTTTAGAACATAAACAGTTTTGAAGAAAACATAGGACTTGCCTTATACATGGCATAATCTGAAATTGACTAGGAGTTGTAAACAGGTATACATGTTTTCCACTAAAGTGTTCTGTTTATGTGAGTATACCACACTTTAAATTGAACCAAAATCTGGGACACTATTTTAAGTGTCCAATATATTGATCCAATTTGTAACATGATGCAGTTATAAACAAAAAATAATATTACAGAAACTGACTCTGTCCACAAAAGTCTCCATCCATATGATTATAGTTTTTATAGGTTGATGGAGTAACATGAAGCACTGAAGGCACTAAACTCATATTTTGGAAGAGAGAGATCTCTTGTCTGGCAATACTTCTTTAGACAGGATAACTGCTACAATAATACCTTAGCTGATTATTTCATTCAAACTTAGCTAATCGTCTGTTGACACAGACCTCAATTTAAATGTCATCTCGTAGCATCCTACCTTCCTGTGTTACTAAACAGTTATCCATTAAACTGACAATATCTAAATTCTGCAGTTAAATAATGTGCTATGAAGCTGACAGTATATATTAATCATTGTCTATATAAACTTCATTGTGTGTTTGCAAATTTATCACTTATAACATTTCTTGGACTTGAGCTATATAAGAAGCACACACTGTGAGACTGAAGGCTATCTGATAGTATTTTGGGCATGTAATGTGGCACAGAAAGCATTACAACTGAGCAGAGGCTATGGGAGAATCACTCTAGAGGTGAAACAGACAAAAAATCTGGAAATCTACTGATTTAAGTGATAGAGCAGACTGGCCTGCACCTGTGAATGATAATCTCATAAATTATGAAACTGGTCAGCCATCCAAGTGCTGCTGTTTTGAACATGTAGGGAAAGTGGTTTTAAGGACAAAGAAACTGTGAGTAGGTGTTACACATGAACACCACATCCCAGAACGTAGAGGTCAGAGGGTTGCCCACTGTGTAAGGTAAGGATATGCAGTGATCTGTGGCAGGTATGACAACATATTACAGTATTGTTGCAGGTAGAACTGTTTTAGAGCACACCATTCAGGCCACATTGTTGAACATGTGGCTCTACAGCAGATGACCCCTACATGTTTCCATGTTGACTCAACACCATTGCCAGTTATGATTGCGGTAGGCACAGGATCATCAATATTGGGTGGTATATTAATGGAAATGGGTCACATGGTCAAATTAATCACTTTTCTTTTTACGCTAGTTTCATGGTCATGACTGGACATGCTCCCATCCAGGCAAGGAACTGGAGAAAACATGCACCAAGTCACAAATGTAGGCTGGTAAAGCAGTATCACGCTATGGAGGACATTCACCTGGTCTTCCATGTGAACAAACAGCTTATTTTCATGCTTGATGTCTTCCCTGACAGCAGTAGCATCCTCCAGCAGGGTAACTGTCCATGTCACAAGACAAGAAATGTAATTAGATTTGATTTGATGTAGCACTAAGCTACAAAACAATGGTGCCAAGTGTAAATTACAACTATGTTAGTTCCCTGAATAAGTGCAAGAGAAATAATAAAAAGTACTTAATGTGTAACAAATTTGATGTATATCATGATCAAGTATGTAATGGGTGTTTTATTACCATAAACGTTTCTGAAAGAAGAAAGAGGGTGGCACAAAATTGCAAAAATGAAATCTCACACAGAGCAAGCACATCATTGTATGAACTGCAAGACCAGACATCTGAACTCTGCTACCACAGGACACATGCTATAAAGGTCATAATTTGCATAATCTGTAAAACTATGTATCATTTTACATGTGTAAATGTGAATCCAAGACAAAAACAATGGTATTGCAAAAGGTGTAATGTCTACAGCCTTGGCAAAACAATAACGAAAGACCGCAAGGAAGAAATCATTGCTATGCTGTTAGAAGAGACTAATGCTTTAAAATATAAACATGACAATCTCAAGAAACTAAGAAATGAATGTGACACTAAAAGAAATAGTGAAGTGTTATTAGATACTGGTGCTAAGACTTGGGCAAGAAATGTGGTGGTGTATGTAAAAAATGAAGGAAAATCACTAAAAGCAGTATTGAATGTGTGAAGTGTGAGTCAAAATTTCATTTTCAGTGTGCAGATATAGACTCCTCATTGAAAGGAAATGAGAACTTTACAAAAACATGGAACTTCAATATGTGTTCTGATATGCTAAATAGGCCAGCGGATATTCCTATAAGAAACAGATTTGAAGTGCTCAGTGACAATAGTGACAATGATGCTTTTGTAGGGCACACTGAACATATCCAAATACCGAGTGTTGCAATAACTGCTCTCAAGAACACTACAACATGTAGATATACAAATTCTACATGGTGCTGTTCCCATTCTTGGAAACACCTCCAACATGATTCAGATTGTAATTGCCTGACAAAGCTTGGGATTCTCGCTGATAGTCATGGATGGGGATGGCTTCTTGAGTAAATGAAGTGGCAGAAACTCTGAAAGCAACAGGTTTTGTCAAGTCTGGGGCACTGTTTCAAGTAATGAAGTACTGTATGTTAATTTCAAGGAAATCAGTAAGTTATTATCAGAAGATTATGTTGTACTATTTGGTGGCTCAAACAACATGTTCCAAAATGAAACTTTAGTAGCCTGCCAAGAACTATAGAAGTGTTTGAGTTATCTGGGACACACAAATGTCATATATGTCCACATTCCGCACTGATATGATATACTGCACTGGTCATGTGTGGACAAAGAGATCAGCACTGCAGATGAACATCTGTCAAACATATGCAGTCGTTGATTGACAAAAGACATTCGTATTGGATGAGCCTCCAGACTCCATTGTACATTCATGTGCAAATATCCAACTGAACACGTTGCAGTTAGTAGTTTGTGCTGCAGTTCAGCGGCATCGTTTGTGTATGGTTGTTAATGGCGATCATTTTGAACTCCTACAGTGATGTCTTTAAGTTGAACTTTAAGCTACATTTTCACCAAAAATGAGACAACTTCATCAATTAGATTAGTGGATACATTTTTTTGGACCTCTCTGTATATGAAGTCCAATTAATGCTGTGGATGATATGAGTATTCTGATCAAGGATCCCAACCCTCCAATGAAGATACAGTGCTGACAGTCACTAACCAAGTACACAAATGGTTCACAGCAAACAGCCTAACCCTAAATTTTCCAAAAACTAACATTATACAGTTTTAAACATTAAATAAAAAACTCTACTTTCCTGAAATGATCAAACATCAAAAAATTTATGAAACAACACATACAAAATTTCTAGGCATCCATATAGACAGCCAGCTAAGATGGGCAGAGTAAATTGATCAGCTGGTCAAAAAAACTTAGCACAGAGTGTTTTGCTCAGAGAGCTACTTCCCACTTTGTTAACAGAGAAATATTGCTTTTGTCATGTTTTGCGTATTTCCATTCTGTACTATCTTATGGTATTATGTTCTGAGGAAAGGCTACACATTACAAAAACAAGCTGCAAGTTTGATATGTGTTGTCTGCAGAGGTCTCTTCATGACACTCAGGATATCTGCTGTTACAAATCAATATATATACTCACTAATGATCTTTGTAGCCAGCAGCAAGGAATTATCCCAAAAAGACTGTGACATTCACAAGCATTACAGAAGACAGGGGAAAATTTTCCACCAAGGGTCTGCAACTTTGACAAAAGTCCATTGGGGAATAACCGAGTCAGGAATAAAAGTTTATAACAAGCTTCCCATCAGTATAAAATGGAATTTGGTAACAAGCAGGTATTGATAACATTCGAGGGAAAGTAAAATATTCCTCAGAGTACAAACTTATTATAAAATGAATGAATTCCTAGAGTTATGAGACATCCTTTGAGTAAAAATACAGGAAAGAAAATCTTTACTTATTTCATGAAGGCAAAATTGTGTACTTCTAACATAAATTGTAGCCATAAAATGTAAATTTATTTATACCATAGTTTAAAATGTGTACTACCATTTATTCTACAATATTAAATCTTCACTTTAACATACTTATGGGATGAAAATAAAAATTTTGTACCTTAATTTAAATCATAATGACAAAATTTAAATTTTGTTATTTATTTGTGACATTGGGATAAAGATGTGTACTTCCATTCACTCTGCTATTTTAAGCATTGGCTTGAACTTATATCAGTAAAATGCAGGTTTTAATCAGTCATTCACAGAAAATAAGTATTTGTATGATATATAAAATGCTTACATAATTTTGTATTATTTCAATTGACTTGTCCTATATTCCTAGTACATGCTTTGTGCAATATATAATCAACAGGACTGAATAAAAGAATCAAATAAAATTAGCAGAAGTTTCACAAAGTTCACAAGTGGCAGTTATTGACTTAGAAAATTACATTATGCTTTCTGAAAGCAGACAGAGTCACCATACATTTTGATTTCCAAGCACTGAATGACGAGCCTGTTACTTTTTCAGGATCATTACCAAGCACTGAGCAGCCCACATAGGTATTCACATTTTAAATACTGGGAGTTTGCTGAATGCTACTTCATGCACAATAATTAGTTATAGACATACATATTACAGTAATTACAAAATGGTAAAATACAAGAGACTTACAAAGTAATTAACATTATCATCACAAGTCAGTGTACTCACTTTTAAGCACCATGACCACGTCAACCAAGCATTTCTATCACATATGATTTCTAAATTCTTCTGCTGGAGAAGTAGACTGGAAATCTCGATTTAATCTATCCACCTGGTTGCTGCTCTCCCCTTTGGTCTTGGGCCCTCAGTCTTCCTTCCATGATTATTTTTTCCTCTTCTCACAAGATGGCCAAAGAACTGGAGAATATTTTGGCTAACATCAGAGAGAAGGTGCTTGGAGATATTAAGTTGCTCAATAATGGGCTCATTACTTTCTCTCTCAGTCCCTTTTAAGTGCAGCATTTTGCAACAGCACTAAATCTCAAATGCTTCAAAGCACTCTGGCATTGAGGGTCCATGTTTCACAACTGTAAAAAAAGACATGAGTGTTTTGACAAGCCAGATTCTTGTACTGTTTGTTATCACTCTGTTCTGCCAGATTGTGGTGAATTTCCTCATAGCAATTTATCCTAGTGTGTCCACCTTCTTATCTCGCCTTCACAACTTTCTGTGCTACAGATGGTTGCCCAAAGACAAATGAAAGTACATAGACATCCTATTCCTGTAACTGGAATTAATATAAAAGGTAAAAAATTGAAAGATATAAAGATAAAATATGCAGTGAAAAAAATTTGTTTAATCAAAAGCTGTATAGTTAGAAAATGGAAAAAATAGTAGGTCTTGCTTTACAGGAGAGAAGTTTTAACATGCATGGAGATTCTCACCAAGCAAGAATAATTTGAAAAATTATTGTTCATAATTTCCATTACTAACATGTATACATTTTTAAAACAGAAAGAGACTGTAGCTACAAAATTATAACATTGGATTTTGGGAAGTCTTACATCTTACGGTTAAAACATTGGGGCACACAAACATCTTAAATATGAATAACTGCTGAAATATAAAGTTTTAAAGAAATTACTTGTATGAGGAAAATGTGGGCTTTCAAATAATCCACATGAACTAAATGTGCTACTGTCATCAGAGATTGGTGTCCCATAATATAAATTATGAAGACTGTTGAAATACTGCATGGATAAGAATTTGTCAGTTTTGACCACTCAGTACATGCATTACCTGTATACTGGAAAAAAAGAACAAAAAAATTTAAGGAGTAAAATTATAGCAAGTGAAACTATTCCACCTAGCTATGTTTCATAATGTCAAATGGCAGACATTAAAGCATTTTCAGAACTTATGATAACCAAGGATGACAGGCCTCATGCACTATCAGATCTAGAACCATGGATCTGCCAAACAGACCTAGTCAAAGTTCCCTGAGGTGCTTCTGATTTGTCAAGAACCAAGGTGCATCAGGAAATATGGTGAGGGTTACTGCCACTTAAATTATGTTGCAATTTGTGGGTGGATATTTTGATGTCTAAATGTGGTATTGATTTTTCATCTAATTATAAAGAGGGAGTTGTATAGCTTTGTTGGCTGGGAAATCCCAAGGGATTGGTTCATCTACCTGATTGGAAAGGGTTCTGTTCTGTTTCTCTATGCATAATCACACCTTTCCATAGTTGTATGACTGTTGTGGTATAAGTGTGTCTGTTGAGTGTAAGTAATCATAGTGGCTGTGGAATCAGGTTCGTGTGCTATGATGATTAAATAAGACATGGGTGAAAACCAATGCAGGTACATAGCCTTCTCCACTCAAGGTGCACCAAGGGATCAGCTGAGCTTAATGCACCCATTCTCAATTCATGACATTCTGGGCAGAGGTTTATAATGAAATTTAAGACTTGTCCCAAAATCTTATGATCAAGAACTGTGCATCATTACCTCTCATTTACTTGCTGACAAAATACTGCCATGAGGATTTGAAATGGCTACACCAAAGTTGAGTACCAACACTCATTAAACTCATCTATGGAGTGGGTTTCTGATGCAGTGTTTGTTGCTCAGAAGACATTTAATTTCATTTGTACAAAAAATTTTTATCTTTATTTGGACTGGTTGTGTGTTCTCTTCTTCACTGCTGTAAATTCCAGGGACAATTCATGAGATAGTGGCATTTTTATGTCATTCTAGAATATACAGGGTGACAATTATTGAACTATATGAAATAAAATTGTCATAACGTCTGAACGGTTTGTATTAGGATGTTCAAACTGCATGGTTGTCTGTGGGGCATAATGGGAATTAGTATGTGCTGTGTTTCAAACCAGAGCCAGGAAACTGATCAGATGAGCTGCACAACAAATGGGAATCAACTGGGAGACACTGCGAGAATTTGTTGTTGAAGATCTGCAACTCTTCTCATTCAAAATTCAAACCTATCAACCATTAAGCTGCAGGGCCATGGAACAGTGGCTGTATTTCACCAACACTATTGTCCACAGAACCGATGAACAGGACTTTGATGTGAATATGGTTTGGTTTAGTGACAAAGCCCGCTTTCATTTGGATGGGTTCATCAATAAGCAAACCTGGCACATTTAGGAGACTCAGAATCTATATTTCACAATTGAGAAGTTTCTTCACCCTCAGCAGGTGACTGTGTGGTGTTATATGTCCAGTCACTGAATAATTGGTGTGATATTCCTTGATGGCATGGTGACTACCAAATGGCAGGTGAAAGTTTTGGAACATGATTTCATCTCCATTATCCAAAGTGACTCTGATTTCAACAGTATATGGTTCATGCAAGATGGAGCTCGACCCTATTGAAGCAGGAGAGTGTTTGATGCCCTGTAATAGCACTCTGGGGACAACATTCTGGCTCTGGGGTACCTAGACGCCACTGGCATGGACCTCAATTGGCGACCATATTCTCAGAATCTGAACACATGTAACTCCTTTTTGTGGGGCTATATTAAAGACAAGGTGTACAGCAATAACCCCAAAACCATTGCTGAGCTGAAAACAGTCATTCAGAAGGTCATGCAGAATTTTGCTATTTGTCTGTGCCACATCATTGCCAATGATGGCAGGCATATTAAATGTGTCATAACATACATTCGAATACCTGTAGTGGCATTTACATGTTGAGTAAACTGTGTGCATGTCATAGTTTGTAACTAATTTACGATTTTTTTTTTATATAGTTCAATAATTGTCACCCTGTAAGTGTATGCTTATGAGTAAGAGTGTCAAATACCATTTAGTTTGCAGAAATAATTTGTACCTTGAAGGTGTCCCTGAAAAGTTGTTAATAGGATCTGAACTGCTTAATACTCAGCTGCTATTTGGATGACTAAATTTTCATCAATATATCTAAAATTATTCCATACAGTGCTAAATAATTTCTTGTTTAGTTATTATAATGAATTCATGCACTTTAATTTATTCTAATTTGTCGTTGCTGTTGTTTTGATGGTTACTGATGCATGGCTTACAAGTTCACTTGGAATATTTTTGCAGGTATTTACAGATGGATTATTTGTATGGAATACTGATGAAGCAGTAAGACTCAGCAAAGATTCTGCTCCAGTGTATTATTACTTTTTTAATTATAGAGGAGTGTTTAGCTTTAGCAAAGTTTTTGCACATTGGAATGCTACAACTGGTGAGAAATTATACATGTTGCCTTTTTTGTTTTTTGATGTCTTTTTTCCGCAGTTGTTGACATAAAAGTTGTATAGATTGATTACTGTCTTTTGCAACTGCAATGAAAATCTTATTAAGACCAGACATGTTTTGCTTTAATATAAAGAATTTTCAGTATGCCAGATTTCTTTTTTGTTTACTTCATTCTTGTCATTCTTCCACCGTATGTTTTGGATGTTCAGCACAAAGCACTCTCAGTGCACTACATATTCATGTTTCTGTGTTGAGAGGAACTAATGTCATCTCACCATTAAAAAGAAAAAAAATACACATGGAAGAACAACAAGAATGAAGTAAACACGAAGAAACCAGATCAATGAAGATACTTTAGAATAGAGCAAAATGCATCTGGCCGTAATAAGACTTCCATTACACTTGCATAAGATGGTAATTAACCTACAGAACTGAAGTGATAAATTTATTCATGTTGATTCATGAGAGTCTCTCTCTCTCTCTCTATCTCTCTCTCTCTCTCTCTCTCTATCTCTTTCTATCTCTCTCGCTCTTACTATGCATGTGTGAACTATTAGAAGTCCCTTTAATAATGGAATGATTCTTTTAATAACAATAACAGTTACAGTTACAATACTTAGTAATCTGAAATAATCTTAGACATAATGTTTTTGTTTGTGTGGGAAAAAATAGAATTAACCAGCATTTGAAATTCTTTTAATGAGAAATGAAGCATTTTATCAAGTTGTTGATGACTTTACTCACAGAATCATTTTGGTAGTATGTTTCCAATGTAGAGTATTTTGGTAATGTAATGTAATATTCAGAAATGATCATTTAAATATTGACACAAGCACAGTAAATGCCACTGCACATAAAGTAACATAGAGAGGTCCAGTGACCACAGAAGCAATGTCTAATTCTGTAAATGGGGACAATTATTGTTCTAACTGGAAAATAATATCTCAGGTTGTTCCACAAGACTCCATACTTGGCCCAGTCTTGTTTCTCTTTTATGTTAATGACTTTGCATTAAGTATCAGCTCCCTGTCAGGTCTGTTTGCAGATGATGTTTCTATGTTAGTTGAAAATCAGTATTCAGAAAAAAATCCCAAATCTTTAGTCAGTACTCTCAGTACCTTAGAAACTGGGTTTCATTCAGACAGGCTGAATCTAAACGTATGTAAGATTCACATGATGCAGTTCAAAATCAAACCATCAAAATGTGAGCAGATTAAGATAATTCTTGACAACCAAGACATAGAAGAATTTTGCTCAGACATATTCTTAGTATTAAATCTGGATAAAACTTTAAGCTGGCAGGCACACCTTGAGTACCTATCAGATGAACTGAACAGCTTTGCATTTGCAGTGCAAGTATTACCAACTGCAGCTGACGTGGAAATACATCAAGTGTTATATACAAGCTACTTTGAATCCATTATTAGGTATGGTAATGTTGTACATGAGGAATCTAGTGCAGAAATCTTTGGTGGATTACATGTTGTATGATTGGAAAATGAAGGGGATTGTAGTGGATATAAAGGTATTAACATCCGAGGCATTGAACAGTGACCACCAGCTGCTGGTGATGACCTCAAGAATTATGAATGAATGAAAGAAGACTAAGAACCACAAAAGGAGAATTAGAACATGGAAACTGAAGGAAAAGGAAGTCTAGGAAGAATAACAGAAGATTATAAGGGAAAATTTATCAAAGAATTAATAAAAAGCAGGAGAAGGGGAATGGGGACAATTTAAAAGTGATATGGTAGACACTGTAGGAGCTGTACATGGAAGGGCAAGTGGTAGAAAATAGTGGAAGGAAATGCAGTGTTGGAATGAAAGAGTCAATGAGGTAGTGGGAAGGAAGAACAAGGCCTTCATATTGTGGTTCCAAGAAAGGACTGAGTTATCAAGAGAGGAGTATAAGAAAAAGAAGAAAGTGCCAAATAAGACAGTAGCTGAGAAGATAAGAAACTCAATCGAAGAATGGATAAAGATGATGGAGTAAGATAGCAGAGGATATAAGAAAGTATTATGTCAGACAGTCAAAATAAGGAGGAAAGGTTTGAGAGAGGATACAACAGTGGTAGATAAAAATGGGAATGGTGTTAATGATGATGAGACACTGATGACAGCATGGAAAGCATACTTTGAGAATTTACTAAATTCCCAGAGACTTGGAGATGAGGATAATAGATTACAGGAGGTAGAAGTAACCTTTCTTTTTGGTGTTTGGGGAGGGGTAAGGACCTGACATGGAAAGAAATGGAAATGGCACTGGACAAGATGAAAGGAGGAAAAGCATCAGGTATTGATGAAATGGTAAAGGCAGCAGGTGAGTTTTGTAAACAGTGTCTGTATCATGTGATGAAGATGGTGTGGAATGAGTAGAAGACTCCAGAAGATTGTTAAGTGGCACTAATTTTCCCTATAGTTGAAATGGGATTAGGAATGATTGTAGAAACTACAGGGGTGTCACACTGTACCAAGGTACATGAAAAGTTCCCGGAGAGCAGAATCTGAACAAGGGTTGAGAACAAATTGACAGATGAACAGCATGGCTTCAGATCTTGGAGGTCAACTGTTGACCTTATACTTGCAATTTGCAGTGAGGCAGCTCCAGGAGCACCACTATTAATTTGGGGAAGACCTTATGGTGGCCTTTCTCAATAGAGATAAGCGGTTTGATAGTGCCTGCAGAAGAAAGATCTGGGAAACATTAGAAAAGAAGAAAGTGAAAAAAGAGACTACAAGCAGAGAGGAGGAGATATTGTGTGGAAGTCTGAAATAAGAATAAGCTATAGGAAAATAGACATAATATACGGGAAGTACAAGGACCAAGGGGAACAATAAGAGTGGAAGACCAAGAACAAATAAAAAGGGGGTAAGACAGGGATGCACTCTTTTGTCCTTGCTGTTTCATCTATACATCAAAGAAGCTATGATAGAAAGAATTTTTTTTAAAAAAAAGGATTAAAGAGTGGTTTGAAAATTTTTGGTGAAACGGTATCAACGACCAGATTTGCTGATGATGTTGCTATCCTCAGTGGATGTTGCTATCCTCAGTGACATTTATTAAGAATTTCAAGATCTGTTGAATGGAATGAACAAGCTAATGAGTGCCTAATATGGACTGAGAGCAAACTGGCAAAAGACAAAGCTAACAACAAGTAGCAGAAATGAGAATAGTGAGATACTGGACATCAAAATTGGTGATCACAAATTAGACAAAGTTAATTAATTCTGCTGCTTTGGAAACAGAATAACACATGATAGATGAAATGAGTAGGACATAAAAAGCAAACTAGCATAGGAAAAGAGGGCATTCCAAGTCCACTGTCATCAAGCATAAGTCATAATTTGAGGAATAAATTTCTGAGAATGTATGTTTGGAGCACAGCAGTGTATGGTAGTGATCAAGGTCAGTGGGAAAATCAGAACAGAAAACTACTGAAGCATTTAAAATGAGGTGCTACAGTATATTCTTGACAATTAGGTGGACTAGTATGATAAGAAATGAGGAGGTTGTATGCAAAATTGGTGAAGAAAGGACATCTGGAAAACACTGACAAGAAGAAGGGATAGTTTGATAGAACATGAGTCAGAAAATAACCTCCATGATAGTAGAGGGAGCTGTAGAGGGTAACAATGATGGGGGAAGACAGAGACTGGAACACACACAGCAAATAATTGAGTATATAGGGTGCAAATGCTACACTGAGATGGAGAGCTTTGTGCAGGAGGGGAATTCATGGCAGGCTGCTTCAAATCAATGAAACAAAAAAATTAATAATAATTTATTGATGATAACAATACACCACTCACTTAATTTCTGCCTGCAGGAAGTAGGTATTTCCATGGTGAAGCGGTATGCTCATACATTATCATATTGAAAGGTGAACCCATCTCGGAAATGTTGATTGTAGGGTTGAATAATGCTCTCGAGGATCCTATTCTGACACTATACTGCCCTTAGGTAGTGATGAGAGATGTCCAGCTCCAATAGAAAATATTGGCATGTAATAAGAGTGACCCACTTCCCTTCCTGATGGGCTGAGAGATTTTGACATATAGTATCATGCATGTTTTGCATTCATCAAGGAAGTGGACACCAATGACCAAGTTTTCATGCCAGGTCTTTCCTGTTCCATCTTATTGACAAATCACTGTGCTGGGGATTTACACTGTTGTTCTTGATGGATGCTTGAAGGATGAATTGATTGTGGGAAAATTATTGCAAAATGTCTGGGTTAAGACAGTATGCAATGATCTCAGTCATCCCAGCTGCCCCCTAAAATGCAGTAATGGCTGAATGTTCAGATGAGGTTGCTCTTCTGTACACTAATGTGGAGTATAACATCTTGTGCTGACAACCTTATCTTTTTGCCTTTTTGATCATCTGGTACCTTCACTATATTATCTATAGTGCGAGTACCAGCATACTATGAGATATTTATTTTGGATAAGAGCATCATGACATGTCACCCTGTACCCCAGACCAAGTACCACCATAACAGATCTCTTTTTTAGCATCATTATTCTGTTCAAGTGC
This sequence comes from Schistocerca americana, assembly GCF_021461395.2. Classification (NCBI taxonomy): domain Eukaryota; kingdom Metazoa; phylum Arthropoda; class Insecta; order Orthoptera; family Acrididae; genus Schistocerca; species Schistocerca americana. The sequence goes on from NC_060121.1 coordinate 483,547,329, forward strand.
ACATCAGCAGCACACTGATTTGTGTATCATTATGGACAAAACATTTGAATAGTAACCAGTTACCTATTTTGTAATAGCATATGAATTAGTGATGTTACATAATATATTAAGTCATATTTTTGTCTTAAATAGTAACAAATTTATTTTCATCAACAAAAAATTTAGGTGTTTGTCATGCTGATGAACTACTGTATCTGTTTCCGATGGAAAAATTGTTTCCTAGTGGTAAAAGGTCTGAAGAGGACATGCAGTTAATTCATACATTGACTGAACTATGGGCAAATTTTGCTTCAACTGGGTAAGTATGTTCATCTCCCGAATGCTATTCATCAGAGATTTAAAACTAGCATGAATATTTAATACTCCAGTCTATTTCTGGATCTCATATATTAGAACATGTTCAGTATTTAGAGTGTGATAGTTCATATAATTTATTGGTACTTCTTTGATGCACTGATATTGTACCTGATCAGTATAACAGGAAGTTTGACAAATGAGTCTTTATTTGTTATAGATGTGAGACAAATGAAAAAGAGATTTGCAGGTTAACAATTCAGAGAGGAAAAAGAAATAAAAAGAAAAAAAAATACCTACAATAGATAAAGGCAGGGAACAGCAAAAACTCCCACACATTCAAACAATTAACTATTATGCATTAAAATGCCACACATTATATTTCTCTGCATTCACCTACACAATTATGTTCACTATCTTTGTAAAAGTTATATACAGATGAATAAAACTACTACTACTGCACCAATTGCTAATACAACTGTTTATCTTTTGGTGCTTGGGTATGGATTATGTGCAAAAGAACAATAACGGATCTGCCCCAAAATAACAAATCTTCTCAATCTCCATTTTGACTTCAGAAGAGTCTGTACATACAAGATGTCATTTTTCACTTAACAAATCAGATCATACAAATTTTAAATGACAATCTACAGCAAACTAGTATGTCCTGTAACTTATAAAATAATTTGATTGTACAGTTCACAATAGGGGTTCATTCATTAGATCTATGATTTGTGATAGTACCTTGTGTACAAATAATTGATAAATCATGCATATTATTTTTTATGGACAAACAGAATAGTGCTGTGTGGCTGTAATTAAACTGATGCTGTTCTGAGTGCTGCAGTGCAGGCTCTATACATTGCAGGATGCTGAAATGTCATAAATATGTTCACTAATTGGTGCGCTCTGGAATATGCTGAAAAAATAATTGTTCCACTTGCTGCCACCAGGTGAAAATACAGTCCTGTAAGAAGTTAGAATGTGGTGTGTGTATGGGAAAAGGAGAGGAACCATCAAACATACAGTGATTCTGGCACATTAGGATATGGTCACTAATTACAACATGTGTTCAGTGTGGTCTCCCAACTCATCAACAAGCTACACTTGTAACAAGGAATGGTCAACAACTGTTGTAGCATATCAATTGTAATCGGGGTGGTATGTCATTATATGCTACCCTTCAGATCAAGAAGAGTCCAGGTACATCCCTGACAAACATGATCTTTTAGATATGGCCACAACCAGAATTCACACGGATTTAAATTGGGGGACCTGGAAGGCCACACAGCTTGAAATTGCCTAGAGATGATGCAGTTTTCACTGAAGGTTTCTTAAAACAAATCTTTCACCTGGAAAGTGACGTGTGGTGTCACTCTATTTTGCATGAAAATAGTGGTGTGAACACAGTTACGTTCTTGCAAAGCTGGAAACATATGTTGCACAAGGAGGCCCTTATAATGTGCAGATGTCACTGTATACCCAACAGGCCCTCTTCTCAAAGAAAAATGGACTGAGGATATGATGATGATGATTTTTGATTTGTGGGGTGTTCAACTGCGCAACTATCAGCGCCCGTACAAATTACTAACCTTTACTCAGTCCAAACTCACCACATTCATGAATGATGATGAAATGATGAGGACAACACAAACACCCAATCATCTCCTGACCCCAAGGGGAATCAAACCTAGAACCCTGTGCTCAGGAAGCGAGAAAACGAACGCGAGACCACGAACTGCGAATGACTGAGGATAAAGGACTCACATAAGTTGAGTGCAGTGGATGTTCCTGCACAAAATATGACAGCATAGAACACCATACATGACAGTTCTGTGCATTCATGGCGCTATGCAGAGCAAAATGTGTCTAGTCCTTCCAAACAATATTCCTTGGCCACATGTCAAAAATGGTTCAAATGGCTCTGAGCACTATGGGACTCAACTGCTGAGGTCATTAGTCCCCTAGAACTTAGAACTAGTTAAACCTAACTAACCTAAGGACATCACAAACATCCATGCCCGAGGCAGGATTCGAACCTGCGACCGTAGTGGTCTTGCGGTTCCAGACTGCAGCGCCTTTAACCGCACGGCCACTTCGGCCGGCTGGCCACATGTCATCCGTTTCCATGTGTGCCAAAAAATGAAGGGCAAAATTATGGAATTTTAGCCTCTCTTGGGGCTTCATTTGGTGCACATTTGGATCTTGTAGGGATACCAGTGTAAAATGCACAGCAGAATCTTTTGAACTGTTCACCAGGGGAGAGGAGCTTGAACACCGATTGCAGAATTTGAATCATATGGTGCTGCATGGTTGACTATAGCTACTGAAAATTCATCAGTAATTGCCTTGTGAATAGGATATGTCCCTCTCCCTACTGCACCACCTAATTTACCTGTTTCTTAAAATTTCTTGATCATATTATTTAGCCCATTTTTTTGGCATGGGGCCTCTTCACAACTGTTTCTTTGAGTGATATTCTCACAATGCAGTGTTGTTACTAGTGCCATTCTGATAAAACCAATTTACCAGCACTGCCCAGTCTTTCTTCTCAATAGCCATTGCACTTTATACAGAAAACTTCAACCTTCTTGACCCTTTACAACAACAGTCACTTCACAAAAGCAATCAAATGTCGATAATAGACCTATGGTGATGCAGCAGCTGAGAAACTCATAGCAAGAATGTATCTATTTTTTATGAATTGGAAAGGAAAATGTAGGTACATTACACATAAATAAAATTATTTTCTTCAGAAGTAAAAAAGTCTGATACATTCTTTTTTATTGTAATAGCCAGGATATATTTTCTGCAATGGCTTGTCATTTACTAGGTATTTCGGTACAATTTGTCAGTCCTAAAAACTATGCAATATTACTAATCAGTAAAGCAGATACAAATTATATATTTATTACTAATACTTAAGATTTTGTTTGAAAGCAGAGTTTTAGGGCAAGCATGCACACATTACAAACCATACCCAGTAAGCACTGTTAACACACCCCACGTTGCTTACAGTCTTCACAAAATAACTTCTGTGTGATGGCAGTACTATTGGGAGAAATGGTTTAAGTGATGCTCCTTTATATTTCATTGGATTCTGGTTTTTCTTGTCTCTAGGGCCATAAAGTGGATGGTCAGCAAGTTAGAGGTAGGGGTAGGTAATACTGGCTTTTCTTTTCAACATACCTCGTCCTCCGTCCTCTTCCTTTAGGCATAAGATGAATTAGACCAAATGCAATAGGCCTACACATGTATTGTGAAAATATACATTTCTATAATGTTCTACTTTAAGAAGTCCGCCCCAGTAGCTGAGTGGTCAGCGTGACGGATTGCCGTCCTCTGGGCCCGGGTTCGATTCCCGGCTGGGTCGGAGATTTTCTCCGCTCAGGGACTGGGTGTTGTGTTGTGTTCATCATCATTTCATCCCCATCCGGCGTGCAGGTCGCCCAATGTGGCGCCGAATGTGATAAGACCTGCGATATGGCGGCCGGACCTGCCCCGCGAGGGGCCTCCCGGCCAATGACGCCAAACGCTCATTTCCACTTTAAGAAAACCTGTTTTTTGCAAAAAATTAATTGAATGAGAAATATTATTGCATGCATTTTGTTTCTCAATTCAAAACTGAGACAATTACATGTTATGAAAGATTTTTCTCAGAACACCAGGACGTTTATGTGAAAACTGGGACTGGTCCGGCAAAACCAGGATGTCTGGTCAATCTGCGGTCCCCCTCCCCTTTCCTCTCTGTCCATCTCCTCTTCCCCCATCTTGTTATCCATCTCCTCATTTTCACTTCCCTTGTCAGTTTTCCCCTCCCTGTCTCTCTGCTCTGTCTCCTCGTCCTCCTCCTCCTCTACTCCCATCTCTGTTCATCGTTATAGTATCACCCCCACCTCCAACCTGATAGGAGGATCATGGTTATTACCCTACAGTATTTTTTTGATATGGTAATATGTGTATCAAGTTTGCTTAAAATTGATCCAGGAGTTTAGGAATAGCTTTTTACCTGCAGCTTCACCCATGTATACATGTCACATATTTCACACACATTTTTACTGATGTTTCACTTGCAAATCTAGAGAATTTTGCTCAGCAGCTTTGTTTTCATGCAGTTCAGTGTTTATGACAAATCTATCAATTATTTGTTGTACGATGATATAATTTTGTAGGTACACTCAGTGGCATAAGTGGATACTGTCTGCAAAACATGTTGCAAATAGAAATAGTAGGAGAGAAGTAATAAATTTAAACACCATGCATGATGCACCAGTTTTTCATGCCTCTCAGTGTTTGTTGTGATACTCCTCATGAAATACGCATCATACAGTGGTATAATTTTGCTGGTGTATTCAGCAACATATTTGATTACTGTCTGCAAAGTGTGTTGTGAATAGAGTTCTTAGTAAAGAAGTAATGAATTAAAATGTTATGCCTAATGCAGCACTTTTGTTGCATGAACAGCAAAAATGTAGTATGTGAGTTTTCTTTCATCATTTTGTGGGCATTGTGAACAACAATTTTTATAGGAATGTGTGGTATCTATTCCTTTGGACGTACATCATATAATATATAATATAATATACAAAACGTTTTGTAAAGGTTTGGTGAATTATGTGTAAAACTTGTTGCAAGTCATTGAGTGCTCTCACTCCTAAATACCTGGTGAATGAAGTCTGAGTATTTGCAATTGAGGGTCTAACAACCCTACCACAACAAAGGTCAAACTTTAATAATGATTGTGGTGTTGCTCACGCTGCTAAGTACTGCATTTTCAGGCAACAGCATAGTTATTATGTGGCAGGTGTTATTAGAGCACAGTTAATAATGTCATTTCATGTAATAATGAATAAACTAAATATCATGACTCAATCGTCGAAAATCTGGGTGGTGATGATTCCAAGCTCGGATGCAAAGAGGCCTAGGTTTTATTCTGCTATATTCAGAAGTTTTGTAGATGTGCTTCACAAACCATTTTTGAAGATTTCACTTTTGCAGGACAATGGTCATGTAAAAAAAAAGTAATCAGCACTCCAAATTTAAGTTACACTTCCTTTTAATTGCTTTTATTGCAGTATCATGTGACACACAAACATCACTTCACAATACAAAACATACTTGAAAACATCTTCCTCACAGTCACTGTTAAAGTTCACATTTTATAAGCTGACTACAATATGCATCTTTCCAACATGACGTCCAAGACTTGACCTTCTAAAGGTCCGACTCTCTAACAACTTAACAGCTAACTAATAATCGCTTACACGCCCAAAAATCAGAGTTACAATACATCAAAGATCATAGTGACAAAAGAAAGAATACACGTAAGAATAATACCATTGCAATATAAACATATCAATGTATCACAAATGAAATGAAATCTAAATGTTGTCTCAGCAATATGTTAACTACTTTACAGAAATACAGTAGAATATTACTGGTATCAAGAGGTTCAGGTGAGGTGCCGTAATGGTTACGTAATTCAAGTACCATTAAACCCCCCCCCCCCCCCCCCACACACACACACACACACACAATTCCATGCCCAAGCTGCATTGGATTGGGTGTCCCAAACAGCAAGATAGCAAGGTAGTAAGTTACAGTAGTCATTATATAAAATAATAGTATCTTTGAAACAGTACATAGAGATTATTGATCCTCGTGGTATAATATTAAAGAAATGAAATGTAATAGATTAAAAGTTGCTTTAGCCATATCTTTTCAAACTTGCAAAAATTACTAAATTTTACAACAGGCCTCCCTTCACTTTCTTTACAACAGTACGCATGAATATCAAAATGTAATCTGTTAATCTGTAACATATTGTATGCAAAGAAAAGCTCATAAAATTTTTGAATCTTAATTACAACTATGTACATGAGTACAGAATATGTCTCTTGGCAATATAATAATAAAAGTATTAAAATTTTTCAAATAAGAGTCCAATTGTTATTTTCAGTCCATCGTTTATATATAACTCACTTTCCATTTCACCACTGTAGTTCCTGTTCTCCTAGTTAAGTTTTTCCTCTAATAACAGGTCCATAGATATTCCCTTTACATAGTTCCTTTTAGCTGGTGGGTTCTTTATCTACACAGGTAGTTGACCTGAAATTATTACATAGTTCAGTATAAGTTCCTACACAAATATTCAGTGTTATATTGTGTCACCAAGAATGATCAAACACTAGTAGAATGACATGAAAGAAACAATATGAAAGATTATAATTGTCTAAAAATTATTCATATTCAATAAAAATTCAGTATATTACAACACACATTAAATTTCTCAGTTTCTAACATTACTTTAAAAAAAATCTCGTTTATTGACATGTCATTAGCAAGCTTTTTTCATCCATAGCCCTTCAACATTCTGATGTGAAAGTAATTGAAATTTTTACTCTACTGTAATACGGTATCATAGTGTATAAATAAATTTGGAAATTAAATTCAAAGTTATTCAACCAGATATAGTTTACTACATTAACATGGAAATTTGTGACAAAGAAAAGTATTACCAGACAGCATTTAAGAAAACAATTGCTTGTTGATCTGTATTGAAGAGCATGAGGGCATGGTACAATTATAGACACTGCAACAAGGGAGGAGCGATACCTCAAAATACGTGGATGGAAAAGAAAGATAGAAATAGGTACTACTGGAGAGTTCAGCCTAGCCCCCTCTCATTAGCAGAAGAAGAAAAATAGAATAGAATCAGTGACAGGCCGTAGGATAAGAAATGAAAGGATAGGGCTCAAAAAATATAACTGAGAGCAGAATATCAACAGCCGTCCACCAATATAAAATACAACACAGACATGGCAGAACGGACGACTGTGATAATCCCCCTGCAGTTGCTTAAGAAACCCATCACTGATATATATTGTCTATCCCAATACTCAGCCTCCCTCCCCCCCATTACAGATCCAATCTAACTGTAGCATAAAAACCTACAATATGACCTGTACAAAGAAGGAAGAAAAGTGTTCAGGGCTACACCAAGTCTTACAAAAACAGAAGAAATATTATCAAAATGACAAAAGTAGAGATTGGATTTTACTACAAGCATCCTCTTAATTTCATCAACATAATATGCAAAATATCAAAAGGTTTCACACTAATCCTAAAACATGTTATATAGAAAGACAAAATTCAGAAAAATGAAAATTGTTGGTATCTGTGTGTTGCCTCCATAGGCAGACAGAATGGTTTACCAATAATACACAAAAGAGTATTTTTAAACAATAGTAAACACAAAATATGAATGTCAAAATGTTCACCAAAATGTCTAATATCTAACATGCGTAAACTACAACTAAAATAGCACATGTCTTACCACACAAAGAAAATAAAATGCAGAAGCAACCATCAAAATATTTCCTTACATCTAGCCATATATATATTGAATAGTACATATATTACATGTATATGTGGTTCATCAAGCAAAATCATTTTACACTTCCTTTCAGCAATAAGTAAACTTCAGTACCATATATAGTTTCCATATCACATGATAGGAAACAAACTTCATAAACAATATAAAATGTGAAAAATTTTCCTTGTATTCCAGGTTATTGAGATTTGCAAATTTCATTCTAGGTACCAGACTTATAAGGTTTCAATTCAGTTCCATTCCTCAAGCCAAATAATTTCCTCAACTTTGGATAGATCAGTCTGTAAGCATTTGGGTGAGGATTTTCTTTCACCTCAAATGGCCCTATATAAACGTCAAAAAATTTCTTTAACTCTGAAGTCATAAGTTTAGATTTTTCTTTCATTTTAACCAAAAAGCAAATCACTAATATTAAAGTGTGGAAACCTGCCTTTTGCATCGTGTCTTTTCTCTCTGTAATCTGCTTGTTTTTTCATGGTGTCTTTTACAATTTGTTCTCTCTCCTGAGGTGACAAAATTTGACAAACTGGAAAGTCTATGTGTTCAGTAATATAGCTAGTGGGCCTTTTCTTAAAGATAATTTCGAATGGTGAAAAGCCAGTGGATGTATGTTACAAACTGTTCATTATGTCTTCGAAATCATTTACATATTCAATCCAATTTACATGGTTCTTACTACAATATGTACTGCACAACCTCCCTATCTCTCTCATGTACCTCTCTGCCGGATTACTGGACGGGTGATAAACTGAAATCAAAATATGTTTTATGTTTGCATTTTCAACAAAATCTTTCCATACTTTTGATGTAAATTGTGAGCCATTGTCTGACAAGATTGCTTGTGGAGTACCTACTGTATTGAAATAATCACTGGTTAATTTATATGTAATCTGTTTACTTGTGGCTTTCCTTAATGGATACAATTACACACACATACAGATGAACATATGATATAAATGTAAATAACACACAAATGAAGATCATAAAGTGTGCCAATGTTCATTTTAAATTGTATACCCACATGTTCAGCCACTGATTAAAGGCAGTGAATCTCTAAATATTGCTATAAGGCTTGTTGAAAAGAGACCTGAATAGCTTTTTTTTCAGATGAAGCTTGTTAAGAAGTTTCTATTGTCTATTAAATCTATCCTTCTGACACATTCTGGTACTTTTGTGGGGAGGATGAAAGTTTTCATTGAGTCTTGTGTTGTGATTAGGGACTTCACAATTCATCTGAAACTTTGTCATTCTGTCTTTCAGTTATCTTAAGAATAAAATGGGCTATCTTATATATATATATATATATATATATATATATATATATATATATATATATATATATATCTGTGTGTGTGTGTGTGTGTGTGTGTGTGTGGTAGTAAAAGCAGAGCTGTGAAGGAAAATTTGCATGATTCCCTTATTTTAATTCTGTGGAATATTCTAATGGCATTCTTTCTATTTTAAATCTACTAAGCAATACTAGACAGTTTCCCCAGAATATTAGTCCATAACTTAGACATGATTGCTTATGAGCATGACAAGCACTCTTGACAGATTCCACACTGGTATACAGCTTCAGGGCTCTTCAGATGTAACAACAGGTATTTAACTTACCAATAACACACTCAGTGTTGCCATGGTGGTCTAGTGGTTAGAGCACTAGCATCTGGCCCTGGAGGTCTTGGGTTGACTTTTACATATGATTTGGACATACCATGGTATTACAGCATAAATATTAAAAAAGTAATCCATATATGTGGCATTTACATACTTAATGTCTAGTCTGACAAGGATGAGACAGGCTGTGAAATTGTAGTAGGAATCATTCCTGTATTTGCCTGTAATAATTTAGGGAAATCACAGGAAACCTAAATCAGGATGCTCAGATGAAGGTTGGAGCCTCCTTCCTCCCAAATGTGAGGCCAGTCTGTACAAAACAGCATAACCTCATTCAGTTTATCCCTAGTGTACAATACTGCTTTGAAAAGAAGTTATTCAGTAATGTAAAAAGCTAGTGTTACCCTATTCATTCATTTCTCAATACCATTCACAGTACACACATGTAACCCTATGCACTACATTAGTTGATGTCAGGTTCATGGTGATGGTGCTAGGTTTGCATTTTGTGTACTGTAATTTTTCATTTGCTTTCTGAGATATTAAGTCAGTATCCCTCCATAACAAGTGAGGTGTCTAGCTGAAGAAGAGAATAAGATGTTAGTGTTATCAACCACAGGGCTTTGGAGTGAAATTTTCCAGAGGCTTAAAAGAAAAAGGTATTGTAGTGCAAAAGCATCGTCAAATAACAGAGATGTGTTTTTATTACTGTTGTTATTAATAATATTTACTTGTGTCGCATTTTGAACCACACCATTGCTTTGTGTTATCTAAGTAATCCTTGATTGTATAAGGTATTTAGTTCTAAATAAATTCGTTTTAGTAATTTCTTGAGATCATATGTTGGGCAATTTTTTTCCTTAGTAGAAAATACTGTTTTGAGTTTTATGTTTATTCTTTCCTCATAATTGTAAGTTCATTCTAAATCTTGATCTGTGTTCACAAGCAATGCAGCTTGTGAAGTAATTGTCAATAGTCTATTTTATGTGCATAACTAACAGGTAAATGTACTCACACAATGTAGATGAAATTCACAATATTTTGAGCAGATCTTCACAATGAGCCAAGGGACAGTCAAATGAAAACCAGTGACATGCCACAACAAAACCATGGAATGGTTCCATTCAAAAGTGATCACCACATATGTTAAGACATTTATCCCATCTGGGATTCCTTTTACACAGAAGGTGGTCAGCCATTAATGAATCTGCAACTGCACCCGCTCTTGCACTTCCTTGTCTGACTGTAACTGACATTCACACATGCATTTCTTCAGATCACCAAAGATGTGAAAATCCAACAGTGAAAGATCCAGGCTGTTTGGAGAATGTTTCAGTGTTTGCAAACCAAATTGCTGACATACAGCCTTTGTCTGACTGGCTTTGTGGAGGCAGTTGTAATCATGCTACATAACGATTCCATCTGACAGCATTCCCTGGGCATTCTGACTTTATGGAGCAGTGAAGTTTCTGCAAAATGTCTTCATTGCACTGTGCACTGATTGTAGGTCCATTTTCAAAGAACTCAATGCCCCCTGCAGTAAAAGACATAGGTGATCATGACAGTACTGAAATGTGTGTGAACAGCTTTGGATTTCTTTTGCAGGGGACATGTTGGATGTTTCTACTGTCTGCTTTTCTGTTTGCTCTCAGGCTGTTGGATTGCTGTGAGACAGAATCAGCATAATGCCTGACCCATACTGCCAATTTTGTTGGGAAAAACTGCTACATCCTCGTGTAGCCTGGATCTTCCATTGTGAAATTTTTGTATATTAGTGACCTGCAGAAAGACATGCAAGGATGTCACATTCAGTCAGGAAAGGTAGTGCAACAGTGGGTGCAGTTGTGGATCTGCCAGTGACTGATCACATCCCATGAGACAGTAACTGAACATCTTGTCTCCCAGTAGGACAAATGTCTTAAAATGTGTGGTGATTATTTTTGATTGGAATCATTCCATGGTCCTGTTGTGGTGGGCGTTTGGTTTCCATTTGACTGCCCCTCATACTTTTGCCTGTTATCCTTATGACCATATTTTGTTTGAAAACTGTGTTTATATTTTGTACAATTTCTTCTCAGAAAAGAATTAAATACTTTGACTGAGAACTGAGTTTAAATGTGAGTGGTATCAGGGTTGCCACAAGTTTGCCTGATATTTCCCTGATTTCCAGAAACATTTTAACATTTTTCCCTGAAAAATTTTGAGACTGATTAAGTGATTAATTGAGTGGTTTTATGGGGCCAAACTGTGAGATCATCAGTCCAGCAATTCCAAAGTTACTTACAGAGGAAAGAGGATCAGCTAAAAGTGGATGGACACACTCAGGGAAGTCAAATTGTAAAACAATGAAGCTAAACACACACAGTGAAAGGCATAAAAGTTTAGACAAATTCTAAAGACTGTAAAAAAGAGTGATCTCTCCTTAGGGGAGTGGTCATGGGGTCCCAGACTGAGAAAACATGAAGAGAGACCCCAACCACAACCACCCTCCCTCCGCTCCAGGAGTAAAGAGAAACCTTATATCTGGAAATTATCACTATCACAGAAGAAACTGAGGACCAGTTCAACCACCTATGAATTGCCTACTAATATTAAAATTAAAGACAACTATACTTAGCACGAAGGGGACATTCTACCAATATGTGGGACATCGTCAGTCTGGTTGCTAACAATTTTGTGGCGGTGGTTCATTACACAGAAGGACACAATGGGTGAGCCTAGTATGACCAATGCGTAGATAGCATAAAGCAGTGGACCCCTTCCGAGAGGAGCAGAAGCAAGAGCACCAAAGCACAGCAATGGACTCCTTCTGAGAGCAATGGGAGGAAGAGCACTAAAGTGCAGCAGTCTTCTTGATTGTGCAGGGTTTATTATTGAGAGCAGTAGCACACCAGATGTCATTTCACTTTCGGGCAAAGAGAGATTTGACATAGATCTGCATGCCCACAGCTGGAGTTACAAAAGGGAATGGAGCATGACTATCAGCTTATCTAGCCAAACAGTCAGCGCTTTCATTCCCTTGGATACCCACATTACTTGGGACTCAGAGAAAGACAACTGAGCAGGCAACACAGCCAAGGAAGGAGAGAAGGTCATGGACAGCAGAGACCAAATGATGAGAGTAGCAGACTGCTCAGTGAGTCAGTACATAGTAAAACACTATGGAGCGAGGCCTGAGTAACAAAATGGAGGGCCCTGGTAATGGCTAGCAGCTCTGCTATGAACACACTACATGATTCTGGCAATAAATGGTGATCTATGGCTGTAGGAGACATGAAAGCATATCCTGCTTTATCTATTGTCTTAGAACCATCAGTGTAGAAGATAGTAGCACCCTGGAAATCTGCAAGGATGGAATGTACAAGACGCCAAAAGACCATAGGGGCAACAGAGACCTCAGGACTCTGGAACAGGTTGGTCCTAATCTGTGGTCTAAGCACAATCCAAGGGTGGGGTGTGAGAGGAAATGCACAGGGCGCATGTCAGTGAATGGGAATGGGGATCCTGACAGAGGGAAGTGAGATACATTCCAACCTGCAATCCCACCCATGGGCAGTTATCAGGAGGGAGCAGTCCCTTGCTTGCAAAGAGTACAGGGCACACGGGATGGTGAGGTAATCTGTGAATGGTGATTGCATAAGAAACCACAAGTTGGCTTCATTGTATTTATAGAGGGAGAATCCCCACTTCTGCGAGGAGGTTGTCCAAGGGACTAGTGCAAAAGGCACCAATAGCCAGATGCACCCCACAGTGGTGGATAGGTCAAGTATTTTCAGAGCAAAAGGAGCCACTCAGCCATAAACCTGACTTCCATAATCTAGTCTGGACAAGACCAGAGCACCATAAAGATGGAGAAGATTAGCATGGTTTGCACCCCAAGATGTATGGCTGAGGAGGCAGAGAGCATTAAGCTTCCTCATGCATGTAATCCTCAGGCAGTGAATATGGGGCGGCCACATCAGCTTTTCATTAAAAAAAAGGCACAAGAAACAGGACTGTGCTCTAACATCTTGGAGCTCATCGCCTATATAAAGTTCTGGACCAAAGTGTACTATTAATTGATGGCAAAAATGCATAACCCACATTTAGGAAGGAGAAAACTGGAAGCTATGGGAGACGGCCCATGCAGAGACCTGTCAGATGGCCCCTTGGAGCTGGCACTCAGCAGATGCTAATGAGTGGGAGCTGCTCCAGATGCAAAAATCGTTGACATACAACATCAGGGTAACTTGAGAGCCAACAGAGGTTACAAGCCCATTCATGGCTATGAGGACGAGTGAGACACTTAATACAGAACCCTGTGGAATACCATTCTCTTGAATCTGAGGGGTGTGGAGCGAAGTGCCAACTGGAACCCAGAAGAGCTGTTGGGCAAAAAAACATGAATAAAAATTTGAAGGGGGCCACAAAAGCCCCAGTCATGGAGGGTAAATAAAATGTGATGGCACCAAGCCATATCATATGCCTTATGTACATCAATGAAGACCGTTACAAGGTCCCAACAGCTAGTAAAAGCCAGTTGGATAGCAGTTTCTAGTCTGAGCAAATGGTCAGTTGGAGATTGTCCTTCCCAGAAGCCACACTGATACAGTGACAAAAGGTTCCAAGATTTGAGTACCCAACACTACCAGAAGTAACCATCCTGTCAAGCAGTTTACAAAGTACATTTGTCAGGCTAATTGGGCAGTAGCTGTTGAGAGATGCTGGTTTCTTCCCAGGCTTAAGAACAGCTATAACTTTACTGTCTCACCACTGTGAGAGGAAGGCACCACTGGGAAAGCACCACTGTCTTGCTACTGTGAGGGGAAGGCACCCATGACCCAATTGTGGTTGAAGACCCTGAGTAAATACTGTCTTTGTGTAATGTCAAAGTGTTTGATCATCTGATTGTGGATAGAATCTAGGCCTGGGCCCGTGTCATGTGAAGAGGTAACAGCCTGCAAGAATTGCCATTCAGTGAAGGGTTCATTATAGGTTTCACCTTCGTGTGAGTTGAAACAGAAGAGTGGGTCTGTTCAACTCTGTGTTTCTGCCAGAGAAACGTGGCAGGACAGGAAGAGGATGCCGATGGTACTGCAAAGTGTGTTGTAAGGTGTCCTGCTAGGACCAGTGGATCAGTAGACAGTGCACCTTGGAGGATAAGCCCATGGACAGTTGACTGTCACAGGTGGCCCAGAAGGTTACAGAGCTAGGACAAACCTGTGATGAAGAGCCGTACATCCCCACGAAGGAAACATAGTGCTCCCAGCATTCCTTTGTACTCTGATTACTAAGGTAATGAGCCTTAGCATGGTGATGCTTAAAAGCTAGGAGGTTGCCTGTGAAGGGTGTTGTTTAAATTGTTGCTGCACCTGTTGGCGGTCCTGGACAGCGACTGCTATGTGCTTGGCCTGACATGATACTTATTGACGATGAGGGGGACCTGTGGATAGGGGGACAGCAGTGCCAGCATCATGAAGAATAGTGGCAGAAATACCCTGATGATCGCATCAATGCAGTCCGAGAATGCCCAACTTGGGGGCCTGTTTGCATGGCGGTGGAAGGGGAATGACAGAATCACGGGAAAGTGGTCACTGTCACAAAGATCATCAAGGGATGACCAATGTAGACAAGCCACGAGAGCAGTGGAAGATATTGTGAGATCGAATGCAGTAAATTTTCCATTAGTGGCACTGAAGTGGGTAGGGGGCCCGTCATTGAGGAGACACAAATCAAAGTCTGTAGTAAGTTGGTCAAGTAGAAGACCCCTAACCAAAGAAGTGGCACTTCCCCACAGGGGGTGGTCTGTGGTGTACATTGAAGTTCCCAAGGAGGAGATCTGGGGGTTGGAGTTGCTGTATTAAGGTAGACAGTTCAACATAATGGAGGTAGACATTGCAAATGGTGATTGACACAGTTGTCTACACTCTATCTGCTATTGCTTCCAGGTTGGTATGAAGGGGGATCCAGCCACTAATGATATTGGTGTGAACCACAGTGCAAACCCCTCCAGATGCTATCCCAGGGTTGGCATGGTTCCAAGAGATCACTCCATAACATGAAACTTTAGAGATCAGTCATCACAAAAGTGAGTTTCTTGAAAAGTAAGACAGAATTAAGAGTAAAAGGAAACAAGGTGTTGTGTTTCTGGGAAGTGGTGATAATATCTGTTGCAATTCCACTAAATTATCTTGTGGTGAGAGTCCAGGTCAGACAAAAAGAAGCTGAGGGGAGATCAAGTCACTTGGTCGGTGGTCTTCACCAATGAGGATCCATAAAAACTGGGTCTGTTTCAGGATGAAGTGGAGGGGTAAAGCCTTCTGGGAAGCCAGAGAAGCCTTATTCTTTGACTTTCTCTGCTTCTTTTCTCCCTCAGAGGGAGGGAGGAGACTTTATCAGTATGGAAATAGGTGACACTGATGTCAGGATCAGACAGAGAGTGAGTGGCATTGGGGCCCTTGGAATGCAGGTCTCTCCTCCAGCCTCAGGGTGCTAGCTACCTGTCTTGTGAATGCTGGGGAGGAGTGTTCTGAGATGGAGCCCCATCCCTAGCAGGAGACAGAAAAGAGGACATTTTCCCTGGTGGTGGAGGAAGAGGAGGAGCAGCGGCTCTTGAAGGGTAAGGGACTGAAGCCACTGAGGATGAGGAAATGGAAGGGAGGCAGGATGGGGGAAGGGGGAGGAGTGAGAAGGCAAAGGCGTAACTGAGGAATAGGTAGAGGAGAGATTTACATTGCCAAGTCTGTCAAATTTCTCCTGGGCTTCAAAGCAGCTGAGGCAGTCAAGGGTTTTTGTTTTCTGAATTCTTTTTTGCTTCATGTACACTGAACACTCCAGTGAGTGGGGAGAATGGAAACCAGAACAGTTTACAAACTTAGACAGTGGGGTGCAAAGGTTCCCCACATGAAGAGGGCAGTCACAGTCACCGCAGATGGGAGTGGCATCACATCGTGAGGACATGGCCAAACTTGAGCCAATGGGAGCAACGTATGGGAGGTGGAATGCATTGTTTCAAATCACATCTGTACACCAATACCTTGATCATCTCGGGCAGGGTATTCCCCTCCAATGCCATGATGAAAGCACCAGTATCTACACGATGGCCCTTGGGGCCTTTCTGGACATGCCACATGAAATGAACGCTGTGTTGTTCCAAAATACCTGTAAGCTCATCATCAAACTCAAGGAGAAGGTTCCTATGGAAAATTACATTCTGTGTCATACTGAGTGACTTGTGAGGGGCAATAGCCGTGGGGTTGTCTCCTAAATGGTTGCAGGCACAGAGGGAGGCTGGCTGACTGGCAGAAGTTGTCTTTATCAGGAGAGAGCTAGAGCTCATCTTGCTTAATGACTCAACTTCACTGAAATTGTTCTCAATATGTTCCAACAAGGAAAGGGGTTTGGTCCCGGTACAGACTCACCCCAAGCCATCACATCTGGCCCTCCTCCCAGGGTGTACCCAAGGAGGGAGAAGCTGGAAAGGCAGAAACAGGAACTGAGACAGAACTACGTTAAGGAAGAGATATGGCCACAGTAGAGCAGCCAGGGAGTTTAACACATTTCATGCACCAAACGTCCACCCTGGTACCACCCACTCAGAACAGGGGCTCACCTTGTGGGTGCCACCCAGCTATAGCAATGGCCACCTGAAAGGACGGTTGTTGCCAGGAGTTCTGATGCCCGAAAAGATGGGCAACCACTCCTAGGCTTGCACAAGCCATTCACAATGCAGGTACCAGCAATGTGATCCCTGTGATATTGGGGGGCTCAGCCACATGGGTACATAACAGGCCCACCACATGGACTGGCTACCGATCTTGTGACCTAACAAAGAGGTGAAAGGGCTTTGGGGGGGGGGGGGGGGGAGGGAGGAGGAGGGGGAGAGGAATCCACACCAAAGATGCTAGGAAGGGAGTTTTTCCCCACTTGGCTCCCACTACAGATTTCAAATTTAGAGATGGAGGTCAAACACCTGAAGGGGACCAGAAAAGAAAAGCCAAAAAGGAGGAGGAAATGCAACCAACCAAAACCATAAGACAAAGCAAAGTCATGAGAATAGGCAGGCTGACATAAAGAAGAACACCAAGAGAAGGAATGAAAGGGGTCAAGGGAAAGGAAGAAGGCAGTGAAGGAGAAGGAAGGAGAAGGGAAAGCAGCCCAAAAAAGAATAAAAGCTGCAATAGCTCAGGAACCCATGCATGCCACACATGTACCCACCTAAGAGCTGTTGGCCCCCTAGGGCGACAGATTTTGAGATCTCAAGGTTACGTAAAGACATAAGTTGACAAAAATGTAAGGACTTCTGCATTTCTAATCAAGTGAGCAAAAGTCTTAAGTAGTAACACCAACAGCTTTTCCTATGAACTGTTTTAGAAGGAGAAAGAAAGTCAAATTTTATAAAGGGTGAGCACAAAGTCTTGCCCTGGTTATAGATATTTATAACAGAATAACCATTTGACATAATAAGTTACGTTTTATGCCATTACATAGGTTAGTTTTACTAGTTTTTTTTAAATACAACTTACGTTAGTAAACCTCAATGTGTGCTCCCTTGGTATCTCGGAGAATGTTGAGGTGGTATTCCAGTTCCCACCAGGTGTTTCATTCTGGGATGTCATTTCTTTTCATAACAGGACCCCTTTGGTTGCCATCTGCGCCATCCTTACAGCACAGCAGTATTTCAGTGATATTCTGTGCACCATTTTGTTGCTTTTTATGGCAAGCCATCCTGGGCTTGCTTTTCAACAAGATAGTGCCAAGCCACACATGGAGAGAGTTTCTACTGCTTATCTTCAGGCCTGCCAAACCTACCTTGGCCAGAAATTGGGAATATTTGGAGCATTATGGCCAGGCAGGACCCTCCAAACAGCTTGATGATATAATGCAACCAACTGGACAGAATTTGGCATGATACCTCTCAGGTCACCAAACAGTTCTACCAATCAGTGCCAAACCTAATAACTCAGTTTGTGAAGCACTTTCTCTTGAATAAATGATCCACCTTTTTTGGAAATTGCAAGCATTTATTTGTCTAGATGTAAAATTACATCTACCAATTTCCATCCAATGTGGATAATTTCTTCTTAGTGCATCTTTTTTTTCTTCCTCGGAGTGTATTTGTCCACCAGTGGCATCTGTGCAATGTCCTCAATATGTTGCAAGTGTCAGTGGTAATCAGCACTGTGCTCTGTGTAGTTGTGAGTGCCATATTTCAGAGCTCAGTCGGTTCAAACGTCTGAAAATTGTTGGTACTTGTATGGTAGGCAGTTCTGTTTGTGTCTCAAGAGGCACCATATTGAAGATTTATACTGCCTACAGCAAAACAGGAAACCTCACCTGCTAAATAGCAATGTGGTCAAAAGTATGTGTTGAGTGATCATGATAGATGGTTGTTGAAGAGGATTGTGATGAAAAATAAGAGGACTATGGCTGCAAAAGTCACTGCAGAACTGAATGTCACACTGTTGACCACTGTCAGCACCAAAACAACATTAAGAGAGCTCCTTAACCAGGGAATTGTAGTGATAACTGGAATTCCAAAACAACTCATCAGTGACACAAATGCAAATAACATGAAAACATGGTGGCAAAGCCATAAAATCTGGACTCTGCAGCAACGAAAGAAAGTAATTTGGTCAAATGAGTTTTGTTGCACACTGTTCTCAACACGGCAGGAGTTCAGTGTTGATTTGGGCAGCCATATCATAGTACTGCATGAGCCCCATGTGAAATCTGCATGATCATATTACTGTCAAGGATTATGTGACCATTCCAGCTGATCAGTTTCACCCCAGGGTACAATGTTTGTTCTCCAATGGTGATGTTATAATCCAAGATGACAGAGCCTTTGTTCGTACAGATTGCATAATCCAGGACTGTTTTTTTTAGGCATGAGAATGAACTGTAATATCTTCCCTGGCCACTGCAGTCATCAGATCTCAATCTTATCACATATCTGTGGTCTACTTTCAAGGGAAAGTTGTGTGATTGTTATCCACCTCCATCGTTGTTAACTGAAATTGCCACTATTTTTCATGAAGAGTGGTTAAGTTTCCCTTTAAAACCGTGGCTGTATGTATCCATTCCAAGATAACTGGAAGCTGTTTTGAATGCCATTGGTTTTCTACACTATGTTAAGCATGATAATGGGTTGGGTTTTTGATGTTTCCATTATTTTTGTCAACCTCCCTTTATTTCCATTCATGGGAATTGAAGGAACCAAATCAAACAAAACAAAATCTGCAGTACTGTGTACAAAAAGGATGTCAGCAACATTTTCCAAGTTGCTAAGCATATGGAAAGACTAATTAGAAAGTGCTCAGTGTTCAATTTGAGGCTGTTCGAGACAACCTTATTATGCTAAACTGTACAACAGTGCTGATTATAAAATGAGAGCCATACCAGTAGTCCAGCTGAACTATGATTTAGCTCTGTTACAAATGATATAGACAGTACAAATGTCAATGGTGAAGAAGATGAGTTATTTGATACAAATCTCTCAATATGCAATCACCTGGTAAACAATAGGCAATGAGTATCCTGAAACTTTCTGGCACAATAAAACTGTGTGCTAGACTGAGACTCCAACTAGGGACCTCTGCCTTTTGAGGGCAAGTGCTCTAGCAACTGAGCTACCAATGAATGACACATAACATGTCTTCACAGCTTTTATTCAGGCAGTACCTCATCTCTCACTTTCCAAACTTCACATAAGCTCTCCTGCAAACCTTGCAGAACTAGCACTCCTGGAAGAAAGGACATTGTGGAGACATGGCTTAGCCACAGCCTGGGGGGGGGGGGGGGGGGGGGGTGTTTCCAGATGTTTTCATTCTGGAAACATTCCCTAGGCTGTGACTAAGCCATGTTTTGTGCTTTAAAATGATCACTGGATTAAGTTTAGTAATGTCAGCACAACATGAAGGGGCAACAGTGTAGTGCTTTGTTCAGTTATTTGGTGTATCACATGTCAGAGGAGTTTTGTCTATATTTGCTATTTCACTTAGTCCCACCCTGGTTTTCTTTCAATGTTGAATAATAAAGCAATGGAGAGAGAATATTTTTGCTTCAGGCATTTTCTGAGACATTCTGTTTTTGGTTTGAATGCTAAGTCCATGATCCTTCATAAACTAGTAGCACGAAACAATTCTACCCTTTAAGTCTGTTAAGTTCCACTGTAGTACTAGCTTTCAAGCATGTATTTGAATCATTTTTATATTAATTGCAGTGCCATTTTGATGGTGTCTTTGAATCCATTTTAACACGTCATCTTTTAGTTTTGGGCGTTTTGCATTCAGTCCTCTATTTGCACATTTACTCTTCCTCATTTTTTTAGTTCTTCTTTACTAGCCAACCAATTCAGTTGGTGGAGGACTGAGGTGCTACTCAGCTGCTCTCTATCCATGTTCTTCTGCATATGCTATTACTTTCATTCTATAGCCTGCATCATATGAATATCTTTCATTTTTTTCCATTATGAAACTGGCTACCAACAAAAATATTGTGCTGTTATTGATAACACAAATCACTTTCAGTTCATGTCCATTGGTACCAAAGATAGGCTAAACAGTGTTCCGCATTTGTGATGGCTTGTGAAACTTGTGAATCCTTGTAACTCATGTTCATCGCATTGGTGCACCATTGTTGCCAGTTGAATCCAATGTTGCCAGATAGGGAGAGGTTTAGCACGACATCAAATATACCCCCATTTTTAAGACTGGCAAGAATTTTAAATCAAACTGTGGACAACTGTATATTAATTTTGAGTAAAAGACGCACTTGCATTTTGGAGGCAATTTTTCAAAGAAAAAATGCATCTATGTCTGTAAGATATAGTAATTGATAAGGATGTAATTATTTGCTCCTTCAGAATGTCCCAACAGATAATGTGACTAACAGCCATTCCATGTGCAATTCATTGAGTACTTGTTGTAGGTTCTCTTCAACATGCTGTAGTACATCTTCTTCAAATCCAGGCATGTGAAATTGCTGAGGAACATCACAGTTGTACCTCCTCATTGTGAAGGTACCTGTTTCTCAGAGCCATGTCAAAGTTGGGCAAAAAATTTGTGCGATGGCTTCCTATGTTGCAGAAAATGTTCATGATACAGCCAACTAGCAGCTATTCTGTTACTTCAAGCTATGCTATAAACAAGGAGCATATCTGTGTATTCTGAAAATAGGTACCAGACCATGTTTATTGTATGGCAGGCACATAGGCATTGAATATGTCTCACAGCAAGGCAGACATTAAATTAATTCAGGTGACCATCTGATGGAGTAAATGTCATCCTGTGTACCCTACTACATACCAGCACAAGCAACTCTGAGACTTTTCTCTTTTACTCAAGAGACATGGATGGAGTACACATCTGAATTGAAGTAATCACAGAGGGAAACAGTATGTTTCCCGACATGTGTTCCTATACAAAATACTCATTCCCCTAACAAGTCTTAGAAGCTTTTAACTGAAATTTTCAAACAACCTGTATAGCACTTGACAACAATGGCATACTGGCATGTTGTTGTTGTTGTGGTCTTCAGTCCTGAGACTGGTTTGATGCAGCTCTCCATGCTACTCTATCCTGTGCAAGCTTCTTCATCTCCCAGTACTTACTGCAACCTACATCCTTCTGAATCTGCTTAGTGTATTCATCTCTTGGTCTCCCACTAAGATTTTTACCCTCCACGCTACCCTCCAATGCTTCATTTGTGATCCCTTGATGCCTCAGAACATGTAGTACCAACCGGTCCCTTCTTCTTGTCAAGTTGTGCCACAAACTCCTCTTATCCCCAGTTCTATTCAATACCTCCTCATTAGTTATGTGATCTATCCATCTAATCTTCAGCATTCTTCTGTAGCACCACATTTCAAAAGCTTCTATTCTCTTCTTGTCCAAACTATTTATCATCCATGTTTGACTTCCATACATTAAACTCCATACAAATACTTTCAGAAATGACTTCCTGACACTTAAATCTATACTCAATGTTAACAAATTTTTCTTCTTCAGAATTGCTTTCCTTGCCATTGCCAGTCTACATTTTATATCGTCTCTACTTCGACCATCATCAGTTATTTTGCTCCCCAAATAGCAAAACTCCTTTACTACTTTAAGTGTCTCATTCCCTAATCTAATTTCCTTCAATTCGACTACATTCCATTATCCTTGTTTTGCTTTTGTTGATGTTAATCTTATTTCCTCCTTTCAAGACACGGTCCATTCTGTTCAACTGCTCTTCCAAGTCCTTTGCTGTCCCTGACAGAATTACAATGTCATCGGCGAACCTCAAAGTTTTTATTTCTTCTCCATGGATTTTAATACCTACTCCAAATTTTTCTTTTGTTTCCTTTACTGCTTGCTCAATATACAGATTGAATAACGTCGGGGAGAGGCTACAGCCCTGTCTCACTCCCTTCCCAACCGCTGCCTCCCTTTCATGCCCCTCGACTCTTATAACTGCTATCTGGTTGCTGTATGAATTGTAAATAGCCTTTAACTCCAAGTATTTTACCCCTGCCATCTTTAGAATGTGAAAGAGAGTATTCCAGTCAACATTGTCAAAAGCTTTCTCTGAGTCTACAAATGCTAGAAACGTAGGTTTGCTTTTCCTTAATCTTTCTTCTAACATAAGTTGTAGAGTCAGTATTGCCTCATGTGTTCCAGTATTTCTATGGAATCCAAACTAATCTTCCCTGAGGTTGGCTTCTACCAGTTTTTCCATTCGTCTGTAAATAATTCACATTAGTATTTTGCAGCTGTGAATTATTAAACTGATAGTTCAGTAATTTTCACATCTGTCAACACCTGCTTTCTTTGGCATTGGAATTATTATATTCTTCTTGAAGTCTGAGGGTATTTCACCTGTCTCTTACATCTTGCTCACCAGATGGTAGAGTTTTGTCAGGAATGGCTCTCCCAAGGCTATCAGTAGTTCTAATGGAATGTTGTCTACTCCCAGGGTCTTGTTTCAACTTCGGTCTTTCAGTGCTCTGTCAAACTCCTCACACAGTATTATATCTCCCATTTCATCTTCCTCTACATCCTCTTCCATTTCCGTAATATTGTCCTCAAGAACATTGCCCTTGTATAGACCCTCTATATACTCCTTCCACCTTTCTGCTTTCCCTTCTTTGCTTAGATCTGGGTTTCCATCTGAACTCTTCATATTCATACAAGTGGTTCTCTTTTCTCCAAAGGTCTCTTTAATTTTCCTGTAGGCAGTATCTATCTTACCCCTAGTGAGATAAGCCTCTACATCCTTACATTTGTCCTCTAGCCATTCTGCTTAGCCAATTTGCACTTTCTGTCGATCTCATTTTTGAGACGTTTGTATTCCTTTTTGCCTGCTTCATTTACTGCATTTTTATATTTTCTCCTTTCATCAATTAAATTCAATATTTCT